>NW_028288570.1:655189-982784 GCF_059628265.1 Tinamus guttatus | reverse complement strand
TCCATCACAGCACTTTTAAATTCTACCAACTCTTAAAGCACTGTCCCTCTTTCTCTACTTCTGTGCTATTCAAATTTGAAATCAATGAGCTGCCTCATTCCTGTGTGATAGGCAGCATCAGCACTACTGTAACTACTAACAAGGCATCACATATTGTATCTACTTGGTAGCCCCCTTATTTGTAGGATCCAAGATTATCACTCCTTTTACTCTCAAAGTCATCCTGTAAAGTCACGTCTAGCCGATTATTCCATTTTTTTCCAGAGCCAATACCTCCCGGGACAGTAGGTTTTATCCTTTGGGAAAGTTCTACAGTAGTTCCTGCTTATAAATACATGTTTTAATATTTGACAGTGTTTAAATGCCTGGTTCCCTTCACTCTGACTGGAAGCTTCCAAGCTGCACAGGACAGGCACTGCCTGCACTTCTGGAACCCAGCACCCTTCAAAGGGAACTGTTTGCTGGCTCTACACCGTTGGTTTTCACACTGCCGTTATCCTCTGCTGTCACCAGTGTGCACAGGACCGTTTGAATCCAACGCAGACTGAGAAAGCGGGAAGGAATATGAAGATGACGTTTTCTAGAAATAGCGTGAGTATGTGAAGGAATATTTTGGCTAATATGATGTAGTTTGACTGTTGTGGTTACTTTTATAACTAAGAGTGAAGTTGTCTAAATTAGGGGAAGCTGGGTTGGCTCTGCATCAGCAGGGTCTTTACCAGAGTATCCCAAAAGACTCAGGAAACAACCCATTCCTCAAACAACACACCCAAAAACAGTAATAGGGTATCACATGTTTTGGCTCTCTAATCTAATTCTGAGTGGACACTTTCCTGCTCTCCACTTTCTGGGGGAGCTTGAGCTCATAACACCCTCATTAGCAAAACATCTTCTCCATTTCTACCATCCCGTGATTATTTGTCAAACTAACACTAGATTTTATTCTCTTTCACAGATTTTATTCTCTTTCAACTCATAAATGAAGCAGGATGGGATGAAGGACTCAGCACTGCAGGACCATACAAAGAACACAGCTGTTCAATACAGACAAAATACTACTGTGCAAACTTCTGCTTATAATACAGAAACACAGCTAGAATATGCTCTCTATATTACTACATAGTGAAGTATAAACTCTTACATATGGCCACAAAAACTTACAGCCCAGGACAGCGATGTTAAATTTAAATGAAACCTGATGACTACACCAATTTTTAGGAACTAACAAGGACAGACTAACCTTTATCAAGTACTGCACTCAGGCAGACCTAAGGAGCTACAATGAGAATTGGAGGTTTTACCACTTCGCTCATTACCAGAAGCAGCAGGAGACATGATTTTACTGTGCCTATGGAAGGCACGCAGGCAGACTGACAACCTACATTCCTCACAAGCTTCAAATCACATCATACCACACTGAAAAATTTTAAGAATACAAATTCTTGGTGGAAAATATCCATTTTAACACACACCTGATATCAGTGTTAATTTATGAAGAAAGAAACTAAAGTTGAGACAATTGCAAAGAACTGAAAGCAATCAATTTTAACACAGCTTTCAATCAGCTTCAACTTATAAATGAAAAATTATGTATGACAATTAGATATGCAAGACAAAAAAGGCAAATATTAACCTCTCACTATATGCTCAATGTCTTAAAATTACACTTTATACACAGACCTTCACACATCTCCTTCTTCAAACTTCTAAGAAAACTCAAACCAGCATCTGCCAGCTATATTTTGAACATTTTCTATATGTCAAAATCATGCCAGAAGTAGATATTTGGCTATAGAAGAGAGCAATAGATGTTCCATAATTCTGGAGCACCAGCCTTCAGCGCTGCAGTCCCAGTGCTTTGGGATAACCACTGACATGCAAGATGCAAGAACAGATTTTGGGAAATAAATATATAACTGCAATTCACACTTTATGATTCTACAGTATTCAGGAGTAGAACAACTCTATTGCATAAGCACTAGTATAAAACAGGGTTTTTATTTATATAGAGGTTAGTGAGTTGTGTCATAAGACCTTTGTATCTCTACTCTTACCCAAACTTTGCAAGACACTGACTGAAGAGTAGCAGTCTAATACTTGATTAATTAGCTGATCCTACTGCTAATATTGTATATTGAAATCACAGGGTCAGGACATCCACAAACCCAAAATAAGCCTGACAAAAAGAACATTTAATTATGGGGAGAAAAAAAAAAAAAAAAAGAATGGGAAGGAAGACAAACCTGGCTGCCACATTCTGTTGAAGTTGGAATCCCCCTGAAAATTATTATGGTTGTTTGGACCAGATTCTATTCCCGAAATATCCTGTCCATTTGGCATCATTCCCTGTTGCTCCACTACATTCTGTTGCCCTGAGGCTTCCCGCTGAGCAATCCATGCTTGAGCTAATGCAGCCCAGTCTATCTGGCCTAAAATAATCAGAGAAACATAAAAGGTTAGTGTTGGCATTTTGAAGGTGTGACATTGCTTCTCAGTTACGTGCCTAATTGCTCGAGAGGGACAGGCAATATTTACCTTCAGCAAGTATCACCAGCACAATGGTTACTTATTCACCGTGCACAATAAAACAAACTGGTTGCAAATATGAAAATGCACATACTTGCTGAAGTAGAGTTTCTCCATGCATATTTGAAGCACCATAAGGCAGATTATTTTAGGTTCACATTAGCATTGCATGGTAGCAGTACTTTTTTTATTTTTTTTCCTCCTCTAAACTATACTAATTATGTCAGAATGAAACACACCTTTACATTTTTCATTAATGAAGATTCAACCTCAGGAAAGATGCACAGCTAGAAAACATTTTGCAGTGTATGTTCTTTGTAAAACATCTCTTTTTTGCGATGCTATTTAATGTTACAGTTCTCTCCACCTGTCTTATGTACCATTATTCCTACCAGTAGTAAATAAATTGCACTGTCATCTAACAACAGGATGATGTCTATCGCTCATTATCAAACCAAAAAATGTTGATTATACAAAAATCTGAGCAACAGATAACAATGCAAAACCAGTCAATCTGTTCATTCTGCTTTAGTTTACATACCTCCCTCCACCTATTTTTTTGAATAACTATGTCATGATCATCACTACTGTAACCTGAAACAAATATTGTATCAATTGCCCCAGAGTGTGGGTAGAGGGGTTCTATGTGTACGCCTGCATCAAAAATCCTGCCACACGGGCACTGAACGACAAGGCAGATTTTCCCAAATGAAGGTTTGTTATAATTTAGCTTGACTAAGAACTGAAAAGGGTATAGATTCTGTAAAAGAACATGAGGCATAAATGCATGTCTGTATGACCGATGTAATGCTGATAGGTTATCCAGGCAACTCAGTTAGAGGTCTATTTTGCATATTAAGTATTAAAATTGTCAGAACTCTAGGTATGGATTCCATTTTTTAAGTTGTTCTGAAAAGCATCATAAACCTATTATTTTGAAAGCAGACATAATAAAGCAATTATCAGTAATGATCGGTAATGAATATTCTAAAATTGAGATTATAACAGATAAAATTAAAGCTGCAAAGCTTTCAGGACTTACTTGGATCTTGCTGGTGCTGAAATGACTGCATCCACTGCTGTTGGTTCAAAGGCCATTGCTGCCAAGGTTGTCCACCTTGATCCCACATCTTTTAAGTCTTTATATAGTCTATATTTCAACTAAAAATAATAGTTGTATGTTTAAATGGATGCCCATGAAATATCACGTAACTGAAACTTATATAATTGCAGATACATTTAAGCCTTCCAAAGCAAGCTGAAGCAATGCTGTCTCGGTATTTTTAGCTGGAGGAAACGGTTCATCCTCTAGAGCAATATCTGAAAGTATTACTGTAAGATTTCAGAAGATTAGTACGCTTCCTCCATACTTTTATGAGGAAATTAACTACAAAATAACATTCAAGGAGAGACATGAGAAGTCCATCAAAAAAACAAACAAAAATACCAAAAACCCACATGTATGACAATGAATGCAATTTAAAGAGAGCCAAAATAAACAAGGTATTATTTAAACTATATTCTTGCCTGCTTTCTAGGGAAAAGGGAGTATTCTCTAAAAGCTCCATACAAGGCTGTTAACCAAGTAAAAGGAAGGTCACTGTGTGGTAAGCAGATCATTAACAATCACACTGGAGAACTAAACAAGTACAAGATGCTCTCCACATGAACTTATATAAGTTAATTATAATTTCTCAGTGAAATATGCCTTAAGAGCGAAGAAAGAAACTTCACAGCATATATGCAGATTCACCAAAGGATCCCTTACAATCACCAGAAAGCTTTTCGGTGAGCAATGTATTTGCTTGCTGAGGGGCAAGCGACAGTGCTAGACCTTAAAAGAAGGAGAGCTCCCCACCTCCTTTGGGTGTCCTTCTGGGGCCAGACTTACAGAACAAACGGGGCACAGCAATTTCCCATGGTGTGCCCATGACCGGGCACCAACCTCCTTGGGTAACGTGCACCTCTGACGTAGGTGCAATCGGCTACGCGGAGAGACGGGCAGCGCTGTCTGCGCTGCTCCCAACGCCCTTCCTGAGGCCCAAGCGAGGGCTGAGTTTTGGAGCCGCTCCAGGGACTGCTCCCAGACGCCACTAGGGATGGGACGGCCCCCGGCGGGACTGACCCCCGCTGTCCCACGCAAGCTCTGCTACCACCTCAGGTGGCTTCACGTCCCCAAAGCCCTCCCAGCCCATATCCACTCCACAGGCCTTCCAGCTCACGACGCCTCATCTTGGGCTATAAAATACTACCAAACGCCCCAAACATACTGTGGGGTGCTGGGGAATGCATAGATGGCGGCAGCTAAATTACTTTTCCATGTTTTTGTCTTTTTTTTTTTTTGAATAAAGCAGAGTAGATTGCCTTAGTTTTGAGACGACTTAGACTCAAGTCAACACAAAATTACACGTATATAGTTCAGAACACTACAGTTGCCAACACATTTTTGGAGACTTTCAACAAGACCAAACCAAGTTTAATACCAGAGAAAAGTATCAGGCAGAACCTGCTTTTCTACTTTTACTATATATTTTTAAAGCCAAATTAAATCTATTTTTTATTTCAATGACGTTTTTATGACATTCAAACTTTTAGTAGGTGAAGATAGTGCATGTTCTACAGCGCATGCTCTTCACCAGCATTTTGATCTGTGTCTGCAAAGCCACCTCTCTTGCATTAGTTGAGTGTAGCAAAAAGCAGCTAATAACAGAACTACCTTGCCACTTAATGTAACATTAAGCTGCACCTGCAACACCTAGCCCTCTGAGCACTCACATAAACATATTTCACACATTGAGTATGAAAAAAACACCTTCCCGTAAATATTATCATCCTAAAATAAGAAGGAAGGAAATCATTCTGTTTCATCCTCCCTTTAATTCACCTTCCCCTTCAGCATCCAAAAATCTTTCAAAAGGCAAAATGAATTTAACACATTAAAATAAAGCTGCATCAACTGTGGTTCAGGATAACCACTTCAAAGAACTGAACTGCCTCACAGTGCCCATTTCCAATTATTAAAATAGTGCATTAAAATACACTAGTAATGATAAAAATGTAGTTCAGTATTTCTGACATTACTTACTGTACTAAATTGTACAGTACTAAATATGTACTACTTTGGAAAAAGGTTTGCGATATGTCACTAAAATAAATCCAGCCCAAGACTTGGCAAGGTTAAATTGTGAAAGTGTAACAGTATTATTAAAACACTTCAATTGAACTGGAGCTGCCCACATACAGTTTTGACCTAATAAGATCAGATAAGATTTATTTTTGTTTTACTGGCTGCGCCTCTGCGCTAAAGTCTTGGACAAATCAGATCTTGCTGACAGGTTCCAACTTGCACAATTAGTTTGTAATAAAATTTGGTAGCTGTTAAAACGCTCATTTATCTGTTTCTAATGAATTTGTCACGGAAAAGGATGTTTAATCATCTACTGTTTCTCCTTTATTCTCAGGCCTAGATGCTCTCTATGGACCAAACAAAACCCCAGTTTGGCAACACCAGTTCCCATGAAGGCCCAAGACACCTAATTCCTCAGAATCTCTTCTTTTAACCCATGCTCAGGGCACCCAGCAACTACCTCGCTACTCCGCAAGCTGCACAGAGAGGCAGGGCACGCTTCCCGGTGGCGGCGAGAGGGAAGGTCGCGCAGCCCCGTCCGGCGGTGCCTGGGAAGCCGGCGCGGGGAGAGCCCCTTCCGAAGCCGGCGCAGGGAGAGCCCCTTCCGAAGCCGGCGCGGGGAGAGCCCCTTCCACTGCCCCCCGCCCGGCGCCTTTACCCACCACCACACGTGGAGGGGCAGCAGCACCCTGTGGAGCTTTGAGGTCTGGCACTGCCTTCATTAGAGCCAAACACTGCCCTCAGAAAATGCAGGTTTTGATTTGTGACCTGAGTTTTCAAGGTTTTGTTTCTGTACTGCCTTTGAACTTCAGCTGTTTTCCTAAAGAATATTCATAGAGAATGGTGATTTTCATAGCTTGATAACTATAAAACATGCTGGCTCTCAAGTAAACACCTTTGCTATCAAAGTTAGCATAAAACTTCCTTTGCTAATCAGAAACATGTACTACACAAATATTTGAGCAAATACATCTCTTTCTTTATGCATCTGTGTAGGTACATGCAAGCACTTCTCAAATATGTGAAAAATGACCAAAACAATTTATCACATACAATTTATTTGCACTCTATTTTTCTATTTTGCTATTTTTGGCAGAAACGGGAATTGAATAAGGAGGGACTAAAACTGACATTATTCAGTAAAACTAACCTTAAAATACACTGGCGAAAGGAGAAAATATAATGTATTTAAATACTCCTAGCATTTACAATGGAACAATATATTTTAGCATGCACTATCCACAGCCAGTGCACAGAAATGATTTGTTCTACGGCTTAAACCTACCTGCCCCAAAGGAGCAGAAGGCCACCACTTCATGCTCTCTTAGAAGAGAGCAGGGGAGCTATTTTAGAGATGTTAAAAATAATAGCATCTATGCAGGCTGATGCAAGTATTCCCACAGTGGACTAACCAGATGTGAGAGCCACCAAAACTAGTTTTGAAATGAGGCCCATAAACTGTAGGGAGCCACAAATTACCTCTAAGGCAGGCATGCAGAAAAAGGCAGCCAAGTGCTCTGTACTCAGCATCCTTAAATTCACTGAACTCAGCCCAAATCCAAAGGGAGAAACAACATCCCCTACTCGGTCAAATCAACACCTTGACAACCCGGGAACAGCTGAGACCCCTTGTGCTGATGCCTGTGCTGAGGAGCAGACAACCCTTTCACACATGCAGGAAGTAACAACAAAAAGGTGAAGAAGAGAGAATCAGTTACAGATAAAAGAAGGATCTCCCTGATCAAATTAAAATGTACACTGCTAAAGCTAATTTGGGGCAGGTAGTGTCATACAAAACACAAACAACTTTGGATTTCTTATGAAATCCCCAGATCAGTATCTCCTGAAAGAGAGAGTCCTCATCCAACAGCAGGGGACAACTCTGAGCTGATTTCCCACCAATAACACAAGGCCAAATATGCTGCAGAGCACCCAAATTCCAGTGAAATGTTTTATTTCCACTGCAAGAGGGGAGATGAATACCTCCTAAAGTCTTTTAAATCCAAACATTAGGAAGACACCTCCTTCTTACTAAAGAGCCATGTCAATTTAGAAGTCATTAAGACACTCTGGTTCTGATGTCACTGGTGGCTAATGTGTGTACAACAACTTCTGAAAAGGAAAAAGGTTCAAGAATAGACTTTACAGGCTCCCACCTGCGAAGGAAAACACACTCACAACCCCTCATCACAGCAACGGGCTGCAGCTCTCTTGCTTAGCTGCTTTGTCCTCCCATTTATTTGATTACAGCCTTT
Organism: Tinamus guttatus; assembly: GCF_059628265.1. Lineage (NCBI taxonomy): Eukaryota > Metazoa > Chordata > Aves > Tinamiformes > Tinamidae > Tinamus > Tinamus guttatus. Next base: position 974,876 of record NW_028288570.1, on the reverse strand, counting down.
CTGTATTTCCTCTGTATTGCCCTGTATTTTCTAAAGAGCATTTACTGGTGCTCCAAGATTTGTTCCCACATGTCAGATCAAAGAACTGGCACCTGAATTTATTCAAAATCTGTTTATCATTGGAAAATTAGAAGCTAATTTTGATTTTTTGTTCCATTTTTATATAGAAAAACAATCACAAGGAAAAATACACAGTCAATTATCATTAGTTTTCATGCATTTGACTGTCACAAATTATGACAGTCAAAATCATGAAATTCTGCTAAAGCTTTTAAAGTAAACATGTTCAGAAGTATTTTCTGTCATAAGCTTAACAGACTGATTTATATTCAAAGGCTGGATCTACTCAAACTTTCACATACCAAATTGCTGACAAGAAAAACGAACACCTTCAAGAGGATTGCTGGTAAAAGCACCTGTCCTGGCAACAAAACCAGAATAATGACATATCTAGGACTTACCTTCATCCCCAACAACCAGCAACCTCTAAGAGCCAACAGCACCCAGAAAAGAAAAATCTAGGCAGGTTTCAAACTCTTTACTTTAGGATATTACCCAGTAAAACGGTAGGCACATCTCTCTCGGGACAGTGAAGGAACAAATATTTTTAAAAAGCACCTTTCCAATCCTTTCCTCAGTTGTGAGGCACACCTCAGCTGTAGACAAAGCTCACTGTTAACTTGCTCTTTTAGGAAGAAAAAAACCCTCCACTTTAGCCTACCTATTCCTCCTCAAATAAGATATTTGCTGACAGAATAGTATGACACACCAGAAACACTACGCTCTGAAAAGCAGGATGCAGAGGCTACTTACTAGGAACCAGAGCTCTGAACAGTGCTTCATGTGCCCTTTTACCACTGCTCACAAAAGACAGTTACCTTGAGGCTCTTTCGCACAGACAGGAAAGTCACCCTGGCAGGTGCAGCACAACGCCCTGACAATTTCCCAATGACACAAGGGCTTCGTGAAGGCCCCAGTGGTACTGGGGGTCATGGGACACGATAGCAAAGATGGAGTTATTTTTTAGAGGTCACCCACAGAGCTGGAGCTCTAATTTACTCCCTCAGATTCCTCCAAGGTGACTCTACCTTAGCAGATTCATAGTGTGAGCTCACAAAATTTGCCATCCCATTCAACAGGGCTCGTACAGAGGTTATTATGGTTGGATCTCTCAACAACAGAGAGGAGCAGCCTCACAGAGCAAGGTCATTCCTGTGAATGCAGAAAGACAAAGTCTTGACATCCTGGAAAGACTGTCTTCAGTACATGCCTTCAGTACATGACACTAACAACCAAATTGAAAAATACAAAAATATCCATAGAAACAAGCAAAAACTGTCCCTGAACAAAATTATTTAGTAGAGTTAATGGGAAATGTGAATTCCTTTGATCGATTCCTTCAAACTGCATGAATGTCTTCATGTGGATGGTCCAAGAAGTTTATGAAGTAACCTCAACTCCAGAAGAGCATCATGAAGAGAACCACCACATCTGCTTAGTCAAACAAGTACATCTCTTGTACTCTTTCTTGCCACTCTCTTCCTTGCTCTAAGAATCTCCTATATCCATGAATCTCCTGTCATTGTGAAAGTATCATCCTCCTCAATAAAAGGGTCATACAGCTGCCTAACTCCAAAGTGCACCAGACAAAATGCCTTGCACATCCACAGCTCCCGCTGAAGAGGACGAGATCTGGAAATTCGTGCTGATTTGAGGCAGGAAAATTCCTGGAACCAGGAGTACCCTGACAGACAAAAACAAGCACCCTATTTAATTTCATCATCCAACAAACGCATGTTAGAAGCAAGATTAAACAGAATGCACACAACAGTCTCAACCTCAAGAAAGCAGCAGACAGCCCAGGCCTCAGACTGTCCTAAGGGAAAGTAAGAGGCACTCTCTGTTGTGTTATGAGCTGTAAGGATGAAGGTTGAGAATTCCTGCACCAGGTACTAGTATCATTTGACCAAATCTCAAACATGCAATCGGGTTTCCTCAACCCTCTGAGCAAGCAGACTACCGATGTATGATTTTGAAGCCTTTTGAATCAGGCCATAACGAAACGCCAGTATTCGCCAGTAACCAAATGCTTTCTGATGCAGAAGAGAGGCCTTAACACCTTTCTGATGAGGCTACCCATCATCCTTGAATGACAACTGCACATGTGATGTGAGGCAGCCCGAGAAGTTTTATTTGCAATCCGAGCACTCTTAAGTTGAAATTCCTGCAGAAATTCTTCCAGCAAATAAAGATCTGGTCTTGCAGACCTTCCAAACATGGTATTTCTGCAAAGAACATCCTTTATCTAAAACAAAAGATGCTGAAACAGCAGACACTCAGAACTTCTACAGGAAAGCTCTGTTTTTTTTTTTTTTTTATTCCTTCCATCAGTCAATATCTAGAGTTTAATAATAACAATAATGATAAAGAAGCTTTATCTCCTTTAAGTCAAACTTTCATTGCAGCCATGACTTTTTCCTATCTTTAGGTCTACTGAGTAGCTGAAGGGAAGGACCCTAAAATATGACTTACAATAAAGCAATTATGGTTTATTTAATATTAATTAAATATTTCATAATCACTGTCATTAGCTGGGTAACCTTTTGGCATGAGCTCAAAATAACCTAAGTGCTTCTAGAAGCAAATGTATCAACCAATCTGATTCTCTCTGTGGCATTCTTCATCTGCAACAGGTTGTCCAAGCCACAGCTTGGGAAGGAGGATCTCAAAAGCACCACACAGTTTGCAAGCAGAGCATCTTTGGCCCATGTAGGTCTAGGTTCTGAAGATGGAGCTTAAGGAAAATCAAAAGCTCTCGGAAGCAAAGGTCCTTGAAATCCACGGCCTGATCTCCAATCCTTCTTGTGGTGTCTTGCTCTAATGTTGGGTTTTCTTTTCCTTTCACTCAAAGGGAGTTACTCCAAAAGGATGGTGACACTGTGGACTTTTAGCGCAGCACCTTAAGGCTGGTGGTGAATTTGCATGATGAATTCTGCAGAACCATTCTGTGGCGAGCAGCATAAATCTACTCATACTTTTACAATCCTGGAAGTCGCACAGTTACAAACAAGACAAGAAGCAGAAAAATGCCACCAGCAGAATTCAAGTGGAATGGTCTTGCTTAATGAGACATTTTTCCCTCTTTCACAAAGAAGAGCAAAGACCAGACCACCCAGGTCCATCATAGACCTCCAGCTGAGCCCATGTCCAAAGTCTGTAAAGTTCACATAGTGTACACTCCAAGGATACCTGTCTTGGTGTGAGCTAAGCTTGAGGGAAGCACAAATTTAGGACTTCCTCCATGACTATGCCTCGGTAGAGTAAATACTAATTTACTGTATGAATCCGTACGTTAGACGTGTGACTAAAAGCGAATATGCAAATGAAAAACTATCTTGCATATCCAGAGAAGCCAGCCACTCTACCAAAACAAACAAAAAAAATGCAGACGACGTTCCACACACATCAGCAGCAGGTAGTCTTCGTTTTGGAGATCCAAGCAGTCAGTCCATGTCAGGAGCTGGAAAGAATTGAGAGCACAGGAGAATGTTCCACCCGTTGGACCGCGTACGAGCACCACGAGTTCCTGCAGGAGAGCCACAGGCACATTCACTCTGAGTCAGACCAAACACGGCTTGTCACTCGGAGAAAAAAAATCAAATCCAATCTTTGCTACAGTACTACATAAAACTGCTGACCAGAAAGTAAAATGTTAGGAGTTAGGCAAGTTAGGATTGCACACTTCAGAAGAGAGCTCACTATCCGGTCTGTTACCATGTTTCACCTGTCCCACTTAGACTTGGCCAAAGACTTTGCTATCAGTATCTAAGCTGAGATATTATGTATTTTTTTTCCTGAGAACCAGAAACAACAGGAACGTATTTTTTCTCTGCTCTTTGCAAGATGCCAAGTTAAAAAGTGTGTCAAATCCTTCAGCTCATATATAGTTGAGTATCACTATCATTGGGAGTCAGTTTTAATTACTTTACTGAATTTAGAACAACAACAAAACAAAACAAAAACACAAAAGGAGTCAAGAAAATTGCTTATTTGGTATCTACAAAGTTTTCCAGAATCTATTTCCCATGTTAGCATGTCTGACTAATGCTTACGGTGCTGCTAAGATGAAGCAGGCTGAACAAAAGCCAAATTTTTAAAAAAGTTCTATGAAAGCTTCTACAGTGAGTCATTCAGAGCGAGGCTTCCAACTTCTGTTATAGCCAACCTTTTTAAAAGCACAAAATGGCAAGATACTAGCAATTCACATATCATTTACTTATTTTTTGTATCCTGATGACATGAGGACAAACACATGCATTTCTTTAACTACCAGGAAGCACTGACAAACCATTATTAAAATGTTAATTACTGCAAAAATACTAAAAAAAGAATTTAGTACTTTCAGTCAAAATTCTACTGAGTTTGGCCAAAAAAAAAAAAAAAAAAAAAAAAAAAGGTCTGATGTGGTCTGATGTGGTTACTTTGTGCACATGTCATTGCAACAGAAGATGTGATATTAGACTTTCTCTTAGACATGCAACACACCATGCTGTTTTTCCTGAAGCAAAGCACACTGTCCAGCTGCTTCTTGGAGGACGTGCTCTGGACCAAACAGCTAACCAAATAGCCAACTAACAAAATGCAATAACTAACTTGTCCCTTTTTGTGAACAGATTTTATCCCCAAAACAAATGCAGCAAGAGAGTCTAGCTACAGAGAAGCAAGAAGGACTGCTAGAAGCTGCCAACGTATCTGTGGATAGCTGCTTTATGTTACTTATTGGGAAAAGCAGATTTCTGATCACAGTGTACCTCTGTCACAAAAAGAGACTGGATACTCTATAATATCTCTGCATAACCCTGAGTCCAAGTGAAAATTAATTACTGTCTATCACTACAGATGCTATGGCAAGCTGTCCACTGCAAATTTATGAAACAACACTGAATGTGGGGACTTTTAGGTTCTGCAGAACCTCTAGGCCCAAAGGCATAGAGAGCAATCTAGCAGGAGCCCGCATGACATGTGAAAAGACAATATAGGAAGTCTTGCAATGGCAAAACAGCAGAGATGACATAAGGTTCATTGTTGCCCCAGACAAATGAATAAACGGCAGCTTGTCTCCAGTTTACTGAATTCACAATAACGCTGGCATCTTGTCCCCTGACAAAACCAAGGCTCTCAGTTCCTACTGTGTTCTGCAGTCAGCATGAGCCGCAGCGAGAGGCGACTGCCCTCCGCTCAGCCCGACTTCCCAACTGGGAGAAAGTTTCTTACTTCTGCACACAGCGAAACTGTTCGGCTGCAGCAGGCCTATCTTTGTGAAACAAGGTCTGAATACTGTCTGCTGACAAACCTACCTTACACTTTGAAGGATGGCTACAGTTTCTTATCTTTAAGACACTGATGACCCTTTGTGTTAAAATAAATCTTTAAGCTCATCTGTTACTCCTTATGTCCCATAACTTCAATAACGGTCTTACAGACCAGCAAAAACAGACAATACTTTAACAGATGAAACGAACAACAACCTCTGTGGTTAGATTACTCTTTAAATTAACTTGTTTCGGAAACTATAAAAATTTCAGTGGGGTTAGTGCACCCTTAATTGTAAAGGCTAATCCTAGCACAACTCATACACGATAATTCAATGCTGAACTTCATGCAATTCCCTGAAAAGTACTTAAAATGTCTCAATGGGTAAGTGCTTATGGAAGAAAGGTTCACAAACTTCTGGTCTGCTTAAAGATCCATTTTGGAACCTCTTGCATCTGCGGAGCTACAGAACCAGGTTTAGGTGTCTTACAAAGTTGCTGTGTGCCAGTAATGTTAATTTTACTTCTCTGAAGACCTCCAGTGGGATGAGCTCATGAGAATGATCATGAAATAGCAGAAATATTCCACGCAGGCACTTCATCTGTGCAGGGCCTGTCAGTAGAGCCGACTACCGAGCCTCAGGGCGCACGGGGCTTCCCAGGGGGTTCCCAGCTTGGCCCGCAGACGCTCTCAGCTGTGAACCGAGCAACCGGGCAGCACCCTCGGCCACCTCCGGCCAAACCGTGCTGGCCCGGGCCCGTCTCCCCGGGCCCATCCCCCCTCCCCCCCCCAGCCTTGGGCCCCTCTCGCTCCCTCCGCGCTGGGGCACCGGCCAGGCCCCCCCGCCGCACGGAGCCTGCGCGGCGGCGCATGCGCACACGCACGTAACGGGACCCGCGGCGCGGCGGGACCCCGGCCAGGGCGGCGGCGCATGCGCGCTGGGAGGCACGGGCCGAGCCGGGCTCCCGCCGGGCAGGGCGAGCGGCTCGGCCCCGTCCGCCTCGGCCGCGCGCTCGGCGCTCCCGCCCGGCGGCGGCTCCGGGCGCAGCGCTCGGCGCCCTCCGACGCCTCCCTGCTCGGCTCGGCGTGGGGGAGGAGCAGCGAAGGGGAAGACCGGACCGGTCTCGCGCCCGCCAGCCCCTCGGGAGCGCCGGCGAGCGCTGCCTGCGCCGCTACTTACACTCTCCCCCGCCTCCCGCCGCGGGCGCTGCCGTTACTAGCGGTTCGCAGCCGTTTTCTCCCCCCGTTTCGCTCCTCGTCTTCACGAACAAGACAATATGGCGCCTGGCGGCGCTCACCCGGAAGTAGAACGCGTCACGCCGCTGACCCTTCCCAGGGCGACGCGAACGCCTCCCGCCACCATCTTTGGTGAGGGCGCGCGGCCGCTCCCTCCCCTGCCCGCGGAGCCGCCATCTTTGCTGAGGGCGGCCGCGGCGGGAGGGTCGGAGGGACAACGGCCGCCGGGCGGCGGTTCAGGCCTTTGCGTGGCCCGCGGTGCCGCGCACGGCGCAGGGCCGGTCCGGTCCGTGTGTTGAGGCGCTCGCGGTGATCCCGCCGGGCCGCGGAGGAGCCGTTTGGAGCAGGGGGCCGGCGGGTGGGCCCTGCACGCGGCGCCGAGCGGCCGCGGGCCGGGAGCGCTGTCGCAATAAGCTACGTCCCCTGTGCGTACTCGAAACACTCGTGGGCGAGGACAGCTCCTAAGGAGTGCTGGCGTCTTTAGTGCTAATATAAATATTAGTAATTCAGCGATTTCAAAATCTCCAGATTAATTTTACGTTCTCATGCGATTTACCTTTTGTTAAAATGATCGTTGTATTCTCCCCTGTAAAGACAAATCAAAATAATCCCCGCTAAGAGCTCTCTTGTATGGACAGCGGGCTGCTTTTGCGGGCAAAGGAATTGGCATTAGTGGTTGCATTGCTTTTCGTGGAACTGAGATTTTTATCAGCCCGTTCATTACTTGCCCCTGTGTTGACTTCCTTTGCTTTACAAAAAGAAAATGTGTAAAACTTTTGTGATGCTTTACCATTGGGAAAGCAATGTTAGTACTGTCATCGATTAACAGAATAAAGTAACTTTTAAAAATGGAAAATGCAAGCTTTCAGAAAATTTGTGCTTTATGTCATTGTTTATTGTTTCATTTAAGGGTTTTTAAGGTATGTTGGCGCCATTTTCGCTGCATGTTGCTATTAAGCGAGGTAGCCCAGCCTTCCCCGCTTTGGTGCCGCAGGAGGCGTGCAGCCCAAGGACGCTCTCGGGAACGGAACGGCCGCTGTGTCCCTGCCCCCAGCTGGGAGCTCGAGCGCTACCTCGTGCACGGGCAGCCCTTAGTGAAAGGGGGATCGGAGGGACTCGGCGTGGGCCCTCGCCCCGTTTACCACAGGCCTGAAAGGCTGTTTTGGTGAAGGGGCCGAGCTCTGTCTCGCAGTCCACGAGCGGTGCCACAGGTGATGAGGGAAATAGTGGGAAACTAGTGGTGGGGGTTAAGCTTTCAAGGATACATAGGGACCTGGAGAGCCCTTCCAGGTGCACAAGGTGAACAGGAGAAAAAAAAAAAACACTCTTTAATTAAAGTACAACGTACAGCTTAGAACTAGATAGTACAGCTTTCCAAATGGTTGGCTATTTTATTCATACATCTGTCAAACTATTCTGTAGTCATAAATGACAAAATGAATTAAAGTCATCATTTTTTACAATCTGTTCTAGGTACTGTCATGAGTCTCAGAATGATTAGAGTTTTTATTTTTAAGAAGGCCCTGTGGGAGTAAATGAATAAAAACAAGGCAATACTTTACTGCATTTGATTTATTGCTCAAAGTATTTGAGGCTTAGTGACAACTTTTCGATTATATAGATTGCTATGGCAAAACAAAGAGGTGTTAAAAGGTGCTAAAAAAGTCATAAACTTACTCAAACTAAATACTTTTTGTGCTTCTTTTAAAAGCAGTACTGCACCTGCATATTTTGCATTGCAAAATATTGGAAGCTGCAGTAGATGGAAGGAACATTCGTAAGACTTAGAATATTGGCTTAGTACCAATGAAGACAAAAATATCTAATTCTAGACAGAATGCATGCCAAGCTGTTTTCGAATAGTTGCAATGAATTCCAGTTAATTTATTATAAAATATAATCTAGACTTTTAATGCAGTGTTGTGAAAGGAAGTATTTTGACTTCTGTCTGAAAATACATTTTATGAATTCTCTTTGTAGGAAAAATTGATGTTTAATCTTTTTGAATAATGACTTTCCCATTATTTCTGCTATCTATACACTAAGGGGAGAGATGCTCACATTTCAAACAACAGGCAAAATGATATCCTAAAACAGAGTGCGTAGATATAGAAGTAAAAATAACCCATTAAAATATGTAGACTGAACCGTTTCTACTGAAAATCAATGCTATTCTTCTCATGTCCATCCCAAAATATATTAACGTGTATAGGGTACGGCCCAAAACTAATTAGTATTATATTTGCTATTTTTTCTTAAAATGAAAGTTATATTCAGGTGCTTTCTTTGTTCCTACTTCATCACATCTTGAAGTTTCTCTTCAATATCCTTTTTTTTTTTTCCCCAAATACTAGCTTGTTGTTGATGAGCAACAAATTCTTATTCTTCAAATAACAGTTTTATATTGGGTTAATCTGTGGATGCAGATGCATTAATTTCTGGTCCCTTTATGATTCAGTTTGTGTTAGTATAAAAAAAGGTCCAAAAGAGAAGCAAATGGTGAAGTTAAGACATTGCAGCCTTGTAATTAATTTATAAGCCACTCTCACCTGCTACCACTCGAAATTCGTAAGTAAGGGCACTTCATTCATATGCCCTGAAGGTGCAGATGGGAGTAGGCGAAGGGCAAAATGTAATTTCATTTTCTAAACAAAGGCACATACAGTGCATGCATCCTGGGCAGAGAAGCTGCTGCTTTTTTCTCTTTTCTTCAGCACTGCCTATTTGCAGCCCACTTTCTTAGCAGGCCCAGCTTGTACCAAGGGCACTGCCCCTGTGTTGGTGTCACCAGGTCAGTGCAGGAGTTTTCCTCTCCATCATGTTTTTGCCGTCTTTATGCAGTAAGCTAAGAGCTTCTGGACTTCATAGATGGACTCTAGATTTCTCAATTTGTTGAACACTTTAACAAAAGCAGGATGCACGTCCCTGTTTTCATGGGATGCTCTCAGCTTTTCTTTTGCAATTCCTGAGAAATAATGTACCCACTAGAACAGGTCTTCTAGGGGCATATTTGTTACAACCGCTTGTGTCGGAGCCAAAGTTTACCCCAAAGAAATATAGTGTTCAGGGATACAGGGATACCCTTAAGGGTATAAAACTTAAATCTAAAGCTGCGGATACAATTCTCGCTTGCATTCTTCATTCTAAAGCCCCAACTGCACCTGCTGCCCTCATTTTAACAGAATGCTTTTCTTTTCCCATAAAAGTTTAATGCCTCTTTCTGACTCTGAACTTCCTGGAGCTACTGCTACCCCTGTTGTGTTTTAATTATTATTTTTTTTTAATTTCAACTCAGGTAGTCAGGTAGCCTCATCATAAAGTGGCAGTGATCATCTCAGATCAAGACAGCAACTTTCTAATGCAGTTTTCCCCTCAGCTTCTATAAAATACTGTAACAGTATGAAAATATTTCTGGTGTGTTGATGACAAAATCTTGCCATTATGTCCACTTTCTAATGGTAAAAAAAACATTAGGTAGCATAAACAGTATGATGAACTCTGCTTAAAGAGAAGTGAACACCACCTCATCAAGCTTACCTGAAAATAGCATTAAAGTAGCCCCTCCCGCAAATTAAGAAAAGCTTGTTCTGTTTCTCTCCTCATCTTGCACTCTAGAGTGGAGTTACAGATTAAAAAGTAGGAGATACATATCCAAATTCAGCAGTTTTAACCCAGAAATTAGTAACACCAGGAACTTCAGGGTGTCATCCAGGCCATGTGCCTGCTTTACGGTGGATCTAAATACACCTCATCTAGGAAGCTGATTGTGTCATAGCCTGTGATTCTTGGCCACGGCCTTTTTTTTTAGCCAGCTATATATGAAAATAAGGTGCATGTAGGTGGGGAAAGGGTATGAAAAGAGATAAAAAAATCAGTAAATATGTTCCCTTCAGAACTAAACAAGCATTTCTCTCCTTTAGTGCAGACTCTGGTTGAGTTCACTTAGTTTGAATACAGATGGTTAAAATGGACTGATTGCTCTGAATTTTACTTCTTTCGCGTAAATTGATAATTTTAACCTGTGGAGGGGAAAAAAATGCCTGGGTTTGCTAAAGTACATGGCCTGAATGTGACCTACCCAAATGGGCCTTTCTTACTTTGGAAAATAAAATCCTGTGTGACTAGGGGCTCCCTGTGTTTCTTTCTGCACTCACTTGTATTTTCTGCCCTCCTCAGTGCCCACACAGGCCTGTACAAGTAGCGTGGCAGGACAGCGTAGCTCAGCCGCCTGCCTCCAAGCTCTAAGCAAATGTAACTAACTGCCATTCTGTTACTTTTTTTACTAAAAGACAAATGCAGGTAGGATACAGCTCTCAACTTGGACTAGAAAATTTGAGGTGTGTGTGAGGAGGGTATGTGCTAGACATGGCAAAAGGGACAGCAAGGTTTTTCACCATGAAACAAAGTGTTGCTGTAAATGAAAATAGTAAGTTGAAGCAAACACTTTTCTTTACTAAAAAATTGGGCATGATGCATGTAAACTGCAGCTTGTATTTAAGTAACTGTTTCTTGAACGAATTATAACTGCGTGAGACTCTGACCTTCAAAGGTAAATATTCCTAAGAGGAATTATGAAAAGAATCAGGGCAATCATCGTATGGACGGGAAGCAGAGTATAGGGACAAGCTGCCTTGTCCTGCACTGCTGGCAAAGGGAGGTCCAGAGGGCAAATGTTACCATTTACTGTCCAACTCACACACACAGTGCAAAAATAATTTATAGTTTATTACTCCTGTGAGAAAAGATAACAAACTCATGTTTAGAACCAAAAGTAACAGAATTATCCAGTTATACTTGAAAACTCCATACATATTCATACACAAGCTTACTATATGCTGTACATGTGTCATAATATGAATTTGAAAATTTACTAAGGGTAGAAGTATTTGCAGTTCTTCTATTGTAGTAAGTGACAATATATATTGATACAGTTAATGGTGTGCATATATATATATGTATCTCTCTACGGAGACATATAAATATATATCCCAGAGGAGTAATACATGCACGCCACAGCAATATACACGTATGTGTGTATACACACACACACACACACACACACACTAAAACAGGAGTAAATTTCTATCCTAGAGCCAGCTGCCGACGGCTCAGAGGGCGTTATGCGGTGAGGGCTCCCCGGGCCTTGCAGCAGGAACCTCCCCGTGGCAGCGGGAAGCACCGGGAAGCACCGCGCTCCGACATGCCCGGCTTTGTGGAAATCTCAACAGCAGGCGCCCGGCCCCCAGCTGGGAAGGGTCTGGACTAAGCCCCAGAGAAGATGAAACACTTTAGATCATCACTGTACGCCAGGAAATCCAGGCACTTAGAGCTATCAGTACTTTTATTCTTTATGTTGCAGAACTATGGGCGAAAGCTTATCTTCAGGAAAATCGAGAACAAACTTTCCACTGACTTCACTAGGATAGGACACCAGCTCACATCGTAACTACACTGTATTTTAATGAGTCCAGGAATTTTAAACGTTCGGCAAAGTGCATATTTTAACAGAACCATTCAAATATTCATAATAGCTTGACTGAGCTCCAGAGTCAACATAGGATAAACTCTCTACAAGATAAAGGCACAATATTTACAAGTACTGTTACCACTGCAGCATTTAAATAAGCTGGACTAAATAACCACTACCATATTTTTTTTAAACAGATGAAAATTATAATATTCTTTCATAAAAGAGCAGATATGCTTGTGCATTTAGTACTCGTGATTCTGGCACCACCTGAACGTGAGCGTCACTAACATACACCCACTGTCCTGCCGATGCTCCCACAGCCTCTTTTAAACCTGAAATGCAAAAACAGAGTCTGTCATATTTCTGTCTTTCACTATTTATTCAAAAAGTCAAAGACATTTTAAGTACAGCTTACTGAGTTTTAACATTAAGTTATGCCAGCACCTGGGACTGGTTCTGACAGGAAATAATTTTATTTTGGAAGCTAACTAATAGCAAACGAGGAACACAAGTTTAACGAGGATTTAATCAGTTTAAATAATCATTCAAGGGAAACAGAACTGAGGGAGACTTCTGTTTCGAAACATTGTCATTCTGGGAGATGAGCTTCAAATGCCAAGTGATGTCTCTCAGGAAAGGCAAAGGATGTGCTTTGTTGGCCCTCCCGAAGCAGAACAGTAAATACATTCACCTTATTCTGAAAACTCAACGCTCTGGTCTCCTCAAATCACTACCACACTCTATCTTAGAACCTTAGTTCCACACAGCTAAAACATATGATAACAACATAGCTAGGACAGGTAAGACATTGAAAAAAAGAAGAAACTATTAAATTAAATTGGCATGGGTTCAGTTCTTGCACTGGCATTTTTGAATGCAAGATTTGCCAAAATAGTTGTATTTCAGGGGACATAACTCTTGATGTGAGTGAATAATTTTGATTAGAAAAACAGATGTTTTCTTTCCATCAGTTTTCTGTCCAACTAAAGCAGAAGTCATTGTTCGCTCAGCAATAAGTGGAGCTAATATAAAAGTATATTATATATGGGGTATAATGTAACCAAAAATGATTTGTGGGGCTGTACAAATACCTGAGACTATTCTGAACCCAAATACCTGCTTTCTATAAATGCAACTACAGCTACGGAGCTGCAGCGAGTGGCTCATTTTGGTTTTCCTCACAGAGAAGGGGAGTTCGGTTGTACATACCTAGAACGTTTTTAGTGGCAGAAATATGCTCCAGTATTTTCTTGGAGGGTGTCCTGACTTTGACATATGCTGCGTAGTGACCTCCTCTCATTGACCCGCTGTGCTCCACTATTCCATAAAGACTGTACAGCACTCGGGCACCGTCCGCGACGTTCTGCATTCCAAGAAATATGGAAGATCAAAATGAGTTATTTCATGATGGATTTTTGTCACAGTTATTTTAATTAGCTTTGAACAATATTGTTTTAAACAAGGCAAACAGACAGTTATAGCATTTCCACTGGTGAAATAAATCCATTAAAAATCCTCAAGAGTCTATTAACTGCATCCAGTTACCATGGAAGCAGCAATACTTGTCTTGAATGCTGCTAGATGCAGTAAAAGGGGGAACCACAGCTTAACTGCTACTAAGTAACTAACATCAAGCCCTTCATCTCAATGAATTCAGGATACTTTTTTAAAGCATTCAATACACAATTCACTGGGGAAAAGGAAAAAGGGCACAACAGTAATAAAATCAATCCAGTTTAACTGTGCTCAGATCAGGACAACAGCAATTATTGAAACAGTAATGAGAAATTTACAGATGGGTACCTTGCAAGAAGCAGAACAAAATGGTGCCAAGTCTAAAACCAGTGGGAAATCCACGTGCCTGTTTACCTTCCGGAGACTCAAACCAGCCTTCAAAGGAAAAACAGCAGAAAGACTAAGGTAAATATTTTTATTAGAAGCTTAAAGCCTAGTATATTACTACACTATTAAAATAAGTCATGAGCAAGAATAAGCTTTGTTTCTTACTTGTTCTTACTTTTTCATGTTTTTAATACATGCTACACTCAAACATAGCAGAGACATAAGAGGCTTCCATGGATATATCTGCAAGGCTAAGCACACATTCCAAAGGTATTAGGGATGAACATGAGCATGTTTCAGAACAGAAATAATTGGTGTCTTCCCTCTCTCCATATATAAAGCAAAGTTATGCACAATGACACTTAAGGAATAAATTGCTTGTCCACCAGTGTGGCCAAGGAATGTTCCAGATGGCCATTTACCTGGTGGAATCTTTTCAGGTGCAGAATAAGAATAGCAGGAACTGAAGAAATCAGCAGCTGTTTCCGAGCATTTGTATAAACACCTTCCATTTTCTTTTCTGCATTCAGGAATATCAAAATGACAATTTGTAAAGGTGAGAGCAGTCACACAGAATAGGTGTATGTTGCAATGATTTTTTGATTCATTGATTATACTTCTGAGAAGTTGCCCAGCTTATACTAAAAGTGTCTTTTTGTTTATTTAAAAATTTCTTTTTGCTCAGTGAACACTAATCATCTGTTTGGACTACAGAAATATAAATTCTTCTTGCAAGAAGGTAACTCTATCTCATCTCCATTCTTCCAATTCTTTTAAACCAAATTCTTTAAAGATTTTTTCCTCTTCTTTACAAGCATAAATTTTTGCTTCAACACATCCTTTTTTACAGGACTTCCCTAAGCATTTAAGTTACTACAGCTGCAAATTACAGCATTTATATCGAAGCTTCCAAGACTGTAAGGACTATGTAAACAGCAGAAATATTAACAAATGATCAGCCTATCCAACTCAAGGTCATCTTATTATTTATTGTATTTATTGTAATTTTTATTGTATACAGTTAAAGAAAAAATGGTTTAAAACTAAAGATGTAAAATAAATCCTGTTCTATAATAGCCTTCTAAAATTTAAATTTGTTGCCCTAGCAGGATAAAGTTTCAGGCTGCCCAAGGCAAGTTTAGCCTGGGGAGACATTTTCTTGTTTAGCCACGGGGGGAAGCCTGCTGCTGGAGCAATGACCGAGGGGCAGCTCTGGGGAGCTTTTGTCACGCTTGTCATTTGGTTCCGACCGTGCTGGCTGGCCCGTTACCTGTGGCGCTGGGTTTCTTCTGATACTTGTGTTTCCGCTCCGTGCAGCTCTCGCACAGAAGCTTGTTGTTGCCCATGAGGAGCTCTACGGAGGTGAACTGGTAGAGGCAGGACTGGACGGAGCATTCCTTGGAGCTCGTGATGTAACTCTGCGAGAGCGTCTGGAAAGCGTTCTGGGGGCTCGGGCAGAAAGCGGGTTTCTCCACGGAGAACACGGAACTATTTGGCACGCCGAATGCCGGGTCACCACGGCCGGGCTTTTCGGCTTCGCGCGCGGCGTCGCACAGGCCGAGTTTGGCCACGGCGCAGGAGATGGCCTCGTCGCTGCTGGCGCCGGGCCTGCCCAGCGGCGCTCTGACGTTCGCGGGCCTGGCGCGCAAACCGCGCACACGGCTGCACGAGCCAAGAGCCGCTTGCTTGGGAGCGCTTTCGCTCTCCGAGGCCTCGCTGTCTGCGTCGAAGCTGCTCTCGGAGCGACTGGCTTCCTTCTCGCTGCCCTCGGTCTGACTCCCGTTCACAGCGGAGTCAGCAGGCGGGTCTCTGGGGTACAGGATGCCAGAGGGGCCTGCGGACTCCAGCTTCCTGGTCTGCTCCTGCATGATAACAGGGCTTCTGTCTTCTTCGTTGCCAGAAGCTTTTCTGGCAAGCCGCCTCTCCTGGTTCAGCTGGTTCTGCAAAGTATGGCATTGCTATTTGGTTAATGTCGGGAGAAACGGGACAAAACTGCCATCTCTCGTAACCTTTGAAACAGGGAAAATTCGAAGCAAATTAGGCCAATTTTTTTATCCTCTACTCACACGTGCTTAAGCAACTTAATCTCTTTAAGATCTTTTTAAACCAATTTAGGATTAGAATTGTACAGCAGTCAGCTAAAAACATTATACTTACTGTGGGATCAGTACTTCCCACTGCTACTTACATTCCCCATGTGACAGCTGTGAATGGCACATTCCAAGGAGTATCCGTTTAATCTAGCTTAAGCATCTAAAATACTCAAGTTTAAGCTAGTCATCATTATCCCTGCTTTCAGGGTCTCAGCTGATGAAAATTAGCACCCCAAAACCAAAATTCATCTCCGCCAACTATAAGATGCTTGAAAATGACAAACCTCATTAATTAGACAGACATACCCAGTAGCTCATTTCATCCATTCCTATGGAAATCAGAGTTGTGGTCTCCTTTCTGCCCTATCCAGTCCAGTTTATTGAATCTACACTAGGTTCAGTAAAAAGCTTTTAAAATCTGAATTATTTCTGAATTTTGAAAGCATCTCAGTAATTACATTTCTATGGACCATTAACACTGCCACACTCTAGTTTGGAGAGTGCCACATCTCCTCTATTAGAGAGTTTAATTAACAGCATAACCCTACAAGAACACTTATTAAAGAAAGGGACGTTAATAACAACCAGGAGCCTTTGTCCTGCGTCCATTGGCAATCCCACAGGCACACGATCCTTAGGACAGATCTCCCTTTTCTGCCAGCCCCGGTATGCACAAGCCCCCGTTCTGCCAGGCCGGACACGCGCTGTCCCCCCGTGCAGGCCGCGCACCAAGAGGCGCTCGCGGGGCCGAGCTCCACGGCCCGGCTCCTGGGGGCCGCGCGCAGGGTGCCCGAGGGGCTCCCGCTGCTCCCGCTGCCCCTTGCGGCAAAACCAGCAGCATGAATTCAAACCAACTTGCAGATTTTTTCCTTCCTCCTCAAAAAGGAGGCCACCTTTTTTGGAAAGCAAATGGTTTCTTGATAACTGTCATTCCTCACGTTTCTCGTAACAATCTAAATGTTTTAAAACAAATCCATGTCAGACATATGAAAAATAACATTGTTAGCTGTCAAAATTCCCACCCATGTAGCCTTATAAACTTCAAAATAAACTTATGGCTGGCTAGTGAGGGTATTTAATTCTTACCTTATCTTTTGTTAAAGGGTGTTTCCTGACAATTTTTGGTTGATTATTCAGTGCAGTGATAGAAGAACAGTTATACTGACCAAGGTCTGCTTCTTGTACACTTTTGCCTTTACTTGTCCTTCCCAAAGGCACAGGTTTTGCAACCTAAGAAATTGGACAGTACGATTTAGGAAATCTCTTACACACTTTTTCCTTTGCAGCGCACAGAAAAGAGCAATGGAGGAGTTTTCCTTTAACTTAGAAAATACTAACCTAGATAAATCTAATTAGCTAGCCCCTGGCAAGTGAAAGAAGATTGCTTTTAATTTGACACACATAAGCGTGCTGTCACGGATACAGCGCGAGCCACACAAAACTGGAGTAATGGGGAGTTTCCGTACAGAAAGTATTCCTAGCCACGTGTTGTAGCCTCGTACAAGCACACACGGAGCCGCAGGAGGTGCTGGTTTGCAGAGGGGCACGTGAGAGCTCAGCAGGTGCAGCCTCGCACCTCGTGAGGCGGCTGCGCGGCCCCCACCGCGTCGAGGGCAGCAGCCCCTCCGCACCGGGGGGCAGAGGGACACGTGTTTCCACGAGGGTGTGTAAAAAGCCCCCTGGAAACTGCAGGCGTTTATTAGGTGGTCTGTTTCTTACCCTTTCCTCTATTATAGGAAGTGAAAGATCAATGAAAGGTTCTTTTACTGTTGAAATCTTGAAAAAAAAAAGAAAAATATATTATATATTATTACTATATTATTATAAAATATATTAAGTACATAAAACTATATATGGGATTAGTAGGTAGCTCCCTTTTTAAAATTATTATCAAAGACCATACAGCAAACTAATTAGTTACAAGATGTATCAGATTACAATGAAGAACTTCCCACATGCATTTTTTCTATTTGGAATTTTATTCTTCAGTAGGTAGGGCAGACTGCAGCAGAAGAAGCAGCAGCCAGAACTAAGGGGCCAGGCCGTTCACCACTGCAGAACAGCCGCTCCAGGAATGTTTTGGAAGCTGCGTGGGGCTTGCAGATGGGCAAGAATGTTTTGGACAGCACCAAGGGCAAATCTAGTGGAGTTATGAGGAAAACTAACTTTGAAACTTTCCTGATTCTGGACATTTCTGTGCAATGCTGAGTAATGAGACTGGCTGATGACAGGAGGATTACAGCTCTAACCTCGTGCTTCCCAGAACAGATAAACTCAGGCTTACAGATCATGGCCAAAGGTTTCACTGGAAAATTTCACATGACAACAGTTTTTAAAATACCTTTATATATACATATTTTCTACATTTTTCTTTTGTCTCCTATAAAGGATAGAAAATCTTTGCTGAAACTAGACAGATTTGGTAAATCATATCTAAAGCCATTCTCTCACAGCACTTTTCACCTGCTTTTCTGGCTATAATATCTCTTTCAATCCTGTTTGTTAAACTCTCTCCCCTGCTGTTCTGAAATTCCTTCCAAATCTGACTTATCTTGCCTTGGAAAAGACTGTAAAAAACAAAGCTTAAAACAAAATCAGCTTGTGACCATAACTTGTAGAACTCTGATTCAGTCATTGCTCCACTTCTCTTGCATTGAGGACCAAATCCACCTCGATTTGGACGGCAGGCTTCTCTCAGCACAAAGCTTATGTTAACCTGTTGGCCCTGCATGGCTTAGGTTTGAGTAAAAAAATAAATTAGGTTAAAACTATCGTAACTATGACCCCCTGATGAGCAATGTTTACATGGGGCTTCTTCTAGACCTCAAGTTTGCATGAACTAGCCAAAAATATGTTTGCCAATGCAGGCAAAGAAAACTGACTGATAAACTTGTCCTAGCACTGCTAGCAAAGCCTGAATCCTGCATGTGGAATATAAGAATGAAGCAAAAACGAGGCGCACGTGGTACAAATGATCCCTACTGGGGTTACAGCTGAAGTTCTTCATTGGTGCTAGTAGCTCACATCACACACGGGAAAGTTCACCTGGCACCGCAGAACTCTGCTTAATTACTCACACTGACTGCTTAATCTCTATAATATGAAATACAATGTTTTAAACCAAAAGGAAATGTAACATTCAGTAAAAAGAATCATGCAAGTAAGCTTTTTCCCTCCCAAAGTTAAATAAAACTATAAGAATTATGGAAAACACTTAAAGGAAATAGCAGTGATATTAATTATGAAAGGAACATGTTGTTCATTAGCGATATTAAGTTAATTTGCAAAAGTACTTCAAGAAAAAAAGAAAGTTTTTTTTTAGCATTTCCCCGCTCCTATGAATTCAAAGCAAATATTTTCCAAATTATAGGTATACCCAGAAGAATAGGCAGGAGGATTTATGTTTTAAGGTAGGTGTTTAAAAAACATAAAGTAAAATTGAGGGGGGGGGGTGGGGAGGCAGAAGTAGTATGGACAGTTATAGAATTACAGAATTATAGAACCTCCAGCCTTAAATTGTTTAGATGCAAAATTAAACCCAATGTTTGAATTCTTTTTAAATTCACATGACCCCTCTTCCTAGGTTTGTGGTGGATAATGCTTTAAAGAAGGAATAAGTCATTTCAAATGAGATACTTTCAGTAGTGTTTTCAATAAAGTTTTTTAAACAGACAAGCAAGCAAGTATAAAATCGGCAATACAATTTTATACTTTCAAGACAACATAATCAAACCAGTATGTGATCTATTCCACATCAAACCAAATTCCAAAATACCTACATTTTCACATTCCTCACACATGACAGTGCTAGTCAATTCACCAACAAAGATCCTATCTATGAAGTTCATCTTCACACCCTCTCTTCCATATGCTGAAAAAACATTGCCTTTTTTTAAAGGTGAAGAAAACAGATCCAATGCCACACTATAAGTACAAAATTATCTCTAGGAGTTACTGTGAAAGTACAATATTTAAGCATACTCAAAATTTTTTCAACACAATTCAATGTATTGTATGTATTCATCATACATTGCTATTTTAACATTTAATAATATTTTAGTTATCCAGCGATATAAATTCCTTTATCCTTCTCTTCCCATCTACTTTAAACAAAATAATAATGCATCTCTCAAGAAGAGGCTTTTTAAATATATTCTGCATTAAAAAATACATAAGATTTTGAGTTACCAGTCTTAAAAAATGTAATATTTTCTTGTCTGGAAGGACAAAGATGGCAGATGGCCTGTAACATTTTCTATTTTTTTTTGTTTGAAACTATAAAACTCAAAAGAATGAGACAAAAGCTTGTTCTAATATTTTTCTATGCACTAAGTCATGTAGATGTGAGAAGGGGCATTTTTGGAACAGTTTAAACCGTACTGAAATTTTAATTAATGCAAAAATCCCCAAATTAGAAGAGTTTAATATATACAAAAGAAAAACCAAAGCTTGGAATTTAATTATTTTATTATATGTTATTATGAAAAAGCTTCATCTCTTGGCTTTGCAGTCATATTTGGAACTTTCATAGTAACTAAGAACTAACAAAAATTCAGTTTTGTTTCTTGAAGCAGCCTCTCTGAGTGATACAGCACTTGTAGCTACGTAACAAATCTGAAGATGCAGCAGACTGTTTCAGAAGACTCTCTATATCATTACAAGATGCATTACTGATCCAAGGGAAGGTTTTACTCTGGATGCCAAAGCTTCAAGTCAATATGTATTCATCTTGCTATACTTTAAACAGGCGCTAGATGGCACTAGAATAACACATAATCTAAGTCCTGTAACGCTGTTTGCAAGTTTTGAAGGAAATTCTATCTGAAAACTTGTGCAATTTTAAAACTGATTCAATAGAGTTACATACCTTTGACTTTTCTTCTGGTCTCCTCATCTGCTGTTTTAGTAGTTGGATTATTGAATGCCTTTAAGATACCAGTTTGTATACGCTACAATAAAAGCCACAAGCATATAGTAAGTGCCTTCAGCGCGAGATAAACAATCTAAAACCTACCAAGATATGATTAGATTTTTTACACTCTATTTCCATAAGAGAGAAATAATTTAGTAGTTTAAAACTACTGGTTTTACTCAATAACAGTGTCACTGTTAGCCACTTAAGTAACTCTCCAAAGATTTCCTCCCCATAAAAAGGAGGCAGTTGCAGATCACAGGAAAGTTTATCCAGAAGACAGGGATCTAAAAGATTTCCCCTGAACAAACGTGTTTCACTTCTTTCTCTGATAGAAAAGAAACGTACAGAAAAATGGGCTGTTACTGACTGACTGGGAGTACAAAATGCTTGAAAGCAGTTGACTATCTTCTAATAACCAGACTTCAATGAACACATTTACGGAGTACTTTCATTGCTTTTATTTATATTATAGCACCGCACACTTCTACATTCTATCACGATACCTTAGGAGAGAGAGAAGACTTTAATGAATTCATAAAAACATTTACTCAAAAATCCTAAAAAATATTTTTGAAGGAAATACAAAGCAACAACTTCATATGCATACGCTGTAGTTACACTGCTGCAGAGCAGGGCTTTCCACCCTGCTCCTTAGGTGCACCTGTCAAAGCAAAATCCTGCGTTATTCGGATGCAGAGCCTGGTAACAGAACTGCATGTGCTGACACAAAACACAGACACGCTGCCAGGGAACACGGTAGCACGTACCCTGGAGCTGCGTTTTTCCTGGGAAAAGTACTTGCTCTCTAATTCACAAACTCCAGTAATGCTGATAAAACTCTCTCCCATGTAGGCATGCAAACAAAGTTTACTGTTAAACGTGGTACTGAAGCAACCAGAGCAAGGTACCGTTCTGGAAACAATGTGTGATACAAAACGTCCTACAATCTGTGTTCGAATACAAGAAAACTAATGACTTATTGCAGGCAGACAGGTACACCTTTAAACCACGAACCAAACGCCGTAAGGACGGGCTGTTTTGGAGGTTTGGTGTCTCATTCAGCCACCCATCAGACAGAGTCACACTCCGACCTCACGAGTGTGTGACCTGGCTTGTGAATCAGCTCCTGTTGCCCCGAGCTCCGCTTTGTTCATCTTAAAGCCAACAATATCCTAAACGCACTAATCAATAGGTAATTCACCACGTTGAACACCATAAATGGGTTTAGGGCCATAAGCAAGGCTTTTGTTGGGATTAGTGCGTTGAACCATTTATTTAGGTCAAAGAAAGACACAGTCTTTGAATGGCGAGGGTGCCGCCGACAGTGGCAGCAGACATTAATCAATTAGCAGCAGGGTTCGGCTACCTCGGCCCTGGTGCGAAACCATCCCCAGCGCACGCCGTGGCACGGCAGACAGCGTGTCACGCTCATCGGGGCATCGACAGCCTTTTATCTGCGAAATCCACCGGGGGTCTGTGCGTGTGTACCCTGTTTTAACGGGGATATGGAGAAGGTCAATGTTGGTGTCGCAAAGGTGATCTGTCAGGTGGAAGAAGAGGCATTGTGGAGCGGGTTTGTTATTAGTTATTTAGCATCTTGCAACTAATGCAACGATGTATTACTTTAGTCAAAACTCCTTTAGATACATATATATGTGTAAGTATGTAGAGGCGGGCTCTCCTGAAATCGCCACGGAGCAGCAGGCCCCTCGCGGACACCCGCGGCAGCGCTCTGAGCGGGGCTGCTCCCTGAGCTTCACGCTCTCCAAAGGGAGCACGGTGCAGAGCGGCGCCGTCCTCCTCTCCGCGGGACCCTGGTGGCGGCCGCGGCGCCGCGGGCCCCTCGGCTGGCGGCGGCGGGAGCAGCTGCGCCGCTTCCCAGGCCGCACAATGGCCGCCGCGGCCTGCGCGCGACGGGCCCCGCGCCGCGCAACGCGCCGCGTCTGGCGCTCGCCGTTTGTCACGGCGTCCGCGGGGCCGACAAGCGCCACGAAAAAGGGAAAAACAAGGCAGGGCTTTTACTAGTCGCGTCGCTCACTGAGCAGCCCCGGGGTGGTAGTCGCTGTTTGGAGTGATGCACCATTAAGGCGGAACAGGGGTGTAATTGCAGGGAAGGGTGGGATCAGCCTTTGCTTGCCCAGCGCTGCGGGTTGCAGAAATGCTGGACTGCCTGAAACAGGCTGCAAAATTCTCTGTACGGCCCATTACTTTTCTTACGGTAGCTACAGCAGCTATCACTTCTCACTAAAAAAACTACTCAAAAGATAAAACATTGGTTATTGTAACGACAGCACATTCGCGATGAAGCGGGGGATTGATTTGAGGGAGAAAGAGAGTGGATCCATCACCAGAGAAGAGGCTTATTTGCAGTAATAGTTGTGCTTTTGGTGAGTGACCCCCAGTTGTGAAGCAAATATAGCTTCCACCTTTTATTATATTAAAAAAAAAAAAATCTATGAAGAACAAAATAAGCTTTCCCTCCACTGCAAAAACATGCCACATTTTTTGTTCAATGAAAAGAGAAAGCAGCAGCAGCAGCCAGCTGCTTCTGTTATGTGCCCACTTCAACCTGTAATTTTATAAGGGTGACAATGTCAAGATTCGGCAAGTCTTTAGGTAGTTCCGTTCTGCTCAGGATTCAGTATATTGCTGCCGAGGACAACATACAATATTCTGGCAGGGTAAGATTTAGCTCAGTGCTCCTTTACCGTCAGGAGCTGGGCTCATACACAGCTTTGTATCTCATCTCCGTGATAACTCAGCTTAGGTTCATTACATCCCTTCTATTATCAAATGTGACCAAGAGGAAGCACGCTGGTCAGCACCATGTTTAAGCACCTCCTTTGGACCAGTCTTGAAAAAGGCTGTTTACCAAAATGTCATCTGAAAAGAGGGTTCAAAGGCAAGCAGATGAAAACTAACAAATGAAGTTAGTTAAAAGAGGGAAAACAAGCAAAAATAACTCCTGTATTCAACAACAGAGGAGGCAGAAATAGCAAAGGGAAAAAGAAATGCAAAAAGAAGCACAGGCACATTTTCAATACAGTGTAACTTGCTATTTACTGAATGTAAATTTAAAATAATGGAAAGAAGTGTCTTATTAATGAAATGTATTCTTTGTTTAATAAAGCCAAAAAAAATCAGCTTCTGTAAAATTACTGGTAATGTATTTATCATATTCTTTCTACTTCTGTTTGAAACACTTTTCCAATCAGCAATTTTAACATATCAACATGAACATAATTAAATCATCTATATACAAATTATCGTTTTTCTCAAGATAATAAGAAAAGCCACCCTTACTCAATAAGTGCATCTTTAAAACATTAGTAATGTGACCAATACAAAAATAATGACACCTAGTTTACAGTGCACAGCAAGTTCTTCAAAAATACACAGAAAAAGACGTTACCTTTGTTTCTTCAATCCTCATTGCATCTAGCAAATAGTGCAGAAGCTCCTGGCTGTCCTGTTGCTGGAAGCCCTTAAATCGAGGGGCCCTGGAGGAGAAAGAAGAATTTACTTGGGGGGCTCTCAGTAAGGCAACATCTACATCAACATTTTGACCCTATGGGGAATGTTTGACCAAAATGCAGCTTTGTGTGCTGGCATCCACGCTGGCAGCACTTCTGTCAGAGCACACCAGCACTACTGCAGCAGCAAATGGCCCCAGGTATTATTATTATTAATAATTGTTATTATTATCAGGTAAGAGTAATGATTCTTCAACTAAGTTTTAAAATGAAGTACTACAGAAATGAACTGAGGCGTTGGAGTTTGTTAGACTGGGGAACAAAAGTTTGGATGTGGATACGGTGTAAAGTGATATTAGTTCATGATACTATTTTGTCTGCGAGATGGGTGAGCAGTACCTATTGTAGAAGTGTGTGCTTCAGCCCTCTCGCTTACAATAAAGTTGAGCAGCTTTTTTTCTCAGATCTGCACCAGCAAAAAATCCCATTAGAGCTGCCACTAGAAAAGACAGTACTTTTGCATAAATGCAAATATCACTGTCTTTTGGATGTGCGTTATCACAAGACTGTCTGAAATTCCCAGATTGCATGCCCACCTTCTAGAATATCTACTAACATTAAACAACGAGCTGAATTGTCAAAGACTGCAAGAGCATTAAAAACAACAACAAAACACCTAGCCTTCTTTCACCAAACTTCTCATCTCTACAAATGAGAAGACTCGCCGCAAAGGACCGACGTGCCTTAGAGGAGGCGCCTCAGGTGTTGCCCTCCTCCTCTCCCACGCGCTGTCCTTTGGGCTGACCTCCTTTGGGGCGTCTGGCCGCGGCACCAAAAGAGGTCAGCCGGCGTGCGAGCCAGCCCACGGACAAAGGGGGAACCCTGGCAGCTGATGATTTTTTGCTTTTACCCTTTATTAGGCAGGACAAACGAAAACCTAAGCCTCCACAGCAAATAAAATTTTTGTAAAAAGGAAATCAGCAGCAAGAGCTCGCACCAAAAGAGGAAAAAAT
This sequence comes from Tinamus guttatus, assembly GCF_059628265.1. Lineage (NCBI taxonomy): Eukaryota > Metazoa > Chordata > Aves > Tinamiformes > Tinamidae > Tinamus > Tinamus guttatus. The sequence goes on along the minus strand of NW_028288570.1, from coordinate 949,521 downwards.
AAAACTACTTCGGAATGGACTACCATTTTCCACCAAGGATGTTTCTGTTAACTGCACAGGCTTAACAGTGCCCCTACTTTCAGCATTCAGCAGACTAAATCACTGCTACTTGAAAACTGTAAAGTCCCTTTGTACCATCCACATCTAAATATACTCTAAATATGTATTTTGCAGGCATAGATTACATACAAATTATAAACACACTTACAAATATGTGGCTAGATCCTTAAGGTGTTATTCTATGCAAGTAGGATAACCACAGTTGTCAAGCTGCTTGTTGGATCTCCAGCTTCTTGCAGCCCCAAATGAGACTGTGTGTAGATGTTGTGTATAACTTACTGATCAAACCACATATATCCCTCCAGACAAGTTATTCTGTAGATCTTAATTAAGGCCTTGCAGCAATTGATCTAAAATGAAATTCAAAGGCTTTTTTCCTTTGTTGTTTTTCCATTCCTGCCACCACATGGCAGGGTGACTCTCCCTGCGCTCCGACCAGGAACGGGCAGGCTGAGCCACACGCACCCCCTCCAACACCCGCGCAGAGACAACTGGCCGAGCACAGCTCACACAGGGCTTTTACCAAATTGTCAGTGGCCAGAAAAAGCAACCACTCCCTCAGTCACACAATGTCTTTTAAGGCATGTTGATCAGTTTCCCTCGCAGCCTTAGGTGCACTGGCTCATCAGCACATCAGGCTGTCATCAGGTGTGGGTGTTATCTCAATGGGCAGCTATCCCACTTGCCCAACCAAGCTCTTCATCTGCTCTAGGACTCGTGAGGATGAAGCTTCTTCCCTACTCTTGCACCAACACTAGTTAAGTTTGCTGCAGAAATTTCTGCTCGTGGATATGAGATATTCAAGGCTGCTGCTGTAAGAGAAAGCATCAGAATAGGATGTGCATGAAAGAATGAAACGTGAAGGCTGGACAAGACTCAAGGCTCCAAGTTTGGATCGCAGTAGCCCTGCGTTACATGCAGCACGGAGGGGTCCAGGCTCTGAACAGCTCTCTGGAGACGCTGCAGTTAAGTAATTGGAGAAGGATCTAAGATGATCAGGCATCTAAGGTCAATGTCTAAAATTAAGTGGAATAAATCTGGACTTATATATGCAAAGCAACACGTTCACACTCACAAAAATGATACAATACACACGAGACATCTTGTATCTACTTTTCATGCAAACATTCTTAGTTAACAAATGTACTAATAATGCCATTTCATTCTGAGGCTGATGATGACATCTAAAGTCAGCAAATCAGGTGAAAATTTTTACCATTCTTTGATTTTTTTTTTTTGCATGTGCAGGACAACCTGAAATTTATTTCAAAAAAAAAAAATTAGATCTTGAAATATTCCTTCTAAGAAATATTTTTATTTCATGCTATTAAGATGTTTTGCTTCTATTTAACTCAAATATTTTGTTTCCAGTTGTTGTAAAAAAAAAGTAAGCAACGTATTACCTGTGTGCACATTTTTAAGAACATTCATGCACTTTTGAGAAAACTACAGCATTTTGAAAACACTACGTTTTGAAGCACTACTACATTTTGAGAGCTACTTTTTTTTTTTTATGGGCTATTTCTTGTTAGGTTCCTGAGACACCAAGCAATATGGGGCATATTCAACATGTATTCTCCAAAATACTCACTGGATAGTACCTGAGCAAAACTCTTGCATTTACACAAGACTGGATTCTTGTGCTACGAGTATCCTAATAGGAGTTTTCTTTGCTACAGAATCGGAGTGACAGGGTTTCAAGAAGCAACATAGCAAAGGGGAAGAAAAATGGACACTTCAGCAGCTGTTTTCAATGCATTTCAGAGAAAAGCCCTCACGTACCTTTTATTACTGCTTATCGTTTGCAGCGTAACCTCCCACTGATGAAAAACACGTATCACCTCAGACAAAAATTAATTTACTAAACCATATTTCAGGGAAATGTATGAAACCTATATATTTTGCACACGGATTTTATCGGTTTAAATGAAAAGCAGGGAAAAAAAGAGAACCAACTATAGCAGTTTTCAGGGGCAGCACTAGTTTCTTTTAATAACTCCTTAGGCCACAACGCACCTAAGAGGACACGCTGATTTAGGCTCCTCTGTGCTTGCACTAAACCCACATGTGCTCTTGCACGGACCGACTGTACCTGCTTATTGCCACGTGCTGCGGATGGCTGGGAAACGGCGCCGATGGGAGTGAACAGCAACGCCTGGACAGCCGGAGCGGCGGGAAGGCGGCCTGCAACGGCGCAGCGCGGGGTCTGAGCGTTCATCCCAACAGACTCAGACGTCTCTATCAGCACCAATTAATGTCTGCCTCATGGGTCACCCGTGTCTGCGGCTATTTAGTGCGGTGCCGAATTCTAAATAGCTCATGCTCCGTGGAGGAACATTTCACAATAGTGCACTTGTTGTCTAGGGAAAAGGACGAAGGGAGAGAAACGTGCACTACCCAATTTATAGGATGCTTCCTTCCTTTATAAACCAGTATTTGGGGGGAGGTGAAGGAATTAATCCACGCTGATACAGAGGGATCTGACAACTAAAAGATGTGCGCTCGTGTCTCCTTGAAAATATGCTTCAAGCAAGATCCTTGGCGAAACTGGGGGACGTGAAGATGGTTGGTTGGGCTGACCGCTCACAGATGTGCTGACATATGGAAGCCAGTGCCAACGCGAGACAACCTGTTGTACAGTGTCAGCGGGATAATGACGGAACAGGTTGGGCTCTCGCTAAGGGCCGTGAGTGGTGAAGGGCAACTGTGACAGCGACGGGCCCGCTCTCCCCTCGCCGCTCATCTGGGGACGAGGCAGGATTCCTTCTCTGGAAGTTCAGGAAACATTTTTTTCAACATGATCCACTCCTACAGTGCTTTTAGTAACAAGTACTATACAATAATATATATTTTTAATGAAAACAAACAAACAAAAAGCATTCAAATGCTTTTTATTCCATATCAAGTCTGTCTAATATGATGGGATTAAGCTCTTCTTTAAGAGCAGAAGTTTAAATACAGTAAAAGTCATTTAATCTGTGGCACTGAACTGAAATAATTTACTGCCTTTAATAAAATCCTCTCTCTAAGGGCTTCTTTCCAATAATAAATACTATCTTTGAACAGGCAGTCTAATACCTTGGGAAACTTACAGAAGGGCAATAAATGACTGGAAATAGCAAAAAAAAAAAAAAAAAAAAAAAAAAAAAAAAACACCATACTGTTTGCTTGTTTCAAATAATGTTAACATGCAGAGGAAACCTTCAAATCCTGCAATGCAGGATTTCAAGAAGTGAAATCAAACAAAATGCATTCTTCATACTAGTCTCTGAAGAAATTTTGCTTATTTGCAAACAAAAATGTTAACTCCTCCTCATGTCTGAAAGACTAATGAGAGCTATAAATAAGCACAGGAAGGACCATTTTGTAAAAGTTAACACAATTTGTAGGACTTACCTTCCTTAATGACACTCTAGCTATTCACTGTCATTTCAGAATACCTGGAACAAAATGGTTCCAAAACAGTGGTTGTCATTTGCCATTCACAAAACCCTAAACTTCCCGAAAACTCTTTTCAAGTTCAAGAACAATTACTCCTTGCTAACTTTGTGCAGTTCTCAGAACGGGTACTCTTAGCCACTTTTGTGCTGTCAAAGCACTGCTACAGCAAAGCACATGTGTCCTGAGAATATGTCCTCGATACATAAACAAATCAGCTCTCAAGGCTGTGGTTCCCCATCCCCAACACGAAACCCACACCGTGCCAGAGGGCCCACAGGAGCAGACTGAGCACCTGGTGCCCCTCCTTTGGAAAACACACGAGGCCCTGCTCGTGCTGGGTTTATGCTAGCAGCAAGAAGGCAGATGAGAGCTGCCCCAGCACATACTTGCTACAGAAAGAAAAATGCTAACAAGCAAAAAGAAATCACTAGCAAACCTTGGGCTGCTCAACTTTACAGCTTCCACATTTTTTTAAAATAAATTTGAATCTCAAGCCTGTCCCAGAATCATAAAAACTCTACTATCACAAGCTACTGAGTAGGAAAAATAAAATTAATAAGATAAAGATGGGTTTGCGACCACATGTACCGAGAATAAACGGTGAAACACACACTTGCCCTACCCCAGTGGCAAGGACAGGGAGATCTTACTTCTCCTTTTGACTGGCTTCTGACTGACTTCTTCCAACCATTTCTGCCTCACTTTCCCCATAAGGAGGAAATGAGGCATCAATACTTCCTCGTAATGCAGCAGAACTGTGGTACACAAACCAAAAGCACTCATAAGAAGCATCTTTGAATGGCTATAATAGCTGACCTGCTGGAAGAGATCTGTCTCCCCTCTTTACTATCACAGGGAAAACACGAGCCTTTTTACTGACAGAAGAGAATTATTTGTCCTTGGAGAGTTTTTCCTGAGTACTAGCCGGTAGTCAAATAAGGCTTTTATGCACGAGGTCTTGCACCCCTTTAAGAGCCTCCACATCATATAACTATGAACACCTAATGCTTCTTTCTTCCTTTAAGTCCTGGAACTATTTTTGCTGGGGATAGCAAAATCCGCAGGTTAGCTACATAGACTGTTAAAAGAAGGACTTTTTTTTTCCCCGGCTCTAAATCTGTTGCCTTTCAGTTTCACAGACAGCTTCTTGAAGGGCAGTTAAATAAGCATCGCTAATTAATGTTCCATCATCTATTGTGTTCTTCTGCTATTGTGCCTCCTTCTCCTTTCCTCTCCTGTCTAAATTCCTAAGTTCCTCTTCATATGAAAGCTTCCTACTTTTGATACTGCTCCCTCCAGCTCTCAATTATTCTGTAATGATCTATCCAGGGTGGCATTCCAGCTGAGGATACACCTCATGATGTATTTAATGAAGTTGTTTTCCCATTGTTTTATTATACCTGCAAACGTTTTTGCTAGTTTATCAGTACCACCCACACGGCAAATGCTTTTGTTCCCCAGAACAATGTACAGGTTCTCCAACCAAATGGGAGAAGTGAACCTCAACTCAGTGCATGCTGCTTACATACGCCATTTATCTGCCTGGCGTTCCTAAGCGTCAGCCATCCGGCTTTGTTAACTTCTCCCCAAATCTCGGGAAACCCTGGAAAACTTATCCAAGAGAAACACCCGCGATCTCTCAAGGCAGGCTGCAACCAGCCGACTCCTGGATCTCCTCCCGGAGATCCGTCTCCGGAACGCGGAGGAGCCGCTGGGAGCGAGCCGAGCGCGCACCCAAAATAACACCTACCAGCTGCTCAGGAAAACAGCAACCTTGGAGCCCACTGCTATTCTTTATTAAACGGTGAAAGTAGAGCGGGCAAATGAGAAGTTGGATGTTTTTTCTTAGAAAAAAATTACCCCTTACTGAAAGCAAAAGGATCAAAAAAGGCTCCTAATCAGGAGAAAAACCCTCTGGTTCCTTCAGGCCTCAAGTCCTGTGCAGTATGATCTTATCTTTCCCTGAACATTTTCTCTCCGAAGGAATTTGTGTGGAATGCTCCAAGCATTTTTCCCGGCTTCCCTTCAAGATGACCGACAGCCCTAACTGCCCATGGTCTCAATTTTGTCAGCCCTACATAAACCTTGAACTTTTGCTACTCATTAGGAAACAAAACAAAAGAAAACAAACAAAAATGTCTGTGTTTGGTAACCACCAGTAAAATCTTTATCAGGCAAAAAGTCATCTCCTGCATGCTAGTGTAGTGATCTAGTGCCACTATAAATTATTCTCTGATTGAAGTTCGAAGCAGCTTTTCTAAAATCTGTAAGAATCGCTTCTAACTAATCATTAAAATACTGCCACATTTACTTGCTAAACAACCCTATGATTTTTTTCTATCAATAAAATCCCCCAGTCACTGCAGATAAAGGAAATAAAATTCCTGTCCTCTTAATATATGTGTTGCATTAGTCACTAAGACTCTAGATAAGTCAGAAGTCTGCAGCCCTAATATTCAGAATAGTGGAAAACAAACAGAAGGGCCCTGTAGCTATGCTCACAATCTGTCCTAGCAAAACATCTGACAGCTGCAACACTAACAAAATTAACAGTGGATGAATTAGTACCAGACGCTAAACAGTTGCTGCAGAAAAACTCATCCATTTCTTCTCTTCTGTCCCTTTTCTTCAACCTGGCTAACCCACCACTTGATAAAATCAACACTCGGTATCATTTTTTTCCTGTTGTTATTTTTCGAAAAATGTACCACAAATACCCTTCTATACATAAGGCGCTGAACGTCGCTCCAAGAGCTCTCGGGATGCTTAAAGACACAGCTCACAACCGAAAGGACCGTCTCCCAGTTCCCCTAAATCTTTGGAGCAGAGAACACGTGGCACCTCCAGAGCTCTTCACATACCGATTTTGGGGGCTCCACGTTACGGAGCTGCCAGCTGAGGACGGGCAGCTCCTGCTCCCGGCTTCTTTTACACACTCCCTGCCTACACCTACAGGCAAATCCCATCCTCTGCTCCTTTTGTTCTCTACCTTCCTTGCCCAGAGGTCTCTGACATTTCCTGCACTGACCACTTTCCAAACCATTCCTGAGGAAGGATGCCCCGATCCAACGCAGGCTTTTAAAGGCATGCAGAAACATTGGGATGTTTCAGGTGGTCACCTCAAGTCCCACAAGGACATCACAAAGGACAACTCTGGTCATCGGTGTAGAAGTGCCCATGCAGCGTGGAGCTGCAGAGGAGGGCAGAAGCGTCAGGCACCAAGACAGACACCTACCCCTACTACATCTTCCATCAGCTGATCCAGCACGCAAATACGCCACTATTGAGCCAGCAGATTAGCAAGAAAGATCCAAATCCTTCAACACTGGCTCAAAGAAAATTCATGTATTTATAACCTACTTCACTGCCCAGGGAAAGCATCCATTTTTAAGGGACCAGCCTGCTGCTGTGCAGGAGAACGGAGCTGCTAGGAAATCGCTGTGCTACTCTTCAGCTAGACAGCACATTGTAGCACAGCCCGATGTGGAGGTGGATCCCATTACCTGCAGACAGCTTCAGTATTTCCACTAGCCAGATCTACATTAGGAACTGACTGTACAAAGCATCAAGTAAAATGCATTAGCACTCAGTGTGTATTGCCTTATTTTGAAAGCTGCAAGAAACTACTCAAAAGAGTGCTCAGGTAAATGGGAACACGGGACTGGGAAGATAATCCCTGGATCACTGAGTCTAATTCTTGATATCACAGCTAAGTGATATCTTTATTTCATAAATTCTTTACTGAAGTACAGTGGTACATCAGTAGATACACTAGTAAGGTCATATATTAGTAGTAGATACATTAGCACGGTCATATATTGTGTGCTGGAACTGAGATGGCCAGATCCATGATGGGGAGAGAAGAAATCAAAATAATCACAGGCAGGTTGCAACCAGGCTCAGCAAACTTCTATGCTACAATGCTACATGAAAACAAATCCATAACATTTATTGCCTGACTTATGTCTGTCAAGTATCACATCTGTAACAGTATTACTGCTGTAACTACAATAAAATTACTTCCTTCTCCCGGCTCCGAAATGGGTAGATTCTGCTTTATACACCCTTTGGTAGCTCTTCACAAAAGATTTTAACTGAAGAGAGTGAAAGAGATAAAAAGCAGAGCGCAATCCACATCCTAGACCCAAAGGCAACATTCCCCTTTCCCTCAGTTTTGTTGTACAAGAAAGGGGTGTTTAAATAACACCTAGGATTATATTTCTATAGAGAACTTCCAAGGATCCTACCTAGGAACTTGTGCTGGAAGGAGCATGAGGGAGGTCTGGGAAAGGCCATCCCTTCACAAACGCAACCTTCCTCGACTCCCTTTGAAAACCTGATCACATGTTTACAAAATCAACACAATAATCCCATATTTAAAATATTCCTGAAAGCCAGCGGATGTGTAAACACATAAATTTGGTTAATTTTTGAAATTCAAGTCACAGGCATTCAAAATATAATAAAATATTACTTTGAGGTCAGTTTAGTCTAAAACTGAAGCAATTTTGAAGTAATTTTGATGCACTGCAAAGCAAGAAAGTTTGGGATACATTTCTTAGATCAATATAAGCCATGTTTTATTTCTAGTCTTATTTCTTTAAAAGCAGTTAGAAGAGAATACTGGGTGAGAGCGACTCCTGATTAAACCTCATGTGGCAATTTCCACCTGTACTGTATCCTTCCTACTGATCTTTCCCTTCAAAATACAGACACTACCACACCATCAGCACTTGTGCAGTCCACACAACAAAAATATTCACCTGCATATTCATCTGATCCTCATAACTTTTGAGCCTATTAGCCAGACTCAAACAAATTTTATGAAAATTAGAAATATTTCATTAAAATTTGTTAAACATGTGGCTGGACAGAAACAGGGGAAGACCATCAATAGCCTTCCACTGAACAGCAGAAAATCCACGTATAAGGACGATAAGGGTCTGCAGATAAATTTTGAGGACAAATAGAAAATAATAATGGATTTCTGTATCTGAATTAAATTGTCCCTGCTCTAGTTTAAAAGCTTCTGTTTCTTTACAGGATATCTTAATCCCATGCTTGCACCGTGAGGTTGCCTTGAGGTAGTGGTAAGCAGGACCCCTCCTCTTAAAAATCATGCTGCAGAGCACTTAAAATTCCAGAACAATATAGTGACAAATACATTAAAATACATTATTAACTTTCAAATCTTTTCAAATGCAAGATTCAGCTATATCATACTTCAGCTACTCTGCCTCTACAGCTTTTTCCTGTAATATCAGTATCTAAATATTTCTATCAACTTTTATATAGGCCTTCTACGGGTATTTTCAAAGGCAAGATGGTTTGTGTCTTAATTTAGGACACCTACAAATACCACTGTAAACATTTTCCACCCCAGGAAACAGGGGCTTCTTTAGGGCTTGTGAGCCTTTGCAATCTGGAGCTATAGGCCATTTTCACAGTGCTTCAAGTCCTTTCTAATATTGGATTAATGCCAAGGACAGACAACACTGTAGCAGACGTTTCACATTTCAAAGCTTATCTCTTTTTTCCTCTTAAACATAGATTTTGCAGTATTAGCACAGCCTTGACCTAAAACACAACTTTCAACAAAACCTGAGTGGTGATTTTGTTCTCTTCAGTTTCTCTACACTACAGATTATTGGAAATTTTAAAAATAAACCAACAAAATACTAACAACACTTACTTCTGACAAAGCTGGCTGAACAGCACTTTGGGAGAAAGAGGACCTTTTCCAGCCTCCTTCATGCTGTGAAGGAACAGGAACATGGCTGAAGTCAAGGGTCCTGGGCTGGATAGGTTTACCATCAAAGGGTCCTTCAAAGGAAAAGGAAACTGAACATCAGATTCCATAATGAGTAACATGTAGGACTTATTTCAGGTTGGCACATTTATACTCAGGAACAACACAGCTTTTAGTCTTACAGTTGTTTTTTTTTTTTTGATTGTGTTGTTACATTATGATTGAAACAGTCAAGGAAAAAGCTTATTATTTAAAAAATAATAGCTACAAAATCAAGCAATGCTTGATGAGCAAATTGATTGATAGTCCAGAAATTTTGGAAGCAGGAATGTCAATAATTAATGAAATAAAGTAAAATATAATAAAACTTCTGGTAACAAACAGGGATGACTTCTTCAACACAGTTCTCAGTGTATTCCTGGCTAACATTTAGAAGGCTCAAATATTCTCTCTTGCTATGTAAATGGTATTTACAAGCTGGATTTACAATGCTGACATGGTGCTGCTGGGTACCCCAGAACACTAGGCGCTGCCTTCCCAGTAACTCAACAAACTGCTCACTCTTTCCATCAAGAGCCTGAGCTTCCCAAGTTCAGAGCTCAGGCTGGAAGCCACGCCAAAAGAGCAAATAAAAATAAATAAAATAATAAAAAAGCACATCTCTTGGTTTGTTTTTGCCCATAATATTCATGCAGTTTTGCTAGACGTGCATTTTCTAGTTTTTTGGTTTGCCTCACCTCTGTGTGCTATCTAAAACTACCGAGGCCAGGCAATCAAGATTTCAGGAGAAGTTTAAAATCCATCTAAACACAGTAGAGCCCAGACAGAAGATCATCTGGTAGCAGGATATTTATTACAAAATTTCCTCTAGAAAGCAGCGGGGAGAGCGGTTCCCCAGCCAGCAGGGGTCTGCAGGCCCAGCGCCTGGGCAGGGTGTGTGGGGAGGAGGCACCTCTGGCCTGCGGCAGTTCCCTGGTTGCCTCCAGCAGCTCCAGCAGGTCCCAACGCTGCCAGCATCCAGCTTGGGGTCACCCAAGACAGTGCCAGAGTGGGAGACCCTCTAGGCCCCTTTGACACCACACGAGCCTCCAGGGTTGCGCTGGGGTCAGCTCGAGGTTTGGTGCCGCTCGGTCCACATGCGGCCACAGGGCTCCTCACTGTCACCAGGGGGTCTGATTCTCATGAGAACAGCCTGCAACTTCTCCAGGAAGTATGAGAGAAGATGCTTCTTTATAACACATGCTTCCCCCTCAAAAAAAAAAGGATTAGCACTATGGATCCTCACAAAACCTCCCAGAGAGGCTGCGGAGTCTCCCTCTCTGGAGATCTTCAAAGCCCGCTGGGACATGGTCCCACGCCACATGCTCTAGGTAACCCTGCGTATGCAGGGTGGTAGAACTAGACGATCTCTAGAGGTCCCTTCCAACCTTAATGATTCTATGAAATATTACACTGTTAAAATTGAAAAATACTATTTACCAAGCAGGAGGCTAAGCTCTCCTACATTACCGTTACTCAGACCCATGGAGGTCCCACTGTGCTAACACGCAAGCATCAGAAAATACAGTCTTTGCTCCAGAGATTTTATTTACACTCTAAGCACTCACATTAAATTAAAAAAAAAAAAAAGAAGAAGAAGAAGAAAAAAAAAATCTTTCAACCTTATGGCTGTGCAAGGTTCACATCAAGCATGAACCAACATACCACTGTCTTTCCAAGCCTCCGGGCACAGGCTCCAGCTCTCAGTTGCGGCTCAGGAATAACCGACTGCAATGCTGCTGCTCAGAGCTGCTATTAGAGGTAACGTGGGTAACAGTGCAGGGAATTTCACACTGCTCTGGCCTGGGGAGGCTACAAATGTTCCCAGCGGCAGCCAGCAGAACCCTCTGTCATTGCCGAGGTACCCAAAGCAGATTCCTACCCCACCAACCCTCAGTGCCACCAGAAAGCTCCGGGCAGACAGTGGAAAAAGAAAAAGGAAATTTAAAAAAGTGAGTAAGAAAACCTATGCAAACCGTTTTCATTAGCTGGCACATGGAAAAGGGCATTATCAATTTGCAACATAAAAACCTAAGTCTAAGAAATGACCAGGAACAGCAGCATATTCTATAATCTAGAGTCTTCATAGTCTATAAAGACTATAATCACGGTCTCCTTTTCCCACATGCCTCCAATGAACTGAAGACAAGAAATTTGGTCTTCACTGGAATTTTGCTTCTCTACATTTAATCCTCTGGCTATGAAACTGGTAATATATTTTACAAATCTTACCAAAGAAGGTAAAAAGGTAATCTGAGATAGACTGGAATAAAGTATTTCACGAACACTTTATACAGCCAAATATACTATTTTCTGTATTATATATGCCCATTAAAGAAAAGAAATAGGAAACAAATACAAGCAGGCCAGTTTAAAGGTCAAGTGATATTTGCTACTTTAACACCACAGAATTTCAAAGGAGGCAACTGTTCCTTCTTCAGGGCTGAAAATAGTTTCGTAAATGAAGTGAGTTCACAGATATCAACCTGGCTAAAAAAATTAAAGTCAAAAAGAAAACAGGGAGTAGGAGCAAGTCTTGCAAAGAAATGAGCTTTTCTGTGCTCCAGCTTCTTCCCACATTCCCCAAATTTCTCACTGCATACTTACCAACTGGGAGTCTGAAGTTTGACAGATTTTTAGCTTTGTTCCCTTTTCCTTCATCTCATACATCAGTTCATTTAGTATGTGAGTCTGTGCCAAGTTCTTAAAGGAAAAAATAAACAAGAAACACTAATCTTTCAATGATACTGTTTTCTTCAGTTATAAACTCTAACTTCAGAAACAGGCAATAGATTTAATAAACATACCACTGAGGTTTAAATCAGACCATCAGAAAACCCAGGTCTCACCCGCACAGGAGGTACCACTGATCTCAGAATGTTTCCCAAACTGCACCTATACTTCTCAAAATTTCATAGCAACTACGTTGTTATTTCTGTTAAACAACAGCACTCTTTAATTTTAAGGGTTTTTTTTTTTTCCCCTTCTAGAAGTGAGGAAACCACCAATGAGAAAGCATTTGTTTCTTTTGAACTCTGAAGTCTCCCTTCGTGCCCCAGGAAGAAGCACACAGGTTTTGGAACATAAGTAAGCATTATGCAACTGAATATATGAGAACCAACTCAAGGTTTTATTCTTTTTTTTTTTTCTTTTTTTTTTTCTTTTTGGTAAGCGTCGATTACAAATGACTTAGGTCTCAGCGTATATACGGTATTCCAGTTCTCACCACCTTTGTAGCAGTTTTATGTCATTTGCTCACTTCTGCCTGCAGACACACAGAGGTCTCTGCTCAACTAAGAAGCAATAGGATATTCCAGTCTAAAACCCATTTCCACTGGGTTGTTATTGGTTCGAGTATGCTGGATTAGTTATACCCTCAACATCAATAAAAGCATATCAGTATAGCTCATGCTGTTCAGAAAGAAAAAATAAATAAAACATCATCAATAAAAGTACTTTTATACCTGCATCCATTGTAGGACTTAATCAACACAACTCACTGTGCAGACACTGGTGCTTCATAATTTAAATTATGCATAAAGTACCACTTTGACACCCACCAGTATGGTAAATGTAGTGTATTACTCATGACTGCCTAATGAGGAACTACAAATAAAACCATACACTGGAATACAACCCACACACACATGCAATATACAACACACTTGACATTTTCATTTGTCTCCTTACTTTGAAAAATGCTACCGATCCGGGAATTCTTTTTTGTTATATCAGAAAATACTGCTCAGATGGGAGGGAGAGAAAAAGATTTGAAAAAGACCTTCAGAAGGTAGCATGAAAATTCATAACCTTTTATGAACACCCCATTTCCTATAGATGAAGTATATCTGAAAGCTATCAAGAGAAAGCTGTATACTATCTTTCTATCTTACCTGCATAACAGCATTAAAGAAGCACGTATTTCCTAAATTATTTATTCCTTTAATTGGAACTGATGCACTGTTACCAGAACCTTTTCCTCTCAGTATTTCACTTGTTTCGGTATTTTCTTCACGGAGTCGGATAATTTTTGATGAACCTATAATTAAACCATGGATTAGCATTATAGTATAACTTTGTAGTCTAAACGATTCCATGCTTAAGTAGATTAGGGTTACCTTCTAACATGTACTGAAAGATACCTTGTCGCTACTTCAAGTTGCTCTTTACAGTCTTTAAAAAAAACGAGAAATGTCAACAGCTAAACCCTTGGAAAACGTCTCCATCCAACATATATCCAACATTCTACAACAAATGAGCTATTTCAATTATTACAAATGACAAACAAATAAAAATGGGTTTATTAACAAGAGGTGCTTTAAATGTTTGCTCGCTATACAATGCAGAAATACCACACAGTGGCTATCACTCTCCTTCCTGGTGCATTTAAAAGCAGGTAGCCAGAATTCACCACCTGAACACAGAAGTTATTTATCAGTTACTGTACTTGGCTTATATTGGCTTGTGCAACTCACTCAACAGCTGCATCTGAGTTGTTTTCCCCCCACTAACCTTCCTTTGTCACTGCCCGAGGAGCTGCTAACACAACCCAGATACACACAATGCTGTTTGGTTTCTAAAAACAAAAATTTCATAAAATTGCAATAATATATGCTACCAGTACAGCATCAATGCACTTTCCGATTTGCCTTATTATTTAAATAGATGAGAGACAGCAAAGTTAGACAGTCATTAACTTGTAGCCTAGAGGTAATAGAAAAATGGAGATAACAATATTTAGCCTGAAATTCTACTAGCAACTTTCATATTGTCATGGTTGCGGACTAAATATGAACATTACTGACATCTGCAGTGTCTTAAATATTGATTAACAATGCACATCAATGTAAACGAGTTATGGACTTAATAGATGCCAAGAACTGTGATGCTGCAATCTATGTCTTGACATATGAATTCACGTATTTGTTCTAATGAGTTTCACAGTGAAGTCTCATTAAAGTGTTCCTGAGAAATAACTAACAGACCTATTTACGATAATGAAATGCTCATGCCAAAAGGTTCTTTTATGTACACTGCTAGATACTTTTTTGCTTAGAAGATGAAAAAAAGATACAATCAAATAAAAATAACCCATTAAAATATCCATTGCACCTCTCATGTAGTTTGTCTGCAGTATATATCACTTGAGGAATTTTCTTTTTCCTTATTTTTCTGAGTTTGTCAAAATGCAGATAGAGATAACTTTGCTGTTTAAAAGCATCTTAAAACATTCTTAGCAAAACTGCTTACACAGCATTAAAATACCCTCCATTCCACTGGTGTGGAAGACAGTAAAAGGACAAAGCAAGAGGCCAAATCCTTCATGAAAAAGCATACAAAGCAGTTTTGAACCCAGTAGATGACAAACAGTAAATGGTGGGAGCTGCCTGCACCCCAAAGGGGCTCCCGTCTTGGAGGTCTGGGTGGCACTGGCGCCTTCACAGGGTGCTGGGAACTGCCCCGTCCACGCAGAGCTCCCGACAACCATCAGCACAAGAAGGTGCTGCAAATACCCACAGCTCAAGGGCACTGCTCAGGCTCAGAAAGTTAATAATATTACTGGAGTCTTCAAACTGAGAGAGGGGTGCCGTACACAGAAGCGCTGGGGGAAAGAGATGGTTAAAAAAAAAAAAAAGCCAAAATTGTGTAAATAATTTGCGTATTAGTAAACCACAGTTGTTGCATTTATCCATCGGCATTCAAAAACATCTGGGACAGCATCTTAAAGTAAACAATGTTCACAAGGCCATCTGGACAAAACTGCAGGCAAAAATTAAAGCATAAGCATATGGAAAAGCAGATTTTTCTCTTCCCTGTAGCAGTACAGGATGACAAATGTCAAACCTAGATCTGTCCACGCTTCACTGTGCTATGCTTTGCAGCACCACCTGGCTCTCCTTGCACAGCCACCAAATATGGACAGCCCTGCCACAGCGGACCGTATCTGCAGGGCAGGCGCGATAAAAGCCTTTCACTTCATGGTTAAATGGCAGCTTCACACAAGTAGCGAGCTCCCGTTTGCCGAACCTTGCACAGAAATCATTCGAGGGGGTGGAAAACAAAGTAAAAGCACCCAGCTTTGTGGCAGGAGCTCTGTGAACATGTAGTTACAAAATGCAGTAAATGACAACCAGACATCTGATTTCACAAACCGGGTAAGATGTACAGAGATAAGGAAAGGCAGCAGTAAATTAACGAGTCTGCTGCTGACATCCAGGAATCTCCTTTTACTCGTAAAGATTTTAATTAATGTTTCTTACTGTTTCGTACTTTTCGCCAAAGGTTACAAACATATTTCCTGGGACATTGTACTGGTTTGTTTGTTTTGTTTTTCTGTGAAAAATATTTGCTAGAAAAATGTTGTTTCGCTATCACAAGCAGTATCTGGTATCTATCTTCTTCCAGGCAAAGGATTTCAAGGACATACACACAGCCATAGGATGAACAGCAGTTCTTAATTTAACTCTGGAAAGTCCCCAGTCAGCGATAAATGACAGACAGGCCTAAAGCTGGATGTGTTTAGTTGACATGTGAAGAGTTGGTCAGTCTTAATAGGAGATGCTGGTAATGACTGGGGTAGCTAATACTTCCACAGATTGTGGCTGCAGGGTCTTTCAACAAGATAACCCAAGATTACGAGCACGTTTTAATCCAAGAGTATGCAATTTTTTTTTTAAGTGAATTTGCCTGGAACTGTTTCTTACACTCTTCCCAGCTAAATCTTGTAATTCTCCTACATTTTAATAGCAGTGTTTTTAGAAAGGCGACTTCTAAGCCAGTATATTTAGAAGAAAGACTATCACAAAAGGGTTCTTATCAAAATGGTTTTATTTATTGGGCCTAACCACTCCTGACCAAATAGTGTTCCGAGAAAAGAAACAGTGGAAAAAGACACCCAGGTGGTACTATCTACTAAAAAGGAACTCTTGTAGATACTCACACAGAACAGGGAGGCGAAAAAGATGTAAGTAATTAAAACTACATACCCATTTCTGCCCGTAGCTCACTATTGCATCTCCCAGAGACTTAACATGATTTCCCCTCAACTTCTCTGCTCTTCTCGAGCAGGGTGAATGTCAGCCCTCGTGCCCCCTCTAACCTGGGCAGGGGCAGATGACAAACTTTGGCCATTTGACCATCTCCTGCACCTGCTGATTCCCCGATAACCACCCTTGGGCTCACACCCAGCCTAGCACTTGGGAGGGCTTCCTGCCACCACTCTTGTCCCCTCATCCTGGCGAAACTGCCCTTCCCACCACATCCCCAGGAAGGACGCGGGCAGCTGGGGGCTGCTGCTGAGCTACCACTCTTACCTAGGAAGGCAGCCAAGGGCAGCTGCGCCATCGCCTACTCGTGCCCATCTGCTCTCTCCTCTGCAAGCTCTGCGGAGGCAGGAGCGGCTCTTCGGCCCACACCTGCACAACGCCAGCCCAACAGGGTCCTTCCTCACTGGCACTTCTGAGCACCGTGCTACTATAAAGAGCTATCCAGTTTAGCAATTAGAACAAACCTAGGGATTAAAAAAATAGCATTGACAGGTCCTCCTGTATAAGATGCACAGAAAATGTACCACATTTTCTGTATCAACTTATTTTGACAGTAATTCAAATATTTGCAGTGTACACACACTTCTACACCTCTCCTGCTGGAACTGAAACGTAGCCAGGGGTGCAGATGGGATGCAAGCAAAAATACAAATGACATTCAATTTTTCTTTTACCTGGGAGAGTAAGCATTTTTGCTTATCTTTTCAATACTTTTTATAATAATTAGTATTAAAAAGGAAGGTTCCAGGATATGCACTTTTATTTCAAGGTCAAGCCTTTTCTGATGAATACAACTCTGGTGCTTCAGCCGAAGGTCATCACAGTAAAAGCAAGGTTAATGGACTTCCTTTCTCTTACCAAGTTCTCATCACTCTGTATCATGAAATAGGCTACCAAATTATCTGGCACATTTTTTTTTATTTTTAAAATAAGTTTTTTCAATGTTGGACAATAATGCAAACCTAACCCTTAGAAAAAATAGCACTGTTCACTTGTTAAATGGCCACTATTTTTTTAATCATTTTTATAGTTATTTTATGTGTTGTTTTAAGATTAATTTCTCCTGCCATGTTACGATCCTACCAAATATAAAGACTACAAATTCCAGTTTTATTTCTGCGGTCCCACCTGAATGCTATAAACTAAAAAATCATGTCCACTCACCAGGAAAGAACAAGGTATTCAATCAACAGATTTTATCACCCACGTTCAAACGATCTGTGCTACTCCTCACAAGTCAATCGGTGTGTGGACTGCAAAGGGAAGACTCTGCAGATGAAAATCTCAAAATATGAAGAAAAGAAAAAAAATCCACTCGTGTACTTTTCACTTCTTTGCAACATGTAATAATTGATACTTGAAGGAAAATTTATGGCTCACAAGAGAAACATCTTTTTGCCAAAGCATATCTCCTGTTTGGATAGTCAACATATTTGCTAGGTAATTATATCTCACAGAATCACAGAATGGTTAAGGTTGGAAGGACCTCTAGTCCAACCATCTAGTCCAATATTTCTAGCTACAGATAGATACAATGGACTCATATAACTCCAGCCTTCAAATTGCATGTTGTGAAAGTCAATTACAAAAGAACATTACTTTTTTCAGGAAACATTATTTGTCAATTGCTAATATTCATGGCCAAATGTAAATTGGAAAACTCTTCATACAATTTGCTGTGGCAAACAAATTAAAAAAGTTTACTTGTAAAATTATTTTATTCTAATCTTAGTTTTACACCAGCTGTACCCATTAAAACAGAAATCAAGTTTCTAAGCTTGACCTATTGGCAAAATCAAGACTGAACTTAATAAGCTGAACTTATTAAAAAAAAATAATTATTTCTCTATTTGACCTTCCCAACAATAAATCTGACTACAAAATTTGAGAACAAATATTCTTCCTTTCCATTCTATGCTCACACAAACAAATTTAATCAACTGGTCTACAGAGAAATTCAGACTCTGAAGATGCTTCACAGATCTCTAATTTCCCTTTGATAGAGGAAAAACGCCTAAGGTTCATCTTGAAGGCTGCGGAACAACTTCTTTTCTGCAGCAAAGCAGCAGCCAGCCAGCGAGCCAGCCAGGTCTCAGCGTGGTTGCCGTGTCCTACATGTGCGTGACGTCCCTGTGAAGCTCACAAGTGGCCACACGGACAATGCTGCACCTGCCTTCCTGGGAAAAGCCGCGTGGCCCGCGACCCTTCCCCACAACGCTGATTTCTGGGTGGCACACCCCAGAAAGCAATCCTGCTTTATTCTTCCATCTCGTGCCCAACATGACCTCTTAACCAAACAGACTCCTTTAAAGGGAAAAGGGAGGGGAAAAAGAAAAAAAAAAAAAAAAAAAGCAGGCATTGCTGGGTACAACAAACCATAGGATCAGATGCGAAAATCACACAGCTGCAAGCATTCTTTTGGGAACCCAGCACTGGGATTTATCTCAATCGCTTAATGTAATTACAAAAGTCAGTCATGTAGCAGTAATGTAATTTGCACATTTTTACAGCTGAAGTGAAGTCGAATCTTTATGAGAGGCTGAGTGAAAAACAGGGATCCTGCTGCCACGCTATTCCACCACATTAGTACCAAATGACAAGCGTTTTGCTTTTGTTTATTTTCCAGGATGCATTAACTAGGAAATCTATATACACCCTCCCCTACACGTTTAAACTAATTTGCTTCATCTTTAAATGACTCCTTCACTTAAAAGGACCAGGAAAAAAAAATCCCTAACCGTCCTCATCCACCACTTATGCCCATGTTGCATTTGTGCAAAAATTTCTACACAATACTCTTTGAATTTTATGAAGCACCATGCCAACCAGTTCTTCCTGATACGAAGTTTTGTTACAGTGACATGTTCTGACAGGAAAATAAAGTAACATAGTCTTCACTTTGTCTGCTTTTTGAATTGAAAGAACAAGTAAACCGGCGGGAAGCCCTCAAATCACTTCAAAGAAATGAAAAATAAGCTGTAAGAAACAAGTATTGTAAAACTGCCCATGAAATTTCATGTTTCCCTACTTAACAGTAAAAATAAACTCTTCTGATTTTAACTATTGCAATAAAAATTATTGATAGTCTAGTAAATATACAAAATAAAAAAGATAATAATTTAAAGAATGACATTTACAGTGAAACTATCACTATAATGATAGTGAAAATATCACTACAACCTGAAACAGACACCTACGCCTTTAAAAAAAAAAGTACATTAATGAGAACAGAGTTCATTTTCACTGTTACACCTTGTCTTCTTTGTTTTCTGGACAACAGTATAAATTACAGTTGGATCTCAGATTTTATTAAAAAGAAAATCTTTAAAGGTGGCTTAACTTAAAGAAAATCTCATCTAAGTTACATTTCTGTAATGGAATCACTCATGTTTCAGTATTCAGGAAAAAAAAAAAAAGGACAAGAAATACAGAAAGGGCACTGCTGTTAAATTAATCAAATTGAACAAATAATGATGGTTTGGAATTTTCCTCTTAGACATATGAGCTATTTACCACTATATCAGCATTTCTTAGCTTCATCCAGCAAGTAGCCTGGACCGATGCATCAGCTTGTGCCAGGCAAGCAGCTTTTTCCTCCTTTCCTTTCCACGGCAGAAAGCCCAGCAAACAATCTTTGTGCCAATATTCCCAGAGCTCTCCACAATTTCACCCTAATTGCTTACCATAGTCAGAAGTTGGGGCAGGTAGAGGGGGTTGCAGACCTCTAAGTTTAAAACATTGGTGGACGCGCACACATGTGCTTGCTTTAGCAGGGATACCCAGTGTAGACGCGAGCCGGCACGGAGCTGGGAACGCCGCGGCCTTCGCGGAGCAGCTCCACGAGCTCAGGCCTCTCACCGCCGAGCTGGTCCCTTTGCAAAGCCTGAGTGCGGACTGCTCACCTTGGACCAAGTAACCAGCAGAAGTCAGTGTGGCTAAACACGCTCCAGAACAGGATAACGTGTAACTCTGCAGCCAGACTGCCCCCAACACACCGGCTCTCAGCCCTCTAAGCTGCCACCAATGGGCACTGCTGCGCGAAAGACCTGGTCTTATCCACCCAGTGCTGCTGGCAGCTCCCTCCTACCCTCCATCTCCTCCCGCACGGAGCGTCAACGTCCCCCAGGGGAATCACTGCAGGGAACTGCTGCAGACCAGACCTAACCCAGCAAGAATCCCACCCCAGCACCCCACAGACCTAGCTAAGGGCCGGGCCAGCACCAGGAGGCTGCAAGGGAACGAGCGGAGCAGCAGGCAGCACCTTCTGCTCTGAAGCGGTGCTGGCTCAAAAGGCTCAGGGAAACAGCACTGTAGAACACACTGGAAAAACATCCCCACCACTGGACGTATCACGCTGTGAATGCCTACACTTGGAAAAACTGCAGGATTTCTGAGTAAGTGTGAAATACTCAACCCAGCTCTGTCACAAAACAGCAAACTTCAGAGCAAAACTGGGTGACAGCCACCACTTCATCTTAATACCCGGTTAAAGAAACTGAAAGTTTCCCCTGGAAAGGGGAAACTGCTTTAAATCAAACAGAAAAAATTGAAAACAACAAAAATCAACAGAAAAGTACATTTCTCAGATATTTACGTGAAATACGTCAGAACACCGAAAGAGAATACAGACTACCCAAATTAAATGTAACTGCCTATATAACGGGTATATGTTCTGACAAATTCTACTATAAACACATGGTTTTTCAGCAACACTGTGTCTAATTCAAGCATACTTTTTGAAGCTGTTTTTTGTTCCTGGAATTATGGATGTCTAGTATAAGACATTTCACAGAAAAGTTCTGAACGCCAAACTCAGAAAACTTCAGAAAATGAAAAATGGAGGAAAAAGAAAAGCATACAACAGAATCACTTCTGGGTGTGCCCAGAAGTTCAAACACACAATTTTTTTGAACAATTGAAATTGTTTCCTTTAAATTAAATGAAACAAATACTACAGCATTTGTCTCTGCAAACAAGCTAACTTATTAGTGCATGAAACCTGAAACTGAAGCTGTGAATACAAATGAAATCATGTATTTTACTTACACTGGGCCAAGTGAGAAGAACACAAAAAGGTAGTAGTTTGCCAATTTATTGTAATTAAATACTTTATTACTTATGATTAGATGAAAATGTAGAGTATAAACTTCTATGTGACACCTACCTTTTTTGTTTCTCAAAAGGTATAAAATATCACAGAACCACAGAATGATGGCATCAGACTTTACATCTCTTATATATCTCTCATATATCTCTTAAATCTCTTACCAGGATTTATGTATACCCAGCTAGAGGAATACACAGTGTAACAATTGCAGTTCAGCCCAGTAAGGAACACAGTTCCAATCGCACCTCTAACTAGCAGAGACTATCAGTCTCTGCTAAAAACTGTAATTGAGTTTTACTTTTTACGTAAGGGTTTTTGTTTGTTTGTTTGTTTGCACGTGTGTGTGTGGACAATCTAAAATCTGATGTATTCCTTGAGTCACAAGCCTGAAATGCTGCAATAGGGATGAGTAACATCAGCAGTATAATCAAGAGAACACAGTTGAAGGCCATGTGTACAAAGTTCTCTATACTATACATGCACAGTGAAATATAGCAGGATTCTAAACTAAAAGAAGAATTTAGTATGTTTTTAATCAAAAGAAAGGATCATTCTATCAATTAAAACCCAAAGAAACTGACAAACACAGAGCACTGTATCCAATGACAGAGTACTACAAGTTCCACTTACACAAACTTAAATTTACAACTAATAATTTTTTAACCAAACTTTACTAAATTTACGTTAATGTTTAATGCGTTTCAAAATCTGAGAGGTGCTTTTTTAGACACATTACATTACAGAGGCCTCCAGACAAAAGAGCAGACTTACTTGGTTCAGCCTTGGAACCATGTTTTTGAAGAAAGTCAACTATCTGAGCCAAAACCTTTTTGTTGCAATGTGTTGACAGCTCTTCATCACATTCATAACACCTAAACAAAAGAAGGAATAAAATTAAATTCTGGAAGGCATTATTTAAGCTCTAGGTTTCAACTTTCCACACTAAAAAGGAGAATATCATTAAATTCCTTCATCCCTTACACAGTTTTCTGCCTATCAGTCTTCATTCACTTCAACACTTACAGATTTCAGTAATCTCAATTTAGAATTCCGGAAATACTCAAAAAAAAGAAGGAAGGTCAACAAATCCTATAACCACCCAATTCTTACAGACCACAAGGAACCCATGAATTGCTCTCTTAGGCCGTTTAATCTTTTTTTCATGGCAATTGATGGCCACCGCAAAAAAAGTAATTCAGTCTGCAAGTCAGGACATTTTGTCTACATCAGAATTACTGAAATAATAGAGATAGGTAGGTGGTCTGATCGATAATCACTTAACGTGGACAACAATTACAGAGATGATTACAATATGTCTCACTAAGAATGAGGAAACAAGCGAGAATCCCACTCTGTTTGGCTTGTCTTCTCCAAGAGAAAAGGAAGCTATTTTCCTTATTTTGCGCTCCAGAAAGCCTCCCTTTCCTCTTTGTAGACCTAGCTAAATACTCATTTTATCTGTCAGAATTATTCCTTAACAAGACACTGCTTTAAGTTAGAAGCAGTCCTGAGACATAAGCATACATAACAAAATTTATACAAAAACCCTCATACCCCATCTTACCATATGATCCACGTGCTGAGACTGATAACAATGCAGTGAGGTTCTGTGCGTGCTGTTTGAAAATGCTTTAGAGAATGCTGGCCTTCTGAGTTCTTACTACATCCCTAGAAGTGGAAATAGTAACACAGTAAGAAAAGAGTAAGGAAAGTAGGAAAATAGTATACAGTTTTGTAGTAAAGAAACACTACAAAAAATCCTTAAAAATAGACAGAAATCTATAGTATTCTGAATACTCTTAGCTGTAACAGCTGCTCTCAGTCAAACCTAGCAATAAAGTTTGCACAGTGCAAGCTTATTCAGCAATACACACATTCCTTTATTTATTCATCTGTATCTGCAGGACTTTCTGCCAGATCAGCCAGCTAACCTGGTGTATTCTGCAACTGTTCAGCTCCTGGAGCTCTCTTTATATAAGCAGCAAGAACCTGAATTGGAGAACAGCAAAATTATGGGGCTACCCCTCACTACCTGTGACGCCGAAGTGCACCTTGGCACGTAAACCTAATTGAAAACACTGACTAAAACAGTCATCAGGAAAAGAAAATCACAAGCAAATACTGAAAGCAGTGAGGTTCCAAGCAGATAGGATCTGCACTAGTCACGTTTTCTAGCAAAACGAGACCTATCACCCATAAGCTCACGGCGCGGGTCGCAGCTCGCTCACGTTACCTGAGAGCCGCACTTGAGGCACAGCCACACGTCCGAAGGCGCCACGGGCTCCCCGTCACTCATGCGCCGCTCCTTCAGGCACTCCGAACATATCGACCACACGTTCTGAGCCACCGCCCTCTTCACATGATGCACATCCACCGCTTGGCTCACGTGCTGGCAGGTTAAGCCTTGAGAAAATGGCACGTACCCACTTTTAGAAATTAAAAATGATAGTTTTGAAAGACAGCACACATATGCTGGGAGAGCTGAATCTTCAGCAGGTTCAGCATTAGGAAAAAAACAACAGAGAAATCAGATAGCAAAACTGGCCAACAGCTCCTCCATATATTGAATTTTATGAGGAATATGGCCTGGTCTTTCTACAATAAGAATTACACCCAAGTTGATAAGCACCACCTCTTAAAATCAGTTTTAAAAAGCTAAGGACTACTTTGTATAAAATTCACTTCGCTGTTTTTTGTCAACAGTGAAATATTATGCAAAGCTATTTTGCATTCATCAACACAGACAGGTGACATCCCCTCTTATCCTTAAAGGCAGATTTCCAGATGCATCAGTTACCCACCCATTTCTACTACACAATTGCCCACCATTCCTTCTTGTCAATTTTTTGCACCGTCTCCAATGAAATACCACAAGATAATCCAGGTTTGAAGGGGTCTCTGGAGGGCATCTGGTGCGAAGCTTCACGCAAAGCGGAGCCAACTGAAAACTTGATTAGATTGCTACACGTTTTGTTCAGCTGAATTTTGAGTATCTCCAAGGATGGAAGTTTTACCATCACATTAGAAAATCTGTTTTCTGTCTGACAATCCTTATGGAGAAAAAAATAATTTGCTTCATCCAATCTAATCAAATTCATCTTGCTGAAAGGTCTGTTGCCTCTGATTCTTTCACTATAGACCTTCAAAAAGCTTCTAGCTCTATCTTTTCTGTAACAACCCACAAGGATTTAAAGAAACTTTATTTTCTCTCTCTTCTCTAGGCTAAATAAACCCATTTCCATCAGCCTCCCCTCATATGCTGTATTTCCCAACCCCTTAATCACCCGGTGGGTCAGCCTACCGCTGCGCTCACCTTGGTGTGTCCACGTATTTCTTCTACTAGGGTGCCATTGGACACAGAACTCCACGGGAAGTCTTACAAGTGTCAAAAAGGTATGAAGAATCACTTTCATTTCCTTGTCAGCTACACTCTTCCTATTACGATCCACTAGGAACAAGCCACCAGGATTCCCTGAAGCTTTTCAGTAAAACTGCTTCCAAGTCATCATTTCCCAGGCTGGATGTGGTTATTTTGGCCCAGGCAGAAGACTCTCTGCTTGCCTCTCCACAGGCTCTCTACAGAGTTTCTGTCAGCCTGGTTCTTGCAGACAGTCCAGGTCACCCTGAATGGCAGACGTACTCGCCAAGATACTCATTACTCTTCCCAATTTGTTGATAATAAAGTGACAGTGTGGCCCCACAGAGACATCAACCAGCTCTCTCAGCACCCTCAGATGCATCCCATCCGATCCCACAGATGTGCATTATGTTCCATTTGCCTCAAGTTTTCTAACTCTTCCTCTCTGGATAATGCTTAAATCCCCTCAAGTCTGCCACTGGGCCAGGGACTTGAGAGGACTGAGAGCAGAGCTCATGTGAAGGCAGAGGCACCAAGTTCCTTAGCCTTTTCCATGTCCCTTATCACCAGGTGCCACCTCTCAAGCAGTGTGCTCACAGTTTCATCAGTCTTCATTTAGTTGTCAGAGTATTCACACAAAAGCATCCTTTTTTTCCTGCTCTTCACATCCCTTATTAGATTCCACTCCAGCTGAGGTTGCCTTACCCAAACCCACCCCTGCCCACTGAGGAGCGCCAAGGGCAGCCCAACCCTTCCACCCTTGCAGGTTCTCCGCTCCTCGTTTGACAAAGCTGCCTTCTGCCATGGCCTGTTGGACTTCCTGCACTTGTTCTTGGGCTTTGGAGAGGTTGTCACTGAACACGGACTGCCCTCAGGGCAGGCATGTAGTGTAACAACTGATCATGTCATAAACATTTCATTGAAGATACTTTTGTTATGAATTCAAACAGGAAAAGCATTTCACTTTGGCACTGTGTTGTGGTTTTCATCAGTCAACAGGAAAGTTATCCCTCAACCTCAGGCCCAACATCACTTAATGTGTTTACCTGCAATATCATCTGAAGAGTCTTCATCCTGTGGCCTATTAGGCCTTTTGTTTCTCTTGGTTTTCTCAGAGTTAGCTTTTGATGGATCTTTCACCCGCATCTGTTACTAGGAAAGAGAAATAGGAACTGTTTTATTGCCTAAATACTTGATCAAATTTAGAGAGTTTAAATCCTGAAAGCCTGAGACTAAATCAAAGATTCAAAACTTATAATTCATAAACACTTTTAGGTTTTGGTAAATGAAGTGTAAGAACATGTTAGAAAACATACTCAAAGATCAACTATATTACATGAAGTTCCAAGAACTTTATCAAACTAGAAGGTTCTCTTTCTTAACGTACTTTCCAAAAGAAACAAGGTGTATGTCACCATTAACCTGTGTGCATTCCCCAAAAGCTTTTAAGAAATTTCAGATAGTTTAATAAAATACAGAAGCCTTCCAGACCTCCTGAAATTGGGAAACTAAGAAAAGGAAGGATATCTCAATTTTCAATGAGGAGGGACTGCATTGTGAGTTGATGATCCACACAGATGAACTCTCTCATAGAAAAATTAGTTCATTAATCAAGGAGTTCTGTGAGGAATGGAAGTAAAGAATACATTTTTCTCACCAAACTTTTTCTAAAATCCTCCAGAGATTTCAACACACTGGTTGTTTAACCAAAAATCCAACTGTGAATTCATCAAATTAGCACAGCCATGCATCATACCAACAGCTTCCATAAATCAGATTACAAGTTGCCCTTTTGACAACACGCTTCATAAAATCAAGAAGAAATGTATGATTTGATATAAAACCACATGTATGTGAGTCTTTGAGTATCTTACAGACTGCAAACTTGTGAATCATTATTTCCGTTTAGAAAATAAATGCCTTCTTCCTGTGGTATCATCTGCAGCTTACTAATGTCACCTGATCCACTAATATTGAAGTATTTTTAACTGTACTACTATAGATTATGTATATGATACTACTGAAATGCTCTACATTTGGTAACGCTAATAAATACAATGCCTGTGTAGATCAACCAGGTTAAAGCTGAACAATTTGTCCATTTAGATTTTTAATTCTTCTGTGCGTTTGCAATTACAGTTCCAAACCCGAGAGGCCGAGACTCCGGGAGCTGCTCGAACTGCTGTGTAGGCAGAGCTCAGTATTCCATCTCCTTCCCCATCCGCTGTGGGGGTCACTGAAAAAGTCTGCAACCGCGGTACAGAAGCCCCATCACTGGTGTCTGCAGAGACCTCACGGAAGCCAAGCGGGCAATTCATTCCTCAGAGCTACTGTTATGGGCACGGTACAAAATCAGGCGGACATCTCTGCATCTGTCGCACTCGCTGCTGGCGACGGGGCTTCCCGTATGGCCACAGCAATAACGGTCTTACTTGGGGAAAACAGTCGTGCACAGTACGGAGCATTCTTGCAGTGCTGGCTTCAAGCCTCCTCAACCTTCCTGAGTACTTTTTTTCTGTAAAATGCTACGATTACCCAGCAATCAGTTTGCACTATATTAAATACCATAATGTTCTTCAATTACATATACTTAGGAATCTAAAGCTTCTAACACTTAGACATAGATAAGGAATGCCATGGAAGTCAGGTTTGCTGATTCTGCAGCTTTGCAGAACTAAAACCTTGTTGGCTAACCTATAGCTTTGACTAGACAACAAACTTCTGCCTTGCTTTACATGCATAATGATAAGTCCCAATACGTTATTCTCCTATCCCACATACATGACAGCAATTAATCCTCTTTATTCACTTCATAATTTACTTGTAAGGTCTACTTAGACATTCAATTCCAAGCAAGCCTAGTGAAATCAGTTGTTGAATAGCTGAACTCCATGCTGAATAGTTCAAATTACAATAATGCAATGGCTTTGGGTAAAAAACTCTGCTGTTAGAAATCAGTCAAAGTCATCACCACGATGTTTTACTTCAAGATACATTTCACCCACATTCATTTCTATTTCCACCAGCTTTTGAACTCTTTTACAAAAGACTTTTACAAAAGACTGAGTTACCAAACCGAGTTTGCTGGATTTAAAAACATATGCTCCGTAAAATACAATAAAATATATTTTTTTAAAAAATATGCATCATCTATACAATTTAAAAGATGAAGCAGTGAATAAATTAAATAAAATAATTTTATGTTTTACTGCAGCAATCATTGGCTGGAGTATTTTTTAATGTTAGGCATCAAAGTGTACACAACAGGCCAAATGGATAGAAGGGGGCAGGTACAGTAAGCACCAAGTCTGCAGCGAAATTCATGTTCAAGCAACAAGACATGACTCTTCCAGCTCTTGAGTATTTATATTTATTCACATTTAAATCCCTAATGTGCTTCAGCAGCTGTGCATTATAGCAGCCCTCGTAAAAGGAAAAGGTGCTTCAGATCCAAAGGCTTTTAAGGGGGCTTATTTCTGCCTGGTCATCTTATAATTTACATATAAGCTACTGTGAAACTACCCATCATCAGTTGCTGCACAACTGAGCAGTGATTGTTTTCCAGGCAAGTAAGTTATGCTTTAAACAAGCTCTGAAGAGCACTCAGTTTACCTGGCTTGAAAAGTGTATCATTCCCAGGAGTCTTGCTTGTAGATCCCTCAGCAGCACTTAGCATTGCAAACTATCAGCGCCCACTGGCCAGTGCATGGAAGGCAAAGACATTGGCCAAGCAGGGTGACTGATACAGCCACTATAAGGAAACTGGTGATATTACACCAAGTAACACAGTCAACAGCAAAGACAGAAAGAAAACCAACCTCCCTAGAGGAATGTAGTTTTGCTTAGGTTACTCGACATGGACACAAATGACCATGCAAGTTCATTTCTGCGTAAAAAGTTCTATCTGTTTGGACGGATTATGTAAGACTGTCCAAGCCACGTGACTTTCATTTGAATGTATGTTTTATCTGTTTGCTTTAGGATCTCAGACAACTTTAGGAAACAACAACTACGCACCATTATCAGGCAGCTGAAATGCAAACAAACCTGTTCCACTTCTGAAATCATGGGGACAGGAGGCAACTTCATACTGCCTGGAACAGGACAGCAGGAACCTACCCCTAGAAACCACACTGCACAGCCCTCCTTTAAGACACGTGGAAAGGGTGTATTGTCAGTTAGTGCCTGGAATGCCTGGAGATGTGACATTTCTATCCCAAAATAATCGAGGCATTAAAAATGAAAACTGACATGGTACCCAAGGACTCACACTGCAGATTTGGGAATCCACTGACAAAAGCAGAGGTTTTTCAGTCATCTTTTAATAAGAGTGGGCCAAACAAAGCATAACATGCCATGACATTAAAGAGCTCTCATGAGCACCCCTGTGGGGAAGCACACAAGCCTTCCCGACTCGCGAGCTCCTCGAGAAGCCACACGGTGTCCAGGACCCAGCCAGGGTCTGTGCTTGCTTTTGAACAGCACGCAGAAGGGCAAGAGCAAGGGAGCTGCCTAGGAAGTACACGAAATGCAAGGTGGCTACTACGCAGGCAGCGCTGTTTGTCTTTTTCCAGCACACCTGAGGGCAGAAAACATTACAAGTAAAAAGATCTGACGATCAAACAGCACTTCAGATATCAAAATGCTTACACTAGAAATCTGCTTAGTGCATTCAATTGAGATAAAGGAGTAAGAAAAGTAAAGCAGTTCAGAAATTAATTCTAAGAAATGTTTGTATAAAAAACAGATTTGTATTGTAACGGAAGGTCTGAAGAAATGTAGGGCCAAAAAAGCATAAAACACAGTTAAGGAAAAAAAAAATCAGGAGGAAACCCTCTATATGTCCACTGACCGTGGGGTCCATTCAGGACAAGAGAGCAGAGGATAAATGATCAAGTGGCACAGAATTAGCTCAGTTCTCTGGAGATTAAAAGCCATGACAATTTTCCCATGATTTGGTTCTTTCTAACCCACTCCTCTTTTCTGAATACATTCACTGATTCTGTTTTAAACTATGGCCATCAGTAGTCAGGTATCCTAACGGAGACATCTTATGATGATATTCTCTGAAAGGACGAGCAGAATGAAATCTCAGCGAAATCTTGATTTGAAGTTTCTTTTTGTAATGGAAAACAAATATGGAAAGCTTTAATTTCTTATCCGCAAAATAAAATCACGGTGCTCACGATATTTGATTAATAAATCAGACAATAACAAAAATGAAAAAGATTATTTGCAGTACAAAAAGCTGAGTTCAGATAGAATGTTCCCTCACCTTTTTATCTCTTCAGCATACAGCAAAAATTCCAAGCGAAAATTGTGCAGCTTCTTGGGGGAAAAAAGTGAAAACAGGAAGAGTTGAATCACACCTTTTTAAACACATGCAAACCTGGAAACCAGTCCTTGTCCAAATGGTTCAGATTTGTGAACTTAGCATAAAAGAGTTTTAAGTATAATAATCCCTGCTTGCTACTCTTGGTGTACTTTTTGCACTCACCAAGAACCCTAATGGCACCAAAAACCAGTAAGATCCAAAGTTTCTTACTACAAGTGCTCATTTCCACCTTTCCAGAAAAATCAAAATGCTTCAGAAGCAGCAGAACAATCTGGTACCCGTTCTAATTTTGTTAAAGTTAAATCTAAGGTATACCTTGACTATTTTAGGTGCAAGGTATGCCTAAAATAGTCTCTGTTTAATACAATAAAGGAGCTGCTCCATGAAATATATACAGAGAAACTAAAAGCTAGATTTCAGTTCTTAAAATACATTATTTTTAGGTGTTTCAGTCTACTAAAAATCAATAGAGTTAGGATCAATAAAAAGCAAATAGAAAATAAACTAGAACTCACTTTTCCTTAGGAGAAAAAAGCAAGAAGAGGTCATTCCTCTCACAGCATCTGTGCACAGCAGAGGCCTCCACTATCTAGACTCCTATTCCCACGGTGTCACCTTGCACTCATTACTCAGAGGCTGAATCCCTCCCTCCTACAAGGTCTTCACAGCTCACCTACTAAATTCTGAAATACGCAACCTCACTGGTATTTCCCACACTGTGCCTTCACTAGGAGGTTTAGAAAAACAACTCACGCGATCAGTATGCTAGAGGAATAACCCGTCCTGCTGACTTTTACCATATCACTTCCACTTTCTCTGTCAAGACCCACCTTTTCCCTCACCTTATAAGCAAGGTGCCAGCTCTCTCAGGGAAGTGCCACGCTTCTTTTCTTCGTTGGTACAACACTTAGTTAATCATGAGGTGGGAAAATGTAATGCTGAGAGTATTACATTTGCATTGCTAGAATGCAAACAGCATGATAAAAAGGATGAGGCAATCGTCAGGTTACCTACACATTTCTGCCCTATGGGATATATCCAAATGAGTGTACAGACAGAGCCTATGTACTATTTTGCATGACATCAGTACTGATAGTTAGTTCATCAGAAAACATCTGAATTCAGAGGAGCTGGGGCAAATACATTTACCCATCTGTTTCTCAGCTCATCTGGGGTACCCAAAGTCCAACCATTTGTAATCAAACTTTTAAATTAAAATACTCTGAGGTTTTGTTGCTGAAAGAAAACAAAAAATGCACTGCACTCAAAGTGCAAGGGCAGCACAGAGCAATTCCAAAAACTAGCACAGGGCTTCCCTATAACTTAAACAAATTGTTCAGCAGACTACCACCCAAGCAAGGGGCTGCTGAATGGAAAAGCCACATAAACGCTGGTCAAGACGCTCCGCAGCACATTTGTGAACAAGCCTCACAAACTTCCTATGTGTGTGAAAGTACAAAAGGACAAGACCTGAACTAGTGAGTGATGCCAGATCTTCTGCGAGTGCTGCAGAATTTCTGCGTGTTTCAAAGCAAGCTGTAAGTGGATATATTTCGGCCAGCTGTTCCGAGCGTTACCTGTGGCATTTTGGCTGCCTCACAGCTAGATCAAATGTCATCCAACGAGAGCAGGAACCGCATCCGTCACGGCCAGCAACTGGGCAGCGCCATCAATCAGCGGCCGGGGCGCTCAGCGCTCTGACAGCCACCAAAACCTCTGCAGCACACGAGCCCTGGCTGCCTGCTAGAGCAGTGAAAGGACCAGAAGTCCTGACTGGTAGTGGCAGCAACACTTCTTCCCCTGGAAAACATCACTCGAGATTCTGGAAGCGTCATCTCCAAGTTTTCCTTGCCCCAAGGCACATCACACACATCCTGCTCCATTACTGGGGCTCACACGCCAAACCTGACGTCATATCGCGGTCCCAGAAGGGTGACACACGGATGTACTTTCTGCACAGGGAGTGAAGCAGCTTTCTGAGTACCACTGAGTACAGCTTTCCAAGTGCCAGTAAAAATTCCATGGCATTTCTCACTTTCATTAAATGTTTAATCCATCTGTCCATGCTAAATATGGTCTGTCAGTTTTCTTGTTTGCATCCTACACAACCCTCCTCAGCTTTGCTACTGAAGCATGTTTACCACAGAAACCTTTAATGAAAGCAGAAACCCTGTGCATCTAGAAACCAGAATAAAAGTCCCTATAACTGGTTTTATGACTAAAGTAAATAAAAGGATTGAGAGGACAAAAGCAGTAGTATTTTGATGTCACTATTTTTGTTAGTAACCTAGAGCAAGGGTTTTGCTACTGTCTCATAGAAAAAGCCAGGGAGACCTGTCAATATTCAACCTCATAAACCAAACATGCAACGTTTGCTTATGCTCTCTGTCCCATTTTAAATGCATCTTAAAAATATATATATTCTAACACATGAAAAGGGAAAAACATCTGGAAGCATGTCTAACATATTCACAGATACTCTTAAACAGCAAAGCATGTAAATAACACAAAAAGAGCTACGGCTTAAAGATGTTGGACTGCAAGCAATAAAAAGTCTAGATGAGGCTAGATGAGACCACAAGCAGCCCATGCAGTCAAGTGACATTAGCAATGATGTAAACAGTCCCAGCGCCAAGCAAAACTTGAGGGGGTGGCAAGTGAAACAGCTGGAGGACAAACACTGAACACATGGTGTCTTGGCAGCATAGCCACGGGACAAAATAGCGGGGAAAAAGCGTTTCAAGATGTCATAACTGAAAATTATGGGCAAAGGATGAGGGAAATACTTATTCTGTAAAGTCTGGGAGCAGAAGGAGAATGTAAAGTAACAACAATAGAAAGAAACTGTGGCTGGAGCACACCATGTGAGACAGTACATTGAAGCCCACACAGGACAACAAGCTAAGCTGATGGAACAAAGATTACAGCATTCAGCTTAACCTGCTGTACCACTGCCTAGGGACCGAGCCGGGGCACACCACTCCAAGACGGGAAGACAATGTCAGTGTTTAACTTTCCATCCACTTTATGATATACGACGCATAACTTTCCATCTACTTTGGAGGGGTGCTGCAGCTAGCTAATTAGTAGTGGTAAAACAACCTGAAACGTCAAGGACTATGAAAAACACTAAAGCGCTTTGAAAGGCAAAGTCTGGCTGCTGAGAGGAAAAAAAAAATCAATTTTCTCCCTACATACAAACTGCCCCAGTTTGTTTTGATGACACATCTAAAGTAGAACAACTTGTCCTTGATCTACGTTTGATGTTACCAGCAAAACCCAGGAGACACTAGCTACGTATCTGTGAATCGCATGGAAATGAAACTACAGAAGAGCATTTCTTCAGCAGTTCCTGAAGCCTAACAAAATATTTACAACCGTAGTAAACGGCAAGGTAACTTTACAAAGCATCTTCTGTGACAGGCCTGGCACATGCTTGTGTCACTTGAAAAGCTAGAAACGGCTGTGGAATTAAACATTCCTTCAAACAAAAATCTGCACAATACACTTCTATGAAAAGGCTGCTTAAAGAAATTTGGGCATATTGGTAGCTAAAGACAACACACAACACTATTTGTTGGCATTGTCATCCGCTTATAAACTCCTGCAGTTTTGTTTTTGTGCATCCATGCTCAAGGTGCCCTCCTGCAAATTCCCTTGAGCCAGGTGCAGCGAAAGTAGCACCGCGTGCTAAACGCAAAGCACACGTATGGCAAAAGGCCAAGTGAAGCCGTAAAAATAAATACATAAGCGAACTCAGGGGCCAAAACCAAAACAGAAACTCAAACGCGACCAGCAGAGCTGCAGCGGCGGGGCCGGAACGGCGGGCGCCTCCGCGGCGGGCGGCCCGGCGGGACCGCGGCCTCTCCTCCCGCGCGTGGGCCCCGCCGGGCGAACGCGGCTGCGGGCGGCGAGGCGGCGGCCGCGCTGCCTCCACCGGGCGCCCCCGGCTCCCGGTTTGCACCAGAAACCACCAGCGCACAAACACACACATTATGCATGTGTGTATATATCATATATATATATAAACACGCACGTATATACAAATACGTATATAACGCACGCGCGCAAAGCCAGCTCCGGCCGGGCCCCGGCCTCCCCGCAGGCCGCGGGCCAGGCACCCCGCGGCAGGCCCGGCCCGGCCAGGCCGCGGCCGTTACGACCGTTACGGCCGTTGCGCGGCGGCGCCGCCGCCCTCCCGCCAAGCCCCCCCGCTCCCGCCCCGCGGGCGCCCCGCACTCACGGAGCGGCGGCGGCGGCGGGCGCGCAGCGACGGCGGCGGCAGGAAGCGGCGGAGGAAGCTGGGCCGCGGCCAGGGCCGCTCCGCCCGCCCCGCGCCCGCCCCCGCCGCCTCCCGCCGCGCCCGGGCCCGGCTCCCCCCCGCTCCGCTGCTCCCCGCTACGGGACAGGCCGGAAGAGGAGGACATGAAGGGGCCCCGGGATGAGGGACAGGCCGAGCTGGCGGCGTCCGGGGTGGGCTGGTGGGCTCGGGTTGGAGACTGAGCTCAGCGTGTGGCTGGACACCCGTAGGGGGATGCCAGGGGCAAAGCCAGAGTGTATCTAGGACAGGAGGCGCGTGTGAATTCAGGGGAAAGGGCTGCGTGCCTTTTGTGTAGAGATCGTGGCTTGATTTTAATGAAAGAAGATCAGGTAGAGATAAGACCTAGAGTAAAAACAGGGGAGAAAGAATGAAGTTGCTATGGGACACCCCAAAAGGAGGGGTGAAGAGCCTGGATAATCCTGGTCCCAAAGGCAACCAGACTGAAAGAACTAGAAGAGCATCCGTCCAGGAGTCGCTGGACCCACCAAAGACATATGTCAAGAGCGGTGTTGCAGGAGGTCGACAGATCACGTAAGGAAAGGAAATGTGGGTGTGTGTAAAAGGATAGTCTAACGCAAAGGGATTTTGCCCCCTAAAGCTCCTTTAGCACTGGAGAAGACAGCGGAATTTGAAAATGGCACAATACACAGGTGTAAATGTAACCTGGGAAATCAGGTGGGAAATGAAGCCACCAGGGACGAGTGTGCGAGGCTGAGCAGAGGTGGGGAGAGAATCCCAAGAGGTGCAATGAAGAGAGCTGATGAGGAAGGGTTGTCTGTGCACTGGATGTGGCCGTGCCACGAAGGCAGGCAGGCAGGCAGAAGAACTAACATGCTACTTCTGAAGAAAAGAGTTACTAGAAACTTAGATTTATTTAGGTTTGTTGGATCGATGTGATACTGCAAGGGGGACTGATGGTTGGAATATCGCTGCTTGTCTTTCTCCAGTCCCTTTCCTAGCTGGGGGGAGTTTGCGTAGCTTGGTGTCCGCTGACCCCTCACGCAGCATTTGGGAGGATGGCAAGCAGGTCATTTCTGCTTCTTCAATAAAATGAACCTGTTCTCTCTTTGTGTGTACATTGTGTGATACAATGACAAATTATAACTAGAAATTAATTTATAAAAATGCAATCTTATATGAATATGCACTTCATATGATGAGTATTCTGATGCCACAGAGCTCATACTCTGTGTCTTCATAGCCATCTGTACAGTCAATGTAATTGTGGTCATCATTTATTTTACTACAGATCAAATATACAGTAAAATATACTTCAAAAGTGAGTCCCTGAAGGATTGTGTTCTATCCATATCTTGTTGAGAATGAAAAATGTTTGAAACTTCAACTCACATATAGATACAGTACTTCAAAGAGACAATTTGCAAATGTCTGTTAAGGCCATCTGGAAGGGCTGGCAGAAGGGCAGCTAGTGAACCAGTTATACGTGCCAGGTTCAATTTGTCACACTTTACAGTACTGAGAAGTATTTTCTTCTCATATCCAGAAACAAAACTCTCATTAGCAAAGATGCAACAGCATGTTTCTCAAAATACATCTTCTATGAATGAAAAGATGCAATGTGCCTGCCTTTAGAAGACTGGTATCTCAGGTGTGTCATGTATGTATAAAGAAAGGTATGTAGTAATTGGTTTTAAACATAACAAATAGGAGGACTCTCATTTCTGTGCTTAAAACAGTAGCATCTTAACAACAAATCCTATGAGCTGGGAGACTGACAGTTGGCAAAATGAAATAATTTAAAAACTAAGAAATAAAATTGTTGACTATTGACCACAGCAAGTGCAAATGTAAGCAGAGTGCTAGAGAAGTAAAAACAGTGCAGGTTTTCTCCTTAGATATAACAGTGACACTCTTTTTAGAATTACTTTGGTTACACTGATTTCAAAATTCCTGATCTGCATTCAGCCTAGTGTTTTTTTATTACTTTTACATTAGGTGTCTTTTTTTTTCAATAATTTGACTCTTTTATAGAAATTACTTAGCTCAGATAAAGCAGCAGGGACTGGAGTTTCTGAATGAACTGAAACTGAAGGCACCAACTGAGTACTCCAACTGCGAAAAACATTTGCTGGTACTGTATGTGGTAGTGAAAAATCTGTGTACAATTTATCCGCCCCGGCTGCTCCGCTTTTAAGTACATGCAGTGAAATTCAGACCTTACTGGAATCACTGTGAACATTCCCACTGGTTTCGCCAAACACAGAGATGCTATCACAAGCTCATTAAATGTTGTAAATGTCCTTGTATTTTATCAATGTTTAGTTATAAATTAAGGCTAGAAAGTAGAGAGAGCACTGATTTTCTAAAAAATAAAATTACAGTGGGACTTCTGAGGGAGAAACAATTGATTTTCAGATCACATTTGGTATGTTTTATGGCAGGGACTAGGAATTGATCTTTTAACATTTTGAAGTAACAGCATTTTCTTTTGTAAAGACAGGTATATACATTTACTCAGAAATAAAGTAGTATGAAATAATACTGGATGAACAATAAATTGTGAAATCAGTAATGTTATATATTAAGCTGACAGAATAGATCCATCATGCCAGCAACGAAGCAAAATAAAATAATTCTTATGACTTAATCTTGCAAAGATGAACCACTGTTCATTGGCTCGGCTCAGCTTAAAGGTTAAACTACTCATCTTTATGAGTAAATTCAACATGTAATTTGAATTTAACACGACTTGCATTTAGAGTTGTTAATGAGCCTTCTGCCAGTAAGGGAAAGCTGAACCAAGATCTTAACCATGTCTCTTCTCAGGCTTTTTATATAAAAACAGACTGAAGTAGCTGCAATAGGAAGACAAACTGCTTGGGAAAAAAAAAAAAAAAACACTGTCACTGAATAAAACACACTGAACAAGCTTTCACAGTCCACCTTCACAGCAGTAGTTTCATCAGTCTGGTCTATGATCTTTGTGAAATCCTGTCAGACCTTCAACTGGTATTTGCAATATTTCCTGGAGAGCTTTTAAGATTCCAATGGCTCTTTAGTGCCTAGCTTTACATTAAATGTTTCTGTTAGGTCAAACACAGGTATTAGCTGAGGCACAGGGTGGGCCTCTGAAGTGGGTCAGCAAAAAATGTACATGGAGAAGAGGAAAAACAGTCCAAGAGGGGCCTGATCCCCCCTGTCTGAACTGTTAAGTTGGTGGAAGTTTTATGTGAGGAGTCATTGCAAAATCAGGGTGTAAACTGCATTTCTATCTACATGTAATTAGAGCATGTTTTTTTTTTTTTTTTTTTTTTCCTGCACTGGGAGGCATTCCACCCAAATCAGCTCCCTGGGATTTACATGCATAAGTTTTTGAAGCCAAAACATCCTCTGTATTCCCTTTGCTTTCCTGCATAGGGTTGTGAGATGATTAACTTTTTACTATAACTAACAAGTCCGTGATACCTTTTTTAATGAGTATTTTTAACATATAGTGACGATAAAGCTATTTATATTTTTTTTTATTTTGAGACATGACTTTCTGATACATGGTGAAACCAGAGAGTTGTGAACATTAATTCTCATTATGAACAAAGTGTTATAATCTCATGGAGCAAAACTGACCGCATAGCTAAAAGCTTTTTGGCATATCAACTCCACTTAAAGTTGTTGCTAGTAGTCCAGTTTACAGAGGATTGCAATGTAAATTAGTCTTTCTACCAATATATGAAATATTGTCCAAAATGGGTGATAAGTTTTAGCATGCTGACAGTGTGGGAACAGCAGCTCCATACAGTGAATATTCCACCTGTTGACCGGTACAGACGTTTTCAAGATCTTCAAACGTGTGGAGAGATGTCCAACCTACCCGTCCCTTTGATAGCAACGGAGAGGTTCGAATGCGGGGATGTTCCCAACGAAAATCACCAAGTTGCAGCTTTCACCTTTGCTGAAGATGAGGCTTAGCTCACTCACGCCCTGCGTCTGCTTATGCCCTGAAGAAATGTATGCTCGAGCACGGGGAAGGGCACGGCCATGGGCACGGGCAGGGGCAGAGGCGGGACAGGCCCCGGGGCGGGGGCAGCGCCGCGGCCGCGGAGGCCGGGGAGGACCGCGGGGCGGCTGCGCGGCGGCCGTCGCCATCTTTGGGCACTGCGATGCGGGGCTGGAGCTGGGGCCGGGCGGCGCGGGCCTTGCGGGTGGCGGCGGCGGGAGCTGGCGGAGAGGCGGGGGTCGGTGAGGCGGCCTGGGCTTGGCCTGGAAGGGCGGGAGCGGCGGCGGGCTTGACCTGGTGGCGGCAGCTGCGGGGTTGACCTGGTGGCGGTACCGGGGTTGACCTGGTGGCAGTACCGGGGTTGACCTGGTAGTGGTGCCGGGGTTGACCTGGTGACAGCAGCGGAGGGGTTGACCTGGTAGCGGTGCCGAGGTTGACCTGGTGGCGGCCGTGGCGGGGTTGACCTGGTGTCCCGGTTTGCGGTTGTTTTTAGCCTTGTTCCCGGGAAGAGGCTTCCCTGAGGGCAGAGGCCCGGGCTCCCTGCGTGCTCAGGGAACATGTCTCTCTTGCAGGGCCCTGGACCGTCAATGTTGTTTTCCGAAAGCTCTGTTCTGCTGTGGGGCACTGCGTTTCTTACGAAGAGCTCAAAGACTTGAAAAAAAACAATATCATCCACATAGATGTCCGAGAAAGATGGGAGATCGACAGGTTTGGAAAAATCCCAGAGTCCATCAATATACCTTGTAAGATACTCAGAAATACAATGCCTAGAAATATTTGCCTAGAAATACAATGCCTTATTTTTGTTCAGCTGTCAATTCAGTGTGACGATAACTTAGAAGAAACTTAGCTAAATAGCGTCTAGTAAGTTGCAAGACTTGGCGTTTTCCAAGGACAGTTGCCAGGGTAAACCGATCTGTGGGTGTTGAACCTTCAGGTGAGATGTCTTTTCCTTGTCTCCCAGTGAGCGAGTTAGTGGAAGCGCTGCAGATGAGCCCAGGGGACTTCAGGGAGCAGTACCATCAGAAGATGCCCACCAAGTCGGACCATGTGGTTTTCTCCTGCTTGGCAGGAGTACGGAGCAAACAGGCTCTGGATTTCGCTGTGTCCTTGGGTTTCAGCAGGTGAGTCTACAACTTCTGCCGTGAGGATGGGATTAAAGAGGTTGCTGCGAAGCAGAACTCTTCCTCATCTTCCCAGCAGCTTTTGCAGCTCCTTCATAAAATGCTACTTGCTTATTCAGCTTCATGCACACTTGTAGTGATGTTAAGGTGGCAGCTGGATGCTCGGAAAGGCGGAGATCTGCCCATTTTGGTAGAAGTACAATTTTAAATTACATTAAATAGTTTATGAAACAGTGCCTTTTGGTAAGTTGCGATTCACCTATACAGCTCATCCAAGGGAAAAAAGTAGACCTTTGCTTTCACTAAACCAGTGCATCATTTGCCAGAGATAAAATAGTGAAGGGAATAATTAAAAGACAATGAAACTGATATAATGCGGATGAAAGCAGGATTTTGTTGGCAGAATTCTTACACCCTTGACAGAAGGTGTCTCACTGACTTGAAGATTGAGAGTGAAATTTCGGCAATTGGTTGTTTGCACATGTTTTTACAGAACCACATTTCTTGAACTGGAATAATTCTGGCAATTACGGTCAAAAAATGTCAAAGACACTCTTGTTTTTATAGGCATAATATTTTAATAAGTGCAAAATATTCTTCTTCATACCTGTTTTTCCTGCTGCCTAACTGAAGGAGCCTGTGTTGTGTTGCATGGTGGGGCTTTGTTTCCTTTGTTTAGGTTTGGTTCCTCACAGGCTTATGTGAGATCTATACAGTATGTGGGTTCACAAGGAGTTAAAGATCAGTGTGTTGCTTTTATTTGATGACATAATACCATGTAAATCTCCACCGCAGTGAGTCAGTTCTCTCCTTAAGAAAAAAAAAAAGGAAAAAAAGGCAGTGGCAAACCATTTCATTGCTGAGCCTAGTACTCCTCTCTTGACGTTTAGTCTCCAGCCCTGCCTCATTTGGAGGAAATGTGCTGCAGAACGTACCTGAGAAAAGCACTTGTTTGGTATTCCTTAGACTGTGTCTGGCTCCTCAAACCTCGAAACAAGCATGTATAATTTCAGAGCATTTCTGCATGCTTCGCTTCCTGTTTTTTTCTTTTGCCATGTCCTCTTCCACAATTTTATCAAGAAGAGCCCTTCATAACACTGATGAATCTTCTGTGTGTTTTCAGAGTTCAGCACTATGCTGGTGGCTTTGAGGAATGGGCAAAGCGTGAACTTCCAGAGAAAAAGTGAAGATGACCACCCTGCCCCACGAAGGCTTCAGATGCTTTGTTTGTTGAAACCTTTCAAGATGAAAGGGGTTTAAAATTCAGAACACGTGGATTCCAGTCCCAATATACAGCCCTCTGGTTTTCTTTTGTAACTGGACATGCACCTACAAGTAGCCATGTATTTTAACTGGTGGTGTCAATCACATCTGAAGATTATGGTTTCAAGAGAGAATTTTATGTTTGTTCAACATTTACAGTGGGCTATGTTTTTCACTGTAACTAGGTGAAGAGAGCTTTAATAGTTACTGCTAACTAGGATTTTGTGTAATGTGGTTTATGTCTGCTTTAAAAAATGGTGATAAAGCTTTCTTATAAACTTATGTTTTCCTTATTGACTGTGTCGGTGGTTTGTTTAGAATAGTCTGAAGTTATTAGAATAGCCTTTGGGTAACTGTCCTAAGCATGACTTTATTATACTTCTTGTATAGTTACAGTTCTGAAACATTGTTTGTATTCCAGAGAGTGCAAGGAGATTCATGAGCTATGTGACTGCAAGACCTAAAGTCTGCTATCAGTCACAAAATACAAGAAGCTGACCTAGTGTTAGAATACTTGCCTTTTAAAATGGTGTATGGTTTCTTGTTTTTTAAAAAAAGCATATCCATATTTACACACAAATCTACTGCTGTTTACAAAATGCTATGTCGTGTAGTCAAATTTTTCTGTTCCTGTGGCAGCTCAGTGTCAAGTGGGAACTTGCCTGCTACAGACCTGTAATCATTGCAGGGTAGAAAAATTGAGGTGTCCAAGGAAGTTACTT
The DNA here is from genome assembly GCF_059628265.1 of Tinamus guttatus. NCBI lineage: Eukaryota > Metazoa > Chordata > Aves > Tinamiformes > Tinamidae > Tinamus > Tinamus guttatus. The sequence goes on along the minus strand of NW_028288570.1, from coordinate 908,001 downwards.
CACTCCTCTCTTTCCTGTACATAAATTTGTATGTCTTAGGCTTTAAAAAACAAACAACCAAGCCCATCCTCACCTATGAATTTGCATAGTTATAGTTTTAAGATTTTTTAATGCTGTTAAGAATTCAGAGAAGCTAGCAAAGCTGAATTACTTTGGCCTCTAGAAAACTTGAGCACAGAAGTTCATGTTTGTGCAGTGTCTGGAAAAAGAAATAAAAATAGGGTGGTGATCAGTGGTGCAGAGTCTACTTGGAGGCCTGTAGCTAGTGGTGTCCCCCAGGGGTCAGTCCTTGGTCCAGTCCTGTTCAATTTATTCATCAATGACCTGGATGAAGGCACAGAGTGCTCCCTCAGCAAGTTTGCTGATGATACCAAACTGGGAGGAGCAGCCGATACCCCAGAGGGTTGTGCTGCCATCCAGAGGGACCTGGACAGACTGGACAACTGGGCGGTGAAAAACCTTATGAAATTCATGGCCAAGGCCAAGTGCAAGGTTCTGCACTTAAGGAGGAATAACCCCAGACACCAGTACAGGCTGGGGACTGACCTGGAGAGCAGCTCTGCGGAGAAAGACCTGGGTGTCATGGTGGACGACAAGTTGACCATGAGGCAGCAGCGTGTCCTCTGCCTGGGATCCTGGGCTGCATTAAGAAGAGCGTCTCCAGCAGGTCGAGGGAGGTGATCCTGCCCCTCTACTCAGCCCTGGTGAGGCCGCATCTGGAGTATTGTGTCCAGTTCTGGGCCCCACAGTACAAGAGGGATGTGGAGCTGCTGGAAAGAGTCCAGCGCAGGGCCACAAAGATGATCAGGGGCCTGGAACATCTGCCCTGTGAGGAGAGGCTGAGGGAGCTGGGCCTGTTCAGCCTGGAGAAGAGAAGGCTGAGAGGGGACCTGATCAGTGTCTATAAGTACCTCAAGGGAGGCAGTGAGGAGGATGGTGCTGGCCTCTTTTCAGTGGTGGCCACTGACAGAACTAGAGGTAATGGCCACAAACTGAAGCACCAAAAGTTCCACAGGAACTTAAGGAAAATTTTTTTAACAGTAAGTGACAGAGCCCTGGAACAGGCTGCCCAGAGAGGTTGTGGAGTCTCCTTCTCTGGAGATCTTCAAAACCCGCTTGGATGCAGTCCTGTGCCACGTGCTCTAGGTGACCCTGCATGTGCAGGGGGGTTGGACTTGATGACCTCTAGAGGTCCCTTCCAACCTTAAGCATTCTGTGATTCTATGGTTCCATGAACTTCCCCTATTTCTGCTCTCATTAGTACTGCTGGTGACAGGCACTTAGTTGGGATCTTTTCTGTTCCAACAGTGCCATTTGAATGGTCAGACAAAATAGAGGACCTAAGAATAGACAGCTTGGCAAGTTCAGAGAACAGACAAGACAAGGTAAGCAATATAACTAGAATCGTATTTGTTTCCCTGCTCTCATTTATTTCTGCAGCAGAGCTGCAGGCAGTGCAGCCAGCTGTGCCAGCTGGGCTGGCCTGGCCGCAGATCTTCCAGTTTTGGTTGGGTCAGTTCTCTCCTCTTTTCTAATAATTAGAGAGAACTGTGGTCAAGCCGTCCTCCTAGCGAGTAATGCTTTTTTCATCAAAGTGTCATTGTGTCTTTAGCAATCTTACTGCAAGGTCTTATTTCTAGCTCGTAAAGAAAAAAAATGTTAAATGAAGAATGAGGATGTAGGCCTAGCTTCCAAAACACTGGGGTTTAGCTGGTGAATTACTGGGAGTAAGATGAAATTAAAATGAGTGGGTGGGACCTTGTTGTCATTCTTGACTACTTGGTATTTTTTTGCTATCTTACCGTGGTTTTTTTTGTTTGTTTGTTTTCAGGCTGGATCAGGAGTAGCAACAGATGCTGTCATATGTTTTGGATTTGGCCAAATCTACAGTCTTTTAATTTTTTCCCTTTAACGTGACACAGTGTTGTGAGCATGGAATCAAAGGGGCAACTGAAGTCCTGCCAGGTCTCACCAGGAATAACAACACCTTTTGATACGGATCATTAGGATGGAGTTGTAGTCTGCAACACTGGATGCGTTTAGCCAACTGCCTGAGCAAGCGTGCCTAGCTGTATAGGCTGAATCACCAACCTTTAGCACATGGACGAGCAAAGAGCCCAGAGACTTAACAACTAGGGTAGTAGAAGTATCTAAAATTAGGTAGCCACAAAACATGAGCAACCAAGTTGTACTGGCTCACAGCAGGGTCTGTCTAGCCGGTTATTTTCTGTTTGGCAACAAGCAGTAGGAGATGTCTGAGCACGACTTCAAAGCAGGGTAAGCATGGAGTGACACGATCCCCCGCACAATCTGACCTACAGGCCTGTTTCTTCAGGCCTGAGCACGTCCTGGTGTGCTGGGATCCCTGGGAGCTTTCTTTCCTGAATCCATCCATTTGCCGTTCACTCAACACAATCCTCTTGCTGCCACATCCTCCTGGAGCAGTGAGGCTTGTGGCTTAACTCCATGGAAATATCTTTTTCCCTTTGTATGTTCTAAATTTGCCCTATATCAATTTCACTTAGTGACCCTATAGCTTCTGCTAAAAGAAGTGATGGGCAGCAGTTACCCATTCATTCTTCAGGCCACTTAAGATTTTTATAGACTTTGCTCTCCTTTCAGGGTGAAAACGTCCCCTTTTCATGTGAATGCCATTGCATACCTCTGATCACACCAAGGGCTTTTTGTGATCTGTAATCGCTTTGAGATGAGGTTGTGATAGGAACTTAGTAACTTAATGGAATAAAACATCATCTTAACATACATTTTCTGACAATCAATTGTGGATTTGATCTCAACTGTTAAGCACCTGAAGTAGGGATATACCTTTAAAAAGCAATTTAAACCATACTCCTAAAACTACTGAACAGCTTTGCTGGCTTCATTCTGTAATCTAACAGCTTCCCGTTTACATCTTTCTTTTTCTATTTCTCATCACTAAATCCCATTCCTCTGACCTCAATTCACTGGTTTTGCCTGTTTACTCTGTAATTGGAGATGGAAATGTGATTTTTTCCAGTACAGAAATCCTACAGATACCTCTGCTTACTCTCAAGAAGTGCTGGGTGTTTTAGCTGGGGTCTAGGCTCTACAGCTGTGAAGTAAAGTCTGCAAAGACTTCACAGCTGTAAGAAACCCTTTCTTTTTTTCTTTTTGTTTTTCTCTAATCGGAATAATGTAAAATCACTAACTTAAAAAACCCATCTTTGTTAACTAGCATGTGATAGCTGTAAGAAGACTGATGTTTAATTAAAGAACGGTTTGTGTTTATGAACTACACAGATCAGGTGGGTCAGTTTGCGTTAATTTATTCCTATTTGCCAACTCCACATTACAAATAATGCATTTTAGACTTTAAGAAACAAAGATAAATAGCCAAATTTCACTTTGTTAATCAAGTGTTTATAAGGATACGGATGAAATTCCAACAGAAACAGTAAAGGCCAAAACACACACATTTTCTATCTCATCATAAAGTGGTTTGGGCTCATCATCTAATGTTTTACAAAAATAACTTGAACGGTAAGAAATGCAAATAACCTAACTGACTGCATACAAACACACACATCTTGGTTACATTTCACTGAATGGCCAGCCAATGAGAGGCTTGTCTGCAGGAACAGAGTATGTTTTTTCAAGTTGTCAGGTTTTTCTTTTTAACCAAAAGCACCATTGAGCAATTTACCTCTATTTTAATCTAGTGAACCATGTTGTTTTATTAAAGAAGAAATTGGACAACCACATTGCTGCACTTTATTTTATTGTTCAGCTTTTGTACTTGGTAAGTCAACTTTCTCATTCAAAGTTGTACAGAAATTGTTTAGGAACAAAATTATCTAAAAATCAGCAAGTCTGACCTAGGTCAATTCCTGCCTTTACTGGGAGATCTGCCTGAGTAAGGAACACAGGATATGGCCTTCTCTTTGAAGGAATCTCATTTTCTCCAGCATATAGTTAACCAAGGAATCCCATTTCAGTTATTCTAAACAGTTGCTCTGAGGATCGTTGTTAAAGTTAGCCAGTATAAAGCTCACTGATCCTCATAAATAACCTCTCTAATGAACCACACAAATCCACACTAACAGTGAAGGCAGACTAACAGTGTATATATCTTTTGTACAAAAAAAAAAAAAAATCCACAATGAAAATAGCACTCGTATCCAGATTTGAATTTGATCAGTTACTTGTAGAGTACTCCGATGTACCACACAGCACAGGTACCTGCAAGTAAATCAGTGTGTTGGGTTGTTTTTTAGTTCCTAACACTTGAAATGATGAAGAAAACTGCAGAAACACTATACATATTGCACTTCTCTGGTAAGCTGGACTACTAGGCTTCATGGTAAAAATATCCAAGTACATCTACAGAGTAAAACAGCATTTCTCTAATCCAAAAGGGAACTGAGTTTCTTTCCTGCAGTTTCGATCAAAACAATACTCTTTGTGGACTCTTCTAGGTTTGATCCTGAAGAATTCCTGTTTTACCTGTTACAGTATCCACAGTTATTAAAAAAAAATATGTAATGAATAGATTTAACAGACAGTGCACTATCTTCCTTCAGTCACAAACAAAATGAAGACAACACAGGTCATCAACATAATTATACTTAGGCTTCAGGTTACTGTTGCTTTTAAAAAAAAGTTCGCTCTAATGGCAAGCTACAACTTTCTCAAAGCAAACAAAACCCGTTTGTTTTGAGTGGATAGTGTTAATCTTTTGCAGCTTGGTTTATGTTTGATTCCTTACACTGAGAAATCTTAGTACATTTACTCCAGCTTCAAGGAAAATGATGCAGTTTTAAAGAAAAAGCTTTCAAAATGCTTGACAGAAACAAGCTATTTATTCTTCAAGTTCTTTGTCAAAGATGGTAACTAAAATCTTCTGTCCATTCCATGAACACAGGAAAGATCCCCAGATGTCTTGATCCAAAGTGGTCCGTAAAGAAATTCTTTGGAATGTCCTAAGATTGGCTGTAACTAGAGTTCTGGCTACCATTTGGACCCTGTTCTCCTTCACTGTTTGGAGGAAAAAAATCCACATGTCATTGAACAGGAGTATAACATTACATGTCATTTTAACAAAAAAATAAAAATATGGTTTTCTGAAAGTAATAAGTGCCTTTTCAGGGAAAATATATCAACACACACATGAATATATTAATAAATTTTGTGCAGTTTCATTAAAAAAACCACAATTGTTATTCTGTACATACATAAGGAGCATCAGTGTATTTGAATAATAATTTCAATCTATCCCATGCAACTTCATGGGGAATTTACTTCCGAAGGCAGCGTTTCAAAGGTGACCCTACACAGGCAGGTGCCCAGGCACCTGCACGTGCAGATGTTTAACCCCGTAGGCAGGAGTGAGGCCGGGCAGGCACCGCTGCCGCCCCACAGCTCTTCATGTTCACTGAGCTGCACTGGGAGCACCTTCCTTGCAGGGACACTAATGCCCCCCAGAACCTACAGCTCCTCTTTCTCCCTGGCTCCCGAGCAGCCAGGCTGGCTGTTTATAATAGAAAGGTCTGCACTGTGAATAATCACTATAATAATCACAATATTGCACTTCCAAGTAACTATTTACGCCTCTACTCATGCTTAAGATAGCAGTCCAGTTTTTCTGTGTGAAAGGCATATTAACTGACAGAGGTACAATACCTGTTTGGAGGTGGTTTTGGTTTAGGCATTTTGCTAAGAATAGTAGCCATCTCTTTCCTTTCATCAAAGTTCTTCCACTGCTCGTACAGCTTCAGAATAACCCTGATTATTTCTAAAATCTAAATAGCAAAAAAGAAAAAATATATATATATATATATATATATAAGGTCAGAGGCAGCACTGATTTTGATTTATCACAGTCAGTTTAAGTGTGCAATTATCTAAACATGCCTTCAACTAAATTAAGAAGTAGAATTTTGATCTTATAACAGAGTCAGTTCACATTTAATCTGGCTTGGCAATCAACCACTTCTATAATTAGGTTTTTTTTTTTTTTTTTTCATCTAATCATGACTTCTGCTCACTCCATAACAAGTTGGGGGAGAAGAAAAAAAGGAAGTACCTTTTCCATATCAACAGACAGCTCAGCAAACCACTGCCTTGCATCCTTCTGCTGGACAACACAGGCCACATGTAGGCAAGCTGCAAAGACACCACGACATGAGCACTGAACCAAGACGCGCTCCTGAGACATTCTGAGTATCAGAGAAATCCAATCTGCTGTTACTTACCTAGAGCTATCATGAAAGGAGGGTACAGCAGACAAAGATCAGTTCTGTATGTGTCATTCACTATTCTCCTGTGCAAAAAGAGCTTAGAAGTATTACCCTGTTCACCTTTAGCCTTCATGACTTCAAAAACTGCTGCTAGTTCATAAACATTTTGTGAATTTCCCGACCAGCAGAAACAGCAGAGTTCCAAGGGTAAAATTAGCACAGCTGAGATCTCTATTCTTGTCTAAAATTTCCTAAAGCTTTTATTTTCCTTGTTGTCAGAACACAAATTTGAAATACTTTATACAGCATCATAAATGTCATTCTGCAGAGGGTGTCGACATCCACCATAAAAAAAAAAAAAAGAAAAAAAAAAAGAAAAAAGAAAAACCCCTGAGAAGCAGGTTAGGACAAACAAATTTTATTGTCCATCTGCACGTGAGAAACCGCTTAAGTATTTAAAAGTTCTCCTAACTCAGCTAAACAAACCAAAAGTAGATACTGTTTCTAGCTGCTCTAACAAGATAGCACAGAAAAGTAACATTTACAGATTTTGTTGTTGTTTGTTTCCTTTTTTTTTCCCCCCTATTACTCTCAGTCACTATTCAGGAGCACAGAAAACTGTGCTATTAAAGATAGTCTAGAATTAAAAATTGTCCCACTTCAAAATAAAATCACTAAAGATTTAAAGATAAACATTTCAAGCCACAGACAAATACCTGCATAAGTTAATTAGGGCACCCTTTGTATTCTAATATGCTTTATAAGTTTGCTTTTACGTAAACACTTCTGAAGCCTAACTGTTCAACACTTGCTTTCCTGCTGAGAAGAGGCACTGTTATTAATCTCGTCTTCATTACCATGCAAGAGGTAGCAGCATGTCTTCTTGGCCCATATCTTGCACATACTGGAGCAAAGGTCTATAAGGATGATACACTATCAAACAGCAGTCCTAGGAAAGATGTCAACAGGATAAAAGTCAGCTCACAATGCAGAATGTGCTGTCAGTTCACATCAAAAACAATTTAAAAATCAGCGACTGATTTTTTTTTAAGTAGCATTATGACACCTAGCTCTGCTCTAATGAGGGCAGTGCTCTCTCCAGACTACCACTCCAGAGCATGGTTGCCAGTCTGTCCCTGTCCTTTCCCTTAGAGACAGGGAGCCACATCTGCAGCACACTGAACCCTCATTTGCTTACAAACCCGTAATTCCCACTTGGAAATACAAAATGCTGCCAGAAAACAGTCTGTCACTAAATACCATACATGGAAAGCATGCTGACATAATTGACACTGGTTTGGAAAGAAAAAAAAAAAAAAAAAGAAAAAAGAAATGTCTTCACTGCTCTGAAATTCTGGCCCAGGTTGCTGTGTACAATGAGGAATAACCCTCTCACTGAAAACAACCAAGTGTATGGATACAATAAGGGGAAAGCTGCATTAGTTTACATATGCTAGACACTGAAGTGAAACACAGTTATAGAAAATACACTTTTTAAACTTACTTTTCCAGGACACCATGATCTCCAAAAGGTGAGTTGTTAACTAGGTTCCTCAAAATAAAGCTCTGAAATACCCAGCTCAAAAGCTGCTGCCATGTGTAGCAGGGGTATCAAAGACTAAATACAGCACTTAAAAAGGGGTTGCAAACACTTTAGGCATTCGGGTATACCCTAGTTAGGAATCAGGGTTCAAACTCCTCACCACTTCTCACTACCACATATCCCTCCTCACTTTTTGCCTCTGTCACCAGACTCTTCCCTGTTTTATTCTCCCTTTTGGGGCACTTTAGCAGGACATCCTGGTAGAGTCAGCTTGGTGCCTAATACATCCAAGTCCAACCAACATGCAGAAACTAGGTACAACTTTATCTAAACTGCTTGATAATCCTGGGCAAGCTGCATATTTTCAACTTCTCTAGAAAACACGGCAAGAGACCGTGACCCTCGTAGAAAAACACTTGTGGTTTCTTTCTTTAAAAATTCTTGGAAAGAAAAGCATTGTGCTGTGCCCCTTTCATATAACAGCCCAGTAGTTACAGCACTGTCTCAGAAAGCAGGAAGCTCTAAATTCACTTTCTTTCTTAGAGGATTCAAAACCACCTTCACTTCTTAGAAGGCTGCTCTAATTACCAGGTTATATACTAGTCTGGAGACACCCATGCCCTCTCCAGAGAAGCTGGAAGGGGATTCAGCAGGATGACAACTCCGTGCTCCTGCCTGGCACACACCTGGCCATTCCGCTGGGGAAACAGGCACACCAACACCCTACTCCCTGTTTCAGGACCTATATGCAAGTACCTCTTATTTAAGAAACACAAGTCGTCCTACAAAGAGGACTTATGCTTCACCCTTCCCAGCAGAGCTCTACCAACTGGAATACAGAGATGTCCACACAATCCTGCTGCCCCCCCAGTCCTGCAATCTGCATTTTTACTGTAGAGATGCAACAGAGTTAAGAATTCCCCCACTCAGTCTAGACAGCAGCTCGGCAACTAGGGCATTCTACTGAACACATAAATGTTAAGACTTGTAGGGACAGTATTCTAAAATCACAAATTCAAAATACTCTTAACACATCAAAAGTAAACTAACACAGCAGTTAAAAAAAATAATAAAAGATAAACACCTACCATTAATTCTAAGAGATAGAATTCACATTCTAGTATCTGCAAAGAAATAAAAATACAATTAAGGAGTAGCATGTTTCAGAGAGCAGAAAGAATTAACTGACATCCAACTTAACACCACAAATACACAAGATTTTTTCTTCAGCACCTACATTTCCAACACTTCTAGATGAATTTCATATACAGCTACAAAACACACAAAAACCCAACGCTATTCCTTGCCTTACTACACTATAACTTAACTCGAGTCATAATAACAATGTGTTTAAGTGTTTTGAATCAAAGTTACTATGAAAGTATTTCAATGCCTGGCAACAAGAAAACTGTTCCCAGCCTGTAACAGCAAGAGAGAAGTCATTATGTAGCAACAGAGCCTCTTGAGCATACTGCTAACAGACCAAACGGCCTTTTAATGTACTCTCAGCTTCAATTTCATATGAAACATTATGCAGCAATTAGAACAGCACTCCTCAGTCAAGACAGTGACTGATATACTAGTAATATTAAGGAAAATACTGGACTGATTGTGCTTTACTACACTAGAGAAAAGTGGTACTCTACAATATGCTTCTGCCTGCTTTTATCTGTAAAACAGCAATTTAGTTTTATTGCAAGGACTTAAACACTCTGTAATCTATCATCTGCCTTTGTTGATTAGCTGAAAACCAAAATCACAAAGAAAGTAGCATCACGGTCAGGCTAAAAAGTGAGCTGCACTTAACTTTCAACTACTAGAGCTTAAGTCAAAACTAGTTTTAAGAAAAAAAATGTACCAATTTTTTTAATGCTGTGACTGGGAATGCCTTGAAAACACTGGGAAATCTCTAAATTTGAAATGAAGACTGTAAAAAAAAATTCTGTAGAGGGCATGAGATACTACAGTCAAAAATAAAACTGTTTTCCTTAAGTCAACTGTTCCAGCATGCACGGTTAGAAACATCCCAGGCACAGGGGTTATTTATCTTCCCTGAAGGAATGTAGTTGTAAATAAAAACATTTTTAAAGGCTGTATCTTTCTTTATCACCATAATGCATAAAATAGCTATTTCAGTCACTCATTGTTGAATTTCTCTTTCTAGCACTCCTTTCAACAATTTAAGGAAAGGAAGTTATATAATTTTATTACTTTCCAAAGATAAATTTTCCCAATAATCTATCTCAAATTAATTATGCAAACTTGCTCTACCAGTAAGGAAATATTTCTGTCACAGAATTTAACAAAAAAGGGCTAGCACTTCCACTGTCAGAGTAATATTCTTTTTGCCATATTTGGCTCCAAAACAGGCACGTATGTTCCTATTCCGATACGCAAATAAGTTAAAAACAGTCAGAATATGTCAGACATACAATTTCCTGCTAACAAACATTTGTCTTTTAATTTATTTGATCAAGATATATTTTTGAACAGCATACTTACATGATTCATCCTATAAGGAAACTCCTTCGGAAAGGCATAAGAAAACCTAGTTTTCACTACAATAAAGAGAAATCATTATGTTAAAATATTTAACTAATGAAATTACTTCTCTTTTCTGTTATTTTGTCTGTATAGAACCATTTACATCCATTTGGCAGAGCACAGTTGCTTGTAGCACATAAAATATTTGTGTTAGAAAGAGAAAAGTTAAGTCAGCTGCATAAGATTTGAGATCCCGAAAGGTGAAAAAAAAAAAGAAAAAAAAAAAAAGACACCCGAAATCCAAACTGTTACAGGTTCTCAGCCAATCACTAGTCTGCTGCTTTGGACACCATTAAATATTCCAGTTAACTACTAGCCACATGGACACCTAACTTCCTACAAGTAGCATTCGGAGAGCTACCTACTTACTTCACTCCAAGTCTAGTGGATCACTTCCACATGGGATTGTTTTAGAAAGATTTTTAGGGCTGGATCCATTAAAACACGCAAAATTTCAAGTTGTGTAATGAAGTCTCAGAAAAGCCAGAATGGGAAGAAGGGATGTCGGACAGAGAGGTCTTGTATGTTCAGGATGTTCATTCTTCCAACATTCATGCAGAATATGCAAAAAACAGACTCGAATTCAAAGCAAGAAGTCAATACACTACACACAGACCTTTTGAGGGTGTTTATCTCCATGAGTTTTCTCATACAAAAGCACCTACTTTGGCATAAGACTTAATTTAATAAGCTGTTACCTTCACGAGAACATGCAAGTGCACGTTTCCTGAGGTTCCTAGCTTTTCATGATCCCTGCTTTAGGTACTTAATTCTCCTCTTGCCTTCTACAATTAGAATAGGTAATTGGGGTTAAAGATGATACTAAATGGCAAAAATAGCCATCTGATATAGAATGCTGAGCAACAAAATTACAAAGAGGATACCCTTGAGAATGTGGGTCTGAGAACTCGAAACTTAAAAAATATTTTAAAATCTGCTTAAATCTCAGTCCTCTAAGGAAAGCAGATAACATTTAACAACTGGGAAGTAGACGGTACTCCATGTATTAACATCAGACAGTAAATTATGAATCGATTCCACATCCAGACTATCAGTATGTGATTCACTTTGATGAGGAAGACAGCACCAGTCCTCTGGACTAAAGATTTCAACATTTAGACCTTAAAGGAATTTTTCACCTATGGTAAACTTGGCTAGAAATTTTGCCTTAGGACAAAAACAGACAAGTCTTTTGAACTGACTAGTACCATGCCAATCTTCCCCTTTGACAATTTCCTTTTGTCTCACCTCTTTTTTTTAAAAAAAAAAAAAACTTTTCCATGAAGGTTTTCAAAAAAACGGTATAAGTCAAAGAAGTAACTTTGGTAATGGAAGAGCACGTAGAATAAAGGTTGTATAAGCACTAGTGGAAAGCATTTTGCCCCCACTTCCACAAAATGCAGAGCACTCAACAGAGCAGATGAGGATTGTAGGTCTGAAGGAAGTCCCATGGGCAAAGGCCTCCACGGGAGTCTGAGACACAGGACTTTCAGGAATAGCAGAGCTCAACTGTAAGAGCCTAAGCTAAATCAACTGCTCCTGATCTACCAAAATCCATCTACCTCTCTCACAGAGGCATCAAAGCTGCCACACAGATCTGTGCTTTGAGATGCTCCCGCAGTAAAAATAGCAACTCTGCTGCTAAATGCAGTACTGGTCTTGGTCAGGCTGGCACCGCAGATGCGTTTCAGCTCCTGGTGGCGGAATTGTCGTAAGGCCAGCGCTGGGGAGTGATCCACACATGGAGGCTACAGATGCAGCCAGTCACCTGTCCCCTCGACCTCTGCAAGGGATTCTGGAAGCACTGACCTACATTTTGAAGAGCACAGGGAGGAGCTGCCTAGTGAGAGCAGCTGGACCTTCTAGGTCAAATTACAGCATTCAGTTAAGGAGCCATCACTTTACGGGTCTGGATAGATGCGCTGCGAGTCACGGGAACCAGGAAATATAAGGCAGATGGGAAAGATCAAGAATGAAATAACTATGACAAGACTGAATTGTGCCTTTTAACTCTATTTGGGAAGAACATGTAAGTTAAAAATGTATATTTAGAAATAAACATTGTGTGCAAAGACTGATTTTCTGATGGAAGAAAAAAAGGATTAAAAAAATAGGCCATATGAAGCCTACCAAAAATTCTGAAGATGGATATTTCCATGAAAATGGACCTGCTATAAAACAGACGAATAGAATTCTAAGTGTCCAATTCTATCTTGGAGCAGTTCTGAGATCAACTTACTACTTAAAATTGCTTCTAAAGGACAATACTTTAATTTTAGTATTTAGTTTTTAATTATGCTTAGCATAAGCTCCTACCACACTCACATAAAACTAAGGAAGAACCCTTCTGTTTTAAATATGGAAACAGAACTTATTTATGCTAACCGGCTTAAATTACTTATTAACAGTTAATGTGAAAAAAAAGCCATTCGCAACCTGATAAAAAGCTACTTTTTAATCTCCCTATAGCAAGACACCCAAATCTTGCACAACAAAGTTTGCTAATACTTACATACAGAAGTAGCAGCAGAAATCAACCTTGTATTTGAAACAACACCAAATTCCTGAAGAAAAAGAATGGTAAATGAGGTGAACCATCTGCAATGTCATTTATTCACACAATTACAGTATTAAGATTAAAAAAATAATAAGTAAACTAGACTTCTTACGCATTATTTCTTTTTTCCCACCCTTCTTTTTCTTTCAAGTAAACAGAGTAAATTAAGTGGTTATAGGTAAATAGAAAGATTTTTTCATCTATTAGTTACTTAGTTGTTTGAATTATAAGAAATAGAAAACTTTAAAATGTGCCAAAGACATAATACCTGAAGTTCAGTTGGCTCACAGCCTACATAGAACAGACAAGAGGACTTCAAGAAAGTAAGTTTTAACCCACTTGGAGAGAAAACTGTCTTTAGCAACTTGTCATTAACTACTTTCTTTTTTTTTTTTTTTTTTCCCCTCTCTCTCTAGGCTTCCATAAAGCTTTAGCTTCTCTGCTGAGGCAGTGAGCAAGCCAAAAATGGCTATGTAAAATATATTTTAAAAAAAAAACAATTTCAGAGAAGTCCACAGCAGAAATGTTACTACTACAAATTACCCCCACAGCTGTGGAAGCCTTAGTGTAAGAAAGGCTGCACTGACTCCTAGCATTTGTGCTATTACATATGGTCATATGGTAAATCTGTAAACCCATGTCTGCCCTTTCCAACAAGCTTCATTAACAGGCTGGTAGGAAATACTCTCCCCTCTGTTCTGTCTCCTTCCTCTCTCCCCAACACTGGAAGGTGCTACAGTATTTGCACAGACCACAGCATCGCCTGCAAACACTGGCTCGTTTGGACTGCTTCTATCCCACAAAAGATATTTGGGATCCTCCTGTAACACTCACTGGAGCTGACATACCACAAACATGCTAACCTGATATCCGCTCATTATGCGGACACTTCTCAAACAGCCAGAAAACTTGTTCCACTGCAGAGGACTAAGAGCAGTGCCCAGCTTGGCCACACTCAAAGCGGACTCTAAGGGTGAAGGGTCTGCTCACTGCTACCCCTAAGGGGTCAGTTCCTTATTGCCAGCTCCCAAAGACAGCACAGGAGCCTGCTGCTTACTGCAGGGAATGAAAGCATGACAAACCCTGAGATCCTTTGCTATGCAAAAGGGGAAAAGGAAATTAGGAATAAAACTTCGGCTTTAAGTTTGAGCAAACATACATAAGGAAAAACACACCAGAAAGGAGATACTTTAACAAAAACTGCACAAATTAATATACGCTATGCAAATATGCGAACACTTTTACAGTGAAATAGCCATTTAATTTTTTTTTTCCAATTTTCAGAGGCCCTTCAGGATTAGTAATTTAGAGAAAACTGTGAAAGATCAGGTACTAAGCAACATGTCTGAAGGCCTTTCCTGCCTCCTTTTTTAAATTATTATAGAAACCCATGGAAAGAGGTTTCAACCCCCAAAGCATGAAGAACCACAAAAATTTGAGAAGGCCTAAATGTTTTCTCTCTCTCATACACCACAAAAATTTACATTAGAAAATTGTAATACTTCATACCTCTACTTTGGATGCCAAAAACACACACGTAGGAGCCATTAATACTGGATCTATACTTTTTAGGGAATATCTGAAATGTTATAACAAAATTATAATGTGTTGTTTCATACACGCAGAAAGATTAATCTATTAAGAGCACCACACTTCCTTTTGAAAAAAGCAAAGCTTAAGTTAACTTTACCAGCATAAAAGCTTTACACCATCCAAAAAAAAAAAAACCCAAAAGTGTCTTTTTTTGTTGTTTTTTAATACAGAACTGCATTTTAAAAGGGCTATCAAAGTGTGCCTAACAAATGTTTTATTCTTGTACCATCATAGTAAACAGTCCTACCTGGCATAGAATCTCTTGAAGTAGACTGTTGCAGTGGCAATAACTTGTTGTCTTAATTTAAGGTGTTCACCTAAAGCCTGGATAACTTGAGAAAAACGAACAAAAGCTTGAGTTGAGTTTTTGAAGACAGTTTGATAACAAATAGCACAGGATCTCAAAACGTGGGTGCTGCTCAGGATCCCAGGAGCAGCTGTACAGCCAGCACTCCAGTTCCTCCCCTCGGGCGAGAGAGCCCCTTGCTGCAAAGCTACAGAGCTGAGAGGGGAAGAGGAGGAACTGAGGAACTGCACCCTGGAGCTCAGGGTCTCCTCTGAAGAGGTGAGGGAAGGGAAAGGAAGGGGGTTTCACTGCATACAGAGCGAGTGTGCCCGTCAACGAGGTGATGACACCGGGCCCAGAAGGGTTGAGCTCGGGTAATTCCTTCTACAGCAAAACAAATGCAGATAGTTAAAACATAAGTCGGTGGCTTCTCAGTGCCATGCAAAGTGGATATTGCCTCTGAATGACTGAAACTGCCAACACAAACACAGCCATTGAATCTGGCAGAGGCAGCAGGTGTTGAAGAACTGACATATTTAGTCCAGGGAGAGGGGGTGGGAGACCAGAGGATGGAGTCAGCTGCTCCAGCAAAGGGCTCCTCTGCCACTTGGCCAGGAAACCACCCCGGTGTCATCTGCGCAGGTAGCTCCTGTTGGGCCTCCCAGGCAAAGGAAAGGTGCCAAGCAAATCAGGTGCACCAAGCTGGGACTAAGAGCAGGGCAGCATGTAGAGAATGACGGAGTGAAACATAAGGTCGCTACTTGTTCGTGGGTTTTGCTTTGTTTTTGTTTTTGTTTTTTTTCCCTCCCTGTACTGCCTCATGTCTGCTATTCTGAGCTACATTTGATTCCTCCTTTTTTCCCCCCCCTCTACACAAACGTCTAAAAAGCTGATTCAACATATACTCAAGTATACATTTTTGAAATGTACAGCAAGATCAGGACAGTGATTGTTGACGGAAAAAGCAAACAGTTCTGTTATCAGTCATTGCAAAGTCTCTATGCAAAGACTATTAAGGATGCAGTTTTCTACCCAAGCTACTCTCCACCGGCTCTTGGGAACAAAGTACCTCTCGCTGCTACTTTTGATGACACCTCAGCATAAAAGAAGAGCAAATATCAAGAGTCTACATCACAGTAAAAGGGATGAAATGTGGGGAAAAAAAAAAAAAAAAAACCCTTCCTCCCCCTAGTCTACAGGGGAAAAAAAAAAAAAAAAGATTTGTCCCTATGTTAACTCAACGAGACTTTAAATCCCTTCCCTGGCCACACTGCTCTTCTCCTAGGAAGGAAGGACGGTCACCGAATGGAGACCAGGGTGCAGTGACCCTCGGGCTACCAGGAACACTGCTGGAAAGGACGTTAGGTCAGCTCGATCTCCAGACAAACACTGAAATATTACTCAGTGTGTCTTGGGAAGCTTAAAAGGATCTTTCCCTTTGACTTGACCAGAGGGCTACAAAGCTGTCTTACTGTTAAGGCATCACAAACATCCAAGCATTAAGCCAAGCAAAATTCTCCAAATAGGTTTCTCATTCCCATGGGATTTTCAGGAACGATTAGGCCATCTGCTGCCAGACAGAAATCCAGTAAGGTTTAGGGGAAAAAATGGACAAGGGGTCTGGAGAGACTTAATGAAATGGAAGCTTGTACATGCTGAGAAAAAAAAAATCCAACACTTGTAATTAATTTTTGAAGAATTTTAAAATAAACTGTTGGATTATTTATTCCCTTATATCTACAAAAATAGATTTTTTAAAAAACAACATCGCTTTAAATTTAAATGTTTTTAGAAGTCTGTAACACAAATATCATAGCTTATGCACTAAACCAAAAAGGGAAATCAATTAATCTGCTTTTCAGCCAAAATCTCTACTAAAAACTGTGATCCGAAGGGAAAAGTCAACACGAATTTCCTTCTTGAACTACTTGAGATGACAGTTTTCCTCCTCTACATTTTAACAGCATAAGCAGTTGCATACAGCCAAACAACCAGCAACCACTTTCAAATGGGGATGAAACAGGAAGCTGCTTTCGTCCAGATAATTTTCTACTGAAAAGCAACATAAAATATCACTTTAGAAGTATCAGCATGCCACTTTCTTTATCATGAAGAAGTTTCAGGACTCAAATGAGAAAACAAACCACTGGTTGCTTAATGTTCTGGTGCTGTACAGGAGCTACCACAGGCCTATCAGCAGTGATCACATTTGCAGCATACTCACTCACAACAGAAGAGTCAAGCTAAAGGAGAGGCTGGGGTAAGTATTTTCCTGTTATAATCCCAGCACCAATATAAGAACTTTCAGTGGCCCTCGGAAAAAACACTGAACATTTCTGCCTCAACTATGTTTGAGGACCAGTTAGATACCTTCCCCTGCCCCCTCCAAAAGGTGTTCTGTACTTTAAAAGATTGCCATGAAAAATATTTAAATAACTGTCTGCAAACAGATTTCTACTTGGCTTTTTTTTTTTAAACCCTAGAAAGTTTTTTTTTTTTAATGCTGAATAATATAAGTGCCTGTGGAGTCCGTTTCCCTCCAGTGATACCACTCGTGCAGCCAAACGGCCTCCAGGATCTAGTCTCGGGTAGCTGCACAGCCCGAGAAGCCCCCAACTCTCTAGGAGAACAGGCTGCTGGTGGCACTCGGTCCCATCTGAAGCACCGGGCAATCCGGGAGCCACCCAGCACGGAGTTAATTAACTAACATGGCATTAACTGGTCATGAGGACACAGGCTGAGGGGCAGGTTTCGAAGAGTGTAACTGAACACAACCGTTTGCACAAGCTGGCACAACAGGTTTGCTCTTTGCTAGCACTTCATAGAGTAGCTAAAGCCAAGAGGAACAATAGCTACTACAGCTAAGAGCTCACCAAAAACTTCTACTGTTTAGCACCGACTCTTCAGTCGGCTAGTTTAGTAGTTTCTGATGGCTTCCCCTCCTTCTATTTTTTTCTAAGAATTCATTGTAAATAAAGAAAAAAAAATCTACTATTTGTCCTCTCAAATATTAGAAAAATAAATCTGATTCATCTATAAATTATCCTAAAAATCTGTCAAAACAACTGATCCAAATGACAATGTCATTGACACTCCAGCTCTTTGTTAAAATACATTAGGAAAATGGATGCAATACACTAGTGAAAACATTGCATTCTCTAAGGAATTGGAACTCATGTCTAGACATGGCAAACACAACACAGACTACACAGCTGAACTGAGGATAAAAGAGTTTTACCATTCGTAAAAAATATCTGTAGCTTCCAATATTCTTCTTCAGAAAGAAATTTCAAGTCTTTTTGGCGCTCCTTCAGCAGATCTTGCTTATCCAAAATCCATTGTAAACTGGAAAGAGGGAGAAGAGGTTTGGTTACTCTTTACGAGCACACTGCCAAGCATCTCCTGTGCGAGCGGGCCACAGCTCAGACCCGAAGGGCCGGCGGCCTCCAAGGAAACCGCGCGCATCCTTCCCAAGCAAATATCCACCGGGATCCTCCCAACTCGGAGCCCTGGAGAGTCTCCAACCCCACCGCCCCACACACACACCCGACAAGGGAGCGAGGCGCCCCCGTCTCTGGCGCCAGGCCCGGGACCCCGCAGCGCGGCGGCTCCGGCGCGTCCCGCGGGGCAGCGCCGGGAC
Source organism: Tinamus guttatus (assembly GCF_059628265.1). Lineage (NCBI taxonomy): Eukaryota > Metazoa > Chordata > Aves > Tinamiformes > Tinamidae > Tinamus > Tinamus guttatus. Next base: position 889,620 of record NW_028288570.1, on the reverse strand, counting down.
GGGCGGCCCCGGCCCCAAGCCCGGCCCCGGCGGGACGAGCAAGGCCGTCCCGGCGCAGCCTCCCGCCGGCGCCGCGGCACCCACTAGTGCGAGCTCTGCCAGAAGTTGCCGGCCATGAGGAGCAGAGCGGAGCGGGGACTCCCAGGGCCCCGCCGAGCGCCGCCCCAGCCCGGCCCGGCCCGTCCCGTCCCGCCGCCTCCGCCGCGCCGGCAGCAGGAAGGAGGCGCCGCCGCCTCCCCGCCGGCCGGCAACACGCGCCACAGGCAACGCGTTCCCCCCGCGCGCGCGTTCCGCCCGAGCCGCGCGCGCGTCCCACGGATTTTTTTTGTTGGATTCGTTCATTTAGCGCGGAAAAATCCTGCCTGTTCTGCGGGCCGCGGGGAGACCGCCACCTAAAGTTACCTTCCCCCGTGAGATTTTGTTTTCTGGAGGTTTAGATGTCAGCCGTTTGGCTGAATCACTGCCACAAGCAGGCCCTTTCCTTCCCCCAGCGCCGTCGTGACATATATGCTTTATATAACACGGTGCATATGTGCACTATGGCGGACACGAGTAACGCCCGCCGCAGTCGGTTTTGCAGTAGTGCCCAGGGACGGGCAGCTGGTGTGGCCTTGTCCTGCGAAACGGCGCCGCGCGGCTCCCTCCGCCAGCCTCCCCTTGGCACCCGTTGGGCCCTGCTGGGACCTGCTGGTGCCATGTGTGAAAGGGGAAGATGTGGGTTTCGTCTTCCCGAGACCGTCCTTGACAAAGTTCTTGGTCTTTATTCTGATGTGTGACCCGACACTGCTGGTTGCAAGTCACTGCAAGGGTGGCAATAATTCTTGGAAATACTTCTTGAGAAATAAAAAATAAATAAAAATAAAATAATAATAAAAAAAACACAGTGCTTTCCAGCATGGTGCATTTCCACTGTTTAGCTCAGTTCCGCTCCACTCCTCATTTCTGAGGTGTCTGGAGATGAGGATTGTAAAGGCATTCCAGGCACTGCCTGGAACACCTTACTAGGCCTTTCTTCTTTTTTCCCACAAGCTCCGAGGTCCCCTGGGAAGGGCAGCAGAGTTGGGGTTGTCACTGAAAATGGGAATAAACCTCCTAACACCAGTGTAGTATTAGGAAGCAGGCATTCACTTTATTGCAGCGTGAGGGATAGCTCCTCCTATCGTGCATCCCCTAAACTGCATTTGCCAAAGCTTTTATGAATCCATTATCTACATATGCATTAAATTCTTGGAATGATCATACATACTCATTATACTTCCTGGAACTAATTACAACATACCCACTCTCGCGCACATCCACCCTCTGTCCCTTCGGTGGTTCCTGGGGGTCTTTTGAGACCCCTCGTGCTTGTCTCTTTGGTGTCCTTTAGCTGATCTCTGGTGACTCACTTCCCGATATGGTCTCATTTTGTCTCAGAGAGCCCTGTTTTGGCCCTGTTGCCCAGTTTCTGCTGGTTCCTTGAAGATACGGCAGTCCTTATCTTTGTCTGCAAATGGTGTTTTCTGTTTTGCCCCTACTCTCTCATGATGATGTACCAGCAGCACCTGCTGTTTTGCCCGTGCTGTCTCGTGACATGCCAGCAACAGCAGCGAAAATTATGTCCTTGAGTGCATTCTTGTCTGGGGCTTCTCGTAACAATACCACTTATTTCACTTGTGTTGTCTCCACTGCACCTGAATTTCCCCTTATCTTACCAGTTCCTTCAGTCCAGGGCTCTGCTCTGTGTTGCAATTTTCCTCCTTCTTTGGGGAGAGGCTCCAGGCAGATGTTTACAGTTGTGTAGGAGATCTGGGCCTAAATCCTTTGCTTTCTTTTCTTGTTCTTTATTGTGAAGATAAATGAAACCATGTCTTCAACTTTCTAAATGGGGTCTGAGCTGTCCTTGCCCTTTGCTATATGCTGTTGTGAAGACAGCACCAATCCAGGCGCTGTAGGTCCTGGTGCCTATGCAGCAGCATGAATGGGATGCTGCCATGAGGATGAGGCTGTAAGAGGGAGGGTGGACACCACTCCGTTTCTTCAAGCAGAACTGCCACTGGGGGAAGTATCCTTGATCTTCACAGTGAGACCAGTGGGAGAAAAAAAAAAAAAAAAAAAAAAAAAAGTGCCTGTTTCTAAAGGCTGAAGGGAACATAGTTGAATACTACGAGAACCAGGAGGACACACACTCATCCAGGCAGTCATTGTAAGGCTGCCATGACTCATGCTGTTGCAGTCCAAATATCTATATTTCTATCACACCATTCCTAAAAGCCTGCTCAATATTTGGGGACAGTGGGGGAATGTAAGGAAAGGGGTGTTCAACACTGTTTTGCAACTAGTTTTAGGCATTTTTAGAGTAGTGACATGGCACAAGGCAAGGTCATGGGGCACTGTGAATGCAGTTGTGCTGTATATTGGCTCAGAGAGTGAAGTGCATCAATAGGAAAGCTTGAAACTTGGTAAGTGAGAGCAGTCGAGGGTCTATAGGTAAATGAAAGGATTAAGCAGAAGAGGCCAACTTGATGCACAGAAAAGCTGCTGAAGGACTACTGAAATGTTTTAGTTTACTAATAGCTGTGATGTTACTGTGAGTTCTCAGTGAACTTACAGATGAAGTCTGAGGAATCAAAGCTGTTGAGCGCCTCTCTAGCTGCACAGATCATGGGGCTGAATGGCAATTAACCAGTCCTGTATACAAACTCAGGATTACCTGGCAATAAAGCTCACAGGGCCGATTGTTATGTTGCTTAATTAAAAAAAAAAAGCAATAAAGCAATTTCTTATTGCTTTTATATTTTTATATTGCCCTGTAGAGGCCCTGTGGCCAGGGACATCATTGCTGCACTGCAGAGCAGGGACTGGCATCTCCGGACTGGACTAAGATAGGGCCAAGCTGGGGAGGCAGTGACCAGGAGGTCCCTCAGGGCCCTGACACATGGAGCTGGTGCATGGCCTGCCAGTGCGGATGCTGTAGAAGTGCCCTCTTCACAAGATGCAGGATTTCAGCCTCACATGCTCATGTTAAAGCAGTTTTCCAGCTCAATATGTCAGTGATTCTGCACTTTGCTGCCTCAGCTATTCAGAGCTGTTTCCTGCTTTGCTGATTAATCAAGGACATGAAAGAAAAAAAAGAGAAATGATTACAGTCTTGGAGCCCAGCCCTACCCCATGTTTGGAGCTGCCGGCAGTTACGTTCATCAATTCCTCCCCTATATTCCCCTTTCCTCCCTAGGAGGTCTGTATAAAAATGAGGATTAAGTAAGTCACTGCTGGATGCCTTGCCCATTCCATACCCTCTATTGCAAAATCAACAGTCTCAGTTATCCCTAACGGAGACTCTGGCAAGGTGGAATCTAGATGCAATATTCTGGAGGGGTATTTTTTTTCCTTTCCTTCCCGATATAGAGATACATACGCACACACACATCCTTATACATGAATTGAAGCTGCCTCAGTCTTATTCAGCGACGAGCACATGTACTGCTTTATGCTGCGAGCCTCATGGCAGGGCTGGATGTGGGTCGCAGGGAGGCCGCGGCGCCACCGGACGGGAGGGCAGCTGGCAGCTGGCAGCCTTCCCGGGAGAGCGGGAGCCTTCCCGCGGCCTCCCGCTCCCGGCCGGCGCCTCAGGCCTCTTCCCGCACCCCTGAACTTGGCAGAGCTGCTGGCACCGCTCACAGCAGGAGCAGGGAGCGCGCGGGGTAGCACCATGGGAAGGGGCCGTAACCACCGGCGCGGCCTGAGCCCGGACGGAGCCCAGTGCTGACGGCTCTCGGGACAGGCAAGCACATGCAGGCTGTTTTTGCTTGGGTTTTTTTTGTTTGTTTGTTTTGTTTTTCAGAGCAAATCAAAACTGATTTGTTCTAGAGGGGAAGGATGCCTTGGCTGCGTGTGAGAAGGAAGGGCAGGCCGCTTGGTCCTTGTCACAGGTCTGCTCACAGGGGGCAAAGTCTCCGCGGCTCCGTCCACCGCTTCGGACATCTCCCTCAGCCTCATCGGCCTGAGCTGAGAGCCCGTCTTCAAGAGCCACAAGTAGAGACCCCCGCGAGGCTGCCGAGAAAGTCACCAGCAGTAATCAAGGAAAAGGCTCCATCCCGCAGAATTTAGCATGGGAGTTTTGTCAGTCAGCAAATCATTGAAAAAAAAAATATGTATATATAAATGCAGTTCCTTTCTGAGTATCTCTCAGAATATGCTTTAAATATATCTATATGTCTGTGTGTATATATATATATAAAGGGCATTGTGCTAGGCAAAGGTGGGCCTAGAGGTGTGTAGGAGTATATATATATATATGTACACATGTATAAATGGATACATATATATGTGGGGGAAGGTGAATGCTATCTGGATGCTCTCACAAACAAGAGGTGCTGTGAATGTCCCTCTCTGTCCCTGCAGCCTAAGGGAACCCTTTGCTCGGGCCATGCCAGGGGACTGGCGGCAGCTGGGCCTGGAAGCAGCAAACCAGGAATTCCCAAGCACCGGGAGTGGGGAGAAGCACCACAAACCAGGAATTCCCAAGCACCGGGAGCAGTGCTTGTCCTGAGACTGACAGAGTGCCCCCAAAAGGCATTTCAGACCCCGTCCCACAGGACCCTGCAGCGAGTTGCTGCTCACACCACAGCCAAGTGCTCAAGATGCTGAGGAGCAGTGGAAAGGGAAGGTGCTTGGGAAAAGTCGGAGACAGCGATGTTTGCAGATCCTGGGCTTTGCAATGAAACACTGTCTTGACATGGCAGGGAGAGACTAGGTCAAGACCTGAGGTAGCAATTCGGGGTCTGAGGGGAAAGGAAGAAAGAACTTGCATTCCCTCCCTGCATTTCCTTTACATCTCACACAGAACTTAAGAGAAGGGAAAAAGGCGCTGCAAACTGGGAGTTATTCTGTGGGCTTTCTCTGCTCAGCTCTCTGGCCTGGCATCTTTCTTCAGGAAAACCACCCAGACCAGCAGAAGTGCAGAGCATATGGAGATTGCAGGGACAATGTCCTTCTCCCACTGTCCGTTTCCTGGGGGTGCATTCCCGGGCAGGGGCAGTGCGAGGTGCAGGCAGGCCTGTGATTTCCCCCATTCCATCACTTTCCAGCCTCTCCCTTCCAGGAGCAGAGGATCCACATTATTCACCGCGTCCTCTCGGTGCCTTCCTGTCAAAGGAGGATTTCATGGAGCGGACGTGCGGCGCTGCCGCGTGTGTCTCTGCTCAGCCCTGGACCTGGCTGCTGCTCTGAGGGACGTGCAGATGCGAGATGAAGGAATCGCAGCCAAGAACCTGCAGGTAAAATTCTACTTCATCGTATTTGTAGACAAAATCATCTGTCAGCTCCTGCAGATCTTTTCCCGCTCTGCCTCCCTAATAAAACCTGTCAGAAACATATTGAATATGCTTACTAGCTCATCACCAGATATGAATACACACAGGATAGTTGGGTAGGTTCTTTTCTTTCTTTACAAGATAAATGCTTCTTCCGATCCACATGTCTTAAATAAAATAAAAATGATTGAAGTATGATGCACGTCTCGTTGTTTTTCATAGCTTTTCTGCTGGGATTCCAAATGCAGTATTTCTTCTGGCCCTTTCCCTTAGTTGCACACAAAAAACAGTTGCCAGTGCTCTCACGTTTTTATACACGTTTACATATTCATCTAACAGCAGAAAACAGTGCGTATCTTCTCGCAGACCTGACAATCAGCATTCGTGTTGGCTCTCTTCTATTTAATTCCCCCGGGGGAGATAAGTGAGTGGTACAAAACCAGATTTCTTGACTTTAGTCAAGCTTCCACGAAACATGCCGAGAATGTGAGACATTTCAGGGAAGCAATGGGAAACTGCAAAAGAAGTGTAAGTGGAACTGAAAACCCCTTCCAGCCTATGCTGTGTCACTTCTAATGGGAGCCTTTGTTATGATTTCACTACATTAGGTAACGTGACAGATGTCTGATATTTTTCCCAATAATAGTGGTCTTTTGGGCTATATTTTGCAAGGAGGGAGGAGGGAGGAGTGGTGACTCTGGATGTGACCCCATGTCAAACTGGTAGTGAGTATCCGCAGATAATGTTTATACACATGAAGGAAAAATCCAGCTGATCATTAATGCACATCTCTGAACATAAGGATGCTGTTTTTCTTGATTGACAATTTTAGGGCAGATGAGTTACAGAGAAATATTTTTATTTATTTCTTTATTTGAAGCCACCCCCAACACATACGCACATCAAAAAATTTAAAAAAAAAAGGAAAAAAAGAAAAAAAAAGACAGTTGCAAAGGCATCTAGAGGATATTGTTTGTAGACAACGTTCAGGATCATTAATGAGGTTAGGTAAAGGCTTTGAGATCATTGCGGTTTGGTTTACAACACGAGGTTAAATAACACGAGACAGATAGATATTAAAGCCACCGTGTTTATTGTCCGAGCTCATTGGCAAGGGTAGCTGAAACCCGCTATTTTAGAAAGCTGCTCTCAGTCACCTCCTTCCAAGCTGCATTTAAAATCATTAAAAATTATTTAAAAAAGGAAAACCCAAACCCGCCAGCCTTCCCGCGGAGGAGCCAATTATTGCGGAGGGGTTTTTCATTTCTGGGTCACAAACACTCGGGCATTTAACCCCACCTCCTCTCACGAAGACATCCGCAGCAGAAGCATATGCGGGATGGAGTATCCAATCAGTGTCCTGTTTAGTTGATTTTCCCCCGCTTTTTCATTTTTTTTATTTTGTTCTTCTTCTTTTTTTCCCCTTTTTAAAAAAAAAATCTTTTTTTTCTTTCTCCTTTCAGTGCTCTGGCCAGCTAGAAGCTCCGGCTTTAAACTTGTCCTTGAGGGCTGGGGAGCAGTTTAGGTCACGCCGCCGTCCGCGGCTCTTCATTCCGATCATTCATGGAAGGGTTGCGGGGGAAGGGATATGTCCCGATATGTCACGTTAGGGAGGACTTGCCTCCCTGGAAAGGTGGTCAAGTTTCCAACGTGAAACGCAGGCGCCCGTGAAAAGGTATTCGGCGGACTGCCCTCTCCCTCCCCAATAAATAAATAAATAAATAGGAATTCCCAGAACTGAGCGGTTTGGGCTTCCTCTTCACCTCTCTTGGGTCTGCCCCCAGGCTCTATGTTTCTGTGCTGCTCTCCAGCCCTTTCAGGAGAAGATGCCGTGAGGGGGAATGAGAGCGGGACCTGAGCATCCCATCCTCCGTCCCAGGGCCGGGACCATTTCGCAGAGACTTTCTCTGGCTTCCTCGACGCTCCGCCAAGTTTTCACCCGTTTCCCCTGAGAACAGCTGAGGCAGAGCGTGGATGCAAGGGAAGGGGCTCAACCTCCCTCCGGCCCCGCACCCGCAGACCTGTTACGTCGCTTTTTTAAAATTGATTGAAATTACGAGCATCCCTTCCTCGCTTTTCTTCGCGACTTCGCAGAGGAGTTTTTAACCCCTGGGTGCCCTGGCAGCGGGGACAGAGACTTGCGGCTCCCGCCTCGGGAACCTTCCTGCTCCGCGGGAGACCGACCGAGGAGACCCCCCCCCCGGGACAGGTCCCTGCCGTCCCCGCGAGGAAGGAGCGCGAAGGAGAGGAGCGAATGGACTAGCTGCGTCTCCCTCTTGAGAGGGAGATTTTCTTGCCCGATTCTGAAAAAAAAATAAAAAAAAAAAGGAGAGAGAGAGAAAGGGAGAAGGGGGAAAAAAGCTCTTTTTCCCCCAGATTTTTCTCCAAGCTGGAAGCTCAGGTCAGGCTTCTGGGCACCAGGCAGCTGTGGCTGCGAGGTGCTTCTCCTGTTCCTCTTCCCGCAGACGGTTTTCAGCGCGCTACCTGCGCGCGGAGAGAGCTCTTTCCTGCGCAGTTTGGCAGGCTCTCACGGGCGACTTGAGAAACGGTCACCTCTCCGCCCCAGAGTGCAGGCGCGTCTAGCACATTCCTGCAGGAAACCTCCACGTTTTATTTTTGTTCCTTTTTTTCCGGGGTCTCTCCCACGTGCCTCGGCCGCCCCCGCGAGCCCGCGCGGCCGCGTGGGGAGCCCCGCGCAGCAGCGCTGCTGTGAGCACCGGCCCCGCAGTGCCCGGAGCTCCGGGTGCTCCCCGAGCAACGTCCAGCGGCTTCTCCTCCTGGGAACTAGCCCTGAGCCCATCAGTGCACTCACAGAATTACTGATTTCACCCTCTCCCTCGAAATTTCCAAAAACGTAGGATTTAAAAAATTCTGTTTATTCTTTCCTCGTAAGGCGAAGAACTAGGGTCTCCAGGAGGCGCCACCGCGAGCAGAACGAGTGTCCGTGGCCCCAAGAAAGCCCCTCGAGGGCTGCTCGGACATGGCCGAGCCGCCGGGTATCCATCCCCTTCTCCCTTCCCACACGGTCATGCTCCTGGGCCTCCCGACCCACGCGGTTCTGTCCCAAAGCCGGCGGCTGGATGCAGTGCGGGCTCGGGAAGAGCTTCGCTTGCAGCCAAACACTGCGTTTGTCCGTCCAGCCTCTCGAGACACGGCGTTAAACACGGAGGTGGCAAATGTCTCCGAAGGAGCAATACCTGTGCCCTAGGCAACGTCGTCTAACGTTTAAAACGGGTCCCTCTGAACAAGGACTTGGTTTTAAGAAGGGTTCATTCCACAAAGAATTTAAGGAGGTTGGTTTATTAGGAGAAAAAAAAAAGCCGTGGTAAAAAAAAATGAAATGAAGGAGGAAAAGAGTTTTTATTCCTAGTTTTCAAAATGAAAAATCTTTTGTATGTGCGCACCCGTTTTTTTGTGTATCGGAGTGATAGAGAGAGAAACTTCTTTGAGATTAATCTGTCTCCTTCTTCTAAGACCACATTTGAATATTTAAACTTAAAGATGATGACAGAGGAGATGCTGAGGGCAGCGGTCCACGGGCAATCTGGCAAAAAATACTGCATAATTTTATTTAGATTTTATTTTTAATAGAACAAACAATGAATAAAAAGAACAACATTAAATTTACAGACTGTAACAAAAATCATTTCCGACAGATGACACCTACAAGTTTCTTTGGTTTCGTAACTACAATCTGTCAAAAATGATGCATATTTCAGCGTCAGAAAATACAAAGCCGAAATGGAGAGAAGGAAAAAGGCTGTGCTTCTTGACGCACTTTAAAATAAGCCCCAGATAGTGAGGCTTCAGCCTCCGTTATCCTGAACATCTAAGACGAATAGTTTATTGTTTCAAATAACTGCACTGTGTTAAAAAAAAAATCAAGTCACTTTAAACAGGAACCAGAAAAAGACCTTTCAGTTTGTCAAACTCATTAATTAGGGAGCTGCACGCACTGGGCGAAAATGCCTTTCCTTGCCCTGCTTCCCGCCCCCACCACCAATTTCTCCGGGAGGAAATGTTTGCCAGAGTGTAACGAACAGTTTCTGATGGCTGGATTTTTGCAGAAGTTCTGTTTTCTCCCTCGCCTCGCTGACAGTCATGTCTGGAAAAGCAGAAATCGGCGAACCCCTTTACAGCTTTATACGCGCTCATTAGGGAGATGGCCTCTCTTACGACCCTTTCTGCTTCTTGCTGGCAAAACCCATCTCTGTCTCCACTTCGATTATTACCAGCCTTGCTCTCTGGTGCCGCTGCAAAGAGGAGCTTCCTTCCAGCGGCTGCCATGGATTTTCCTCCCTTTCTCGCTCTCCTCTCCTCTTTACCATGCCGATGTTTCATTTCCTGACTCTCCCCGGATGAAGCGCTGAACTGCGCTTGAGGCCCCCGCGGGAAATCCTCATCACTTTAATGCTCATCCCGCTTTAATTCCCAGGGGCTGAGGCCGGGGTCGCCGAGAAGCCTCCCCCCAGGATGCGGCTTCCCGTTTCCCCGCGTGTAATCCCGGCGGGAATCGCCCTGGCCGCTCCCGGGGTCTCTGGCATCCCCCTCCCGCGGAAGAACCGCGGCCGGCGCCAGCTCCGCGCTTGTTGTCGCTGTAAAATAGAGCGCGCTCCCCCGGGGGAAGATTTACGGGAAATTAAGTGGCTTATTTCGTAGCTGCGACTCCTGCGCGAGTGCGGGGCTGATGTTCAGAGAGATGACAACCCCCGCGTCCCCTCCCCGTGAGCTCTTGAGGAAAACACAACAAATTTACACTGTTTATGGAGCTCTTTTTTTGCCTCGAATCAAACGGAACGCGGCAGGAGGAGAGCTCGGCGGGCCGCTCGTTCTGCTTGCTTGCTTCATGTCTGCTTGCACAATTTTAGTCCTGGAAGAGATTCAGGGTTGGACTTGTGTCTGTCAAGCTGACAGGAGGGAGGGAAGGCAGCCTGAGGAAGCACTCAGAGAAAGGGACTCCCACCACATATATATATATATTTACACACATATATACACGTGTAAAACGTTGAAATAAAACATCAAAGCATTTTGCTGTCTGCAAACTGAAGGCCTAGGTGATGTAGGTGGGCCAAGCACTCTCTTTACAGCACAGCAGTGCTCCTGGGAAGCTCTGTAAGCTGAATTGCTGGGCATATTTTTTAATGGGGGGAAACAGGGAGATAGGGAAAAAAAAAACCCTTCCAGTCCTCCTCAGTGCTGCTCGCCAGAGAACGGGAGCGAGGCAGCTCTGCAGCACCACACAGACCTTTGCAGAGGGTTTCTGGCAGAGTCACCAGCGTATTCTGCCTGACCATTTACAAAATGTTGTTCCAGGGGTTACATCTGGCTCCTGGCTCTTCCGCCTGCTCCAAGGACATGGGCACCTGCTCCGGCCTGGCCTCTCTCCTGGTCGCAGGGCTCAGGGCTCGGTCTGGGCCTGCGCTGCAGTGTCCCCTCGAGGGGGGGGACGTGTGGCGTGGAGAGGCGGGAAGGGCATTTCTCCCCCCCAAAAAGTCAGGGAATCTGCACCCGACAAGGAATGGGTTGCTAACCAGTGACCTTGGGGTGTGTAACTATAAGTCACCTTGGGGTTTGCAGCTATAAGTGAATGCGTACATGTGAGTATGCACATGGAAATGCACACCTGGATGCGTAGGTAGGCACACATAGACGTGCCTGTGAATGCGGAGGTGAAATGCTCACACTTGGGAGAACTGCTGCCCCTGCTGCCTCTGCCTTCCCCACGAGGATGTTCCTTTCTCACGTGGGGTTTCTCCGTGCACTCCGAGAGTGGCAGTTCCAGCTGCCCCACGAGGCCTAGGTGGCAGAGCAGAGCCCTGTCCCCACAGTTGGCGACACCACGACTGGCAAGGTGACTTCTCGGGGGCTCAAGGGACAGTCTGGCTGGCCAGGACACAGGAACGAAAACACACTGTTGCAAGGTGTGTCACATTTGGGCTGCAGCTGCAGACAAGTGCAACTTGTCTGGGGATGGCAAGGGATGGTGAGAACAGCAGATTTGTCCATCATTTCTCAGTGAAAAAACGGCCTCTGCAAACCAAGGCCCTGCTCCTCGGTGCAGACTCTTCTTTGCCCAGTTATGTTGCCTCCAGAGCAGCTAAACCTCATGTCTCTGACCACCCACCACAGTGTTTCCACTCTTTAACTTCATCTTCCGCTTGTATTGCCACTCCTGTGCACTTTTGGGATGCAGCAATGCCGTGTTCAGACGGCTCCACACCCAGACTGGCCACAGTCTGAAGGCCAGACCTCAAGTTTAGACGTCAAGGGAACAGGGAGCTTCTAGGGACAGGACACTTTATACTTCTGCGGTTGCCTGTGTACACGTGGCCTGCAGGCGGCTGGATGGGCAGATTGAGGGATATAGACCTCGCTCTGCATTTGAAGGTGAAGTGCATCCTATTTAGCCAGGGGTTTGGGTGCCGCCGTGCTGCCGGGCGGGGGTTGCGGAGCGGCGCCGCTCTCAGAGCTGAGGTCGCTGTGCGGAGGAGCCCTCTCTTCTCGGCGGTGTCACCTGTGTGGGCGGCGGGAAGGGGGACGCTGCTCCCGTACACCCACCGCGCTCCCTTCCCGCTTCCCTCCTCCCCGCCTCGTGCCCCGGCCCTTGCGAAGTGCCCGGGGCTGCGGCCATGGGAGCAACACGCAGGCTCCCGAGGGGCTGTCCCCGAGGGGCTGTCCCCGAGGGGCTCGGGGGAGGGGAGCCCCTCGGGGAGCCCTTGCGGGTCCTTCCCGCTTCTCCCCGCACCCGGTGCCGTGGCCCCGAGGGGGCAGCCCGGGGCTGCAGCGGGCGCGGCGGGGAGACCCCTCTGATTGAGATGTCCCGTCCATGAGCGGTTATCCTGCCCTCCCCTCCGCCCCTCGCCGTTCCCCTCCCTCCCTCCCTCTCGGCTCGCTTCAGCTCTGCGCGCAGCGGAGTCCCCTGGAAGTAGAGGAACGTGCCCAGTGCAGGTGCCTTAAGGCGAGAAGGGCAGCCCCGGGCTCGGGGCTTTTAGGTGGCCAGGGACTTCTCCGAGGGGGATGCCCATGCAGCCCAGCCGAGCCCCGTGCGCGTGGGATCGGCTCTACTTTCTGGTCCCCGCTGCGACGGGAAAGCGCCCCGGCTCCGCGCGGTCCCCTCTCGCCGGCGCCGTCACCGAGGGCAGCGGCACAGAGGGACGTGAGCGCGGTCACTTTCTGTGTCCCTTTTATTTCCTCAGTTTCTCCCCGAGATCTTTATAAACGTCCCCTCTCCAGGAGCAGCGTCCAGGCGGGTGGAAGTCTGAGCACAATGAAACCTGAGAATTTCTGTCACTCTCTGCATATGGTCCGAAGTGCTTTAATCCCAATTAGGGGCGGCTGACACACGGTCCTATTCATCCCAATCAGCTCTTGAATACATTTGCCTAGAAATGAACTTCACAAATAGACTCTCTCCTAAATGTGCCCAACAGCAAGGAAAATCGAATTGAGGCAGGGGCTCATTCTAAGGCGATCGAGGGAGAAAAGGTATGAATTTATAAGGTACACCGAAACATTGCAATTCAGCAACAAGTTTACTGACTTTTATTTGCACCATGTCAACCGAAAGAACCAAGAGATACGGTGGGGGTTGCGGGGGGAGAATCCGGTTAAAAGGCAACTTTAGACAGACTTTGAATACTTTATGCGGCAAGTTTCGCCTCCAATTGAAGTTGGGCTAAAAGACAAAAAATCGCAGACCATACGCTGGAATTTTTAACGAGCGCAAAATGTGTTTGAATCTGATCTCGGCTGCAGCTCGCCGCCAACAATAAGAATACCAAATCGCGATCCTGTCATCTGCCGGGGTTCCCATAGAACCTGAATTACTATTCAGAGGCTGCTTTAATATCCCACCCGCATCTCGTCTGCCCCGCACAGCTGGTTGGAGCCGCCCCGAAGCGGCGCCCATCGGCATCGCGGCCGGGGGCGTCGGGGCTCCCGCCGCCGGGAGCAGCGATGCTGGGGGGCGGGTGGGGGGGTTGAAACGGCGGAAAGGAAAAAAGGAAAAAAATGGAGAAAGGAACGGCAAGGGAAAGATGAGCTGAGAGGGCGGGAAAGAGGGGGAGAAAGGAGAGCGAAGGAAGGGAGAAAGGAGTGAAGGATAGAAAGAAAAGAGAGAAAGAAAGAGAGAAGAAAAGAAAAAAGAGAGGGACAGTGAAAGAGCTGAAGAAGGAAGGAGAGGGAAGGAAGGAAGGAAGGAAGGAAGGAAGGAAGGAAGGAAGGAAGGAAGGAAGGAAGGAAGGAAGGAAGGAAGGAAGGAAGGAAGGAAGGAAGGAAGGAAGGAAGGAAGGAAGGAAGGAAGGAAGGAAGGAAGGAAGGAAGGAAGGAAGGAAGGAAGGAAGGAAGGAAGGAAGGAAGGAAGGAAGGAAGGAAGGAAGGCAAATGAGTGAAAAGAAAACGGAAGAAAGAAGAGAGAAGAGAGAAAGGAGGAGAGAGAAAAGAGAGAAAGGAAATGAAGAGAAAGAGAGAAAGAATAGAAGAGGGAAGGACGAGACGTAGGCTGTACTGGTCTCTTGGTCTGGTTTAGAGGGAGGTTTGGGGGGCGCTTACTCGATGCCAGGGTCCCTCAGGCCACGCCGGGCTCCTCGCCCCCTCTGCGGCGTCCCCCGTCTCGTCCCGTCTCACCACATCCCGTCCCGTCCCGTCGCATCCCGCCCCACCCCGTCCCGTCCCATCCCATTCTGTCGTGTCCCACCCAGCCCCGTCCTGCTCCCCTGTTTCCCAGCCCGTCCCGCGGCCGGAGCCGCCTGCGCGGGGCCGCAGCCTTTGGGGACCAGGTGACTGCGGGAGGCGACATCGCCCCCGCGCACAGACGTCCCCGCCGCTCTCAGCGCAGCGCGGAGCCCTCCCTGCGCCGGAGCGGCTTGGTGGCCTCAAAGGAGCTCCCTGGTGGGACATTGCTCTCCGCCACTGCGCCTCTTTGGATGCCTGTTGTTCCTTAACATTCATGCCTCATTACGGGGCAACCTGTTCAATCGGGGAGAGCGCTGTGCCAAGGGGCAGCGGCAGTTCAGCGGTGGGCATCAATAAGGGCTGCCTAGGAGAAAAACTCTCGCCGCATCCCTGGGCAAAAGTGATTTCGCTTTAACGGTGTTTCTAGTAGTCCGGTTTAAGTATATAAAGAGCGATAGTGGAATGTTTTGATTGAGTCTAAACATTGTCTCTGAATAAAGCTGAAACCATGTAATTAATGTGTCTTTTTAATAAGGGACAATACGGTCGTTCAAGCTATTTAATTTCATTTAATTTTCCATCCCATTTGCTCCAAAGGCTGCTTTTACTTTTAACACCCGGCCTTTCATGCTGCATCTTGCTCCAGTGGGCACATTAGATCGGTTTCACCCTTCCTTTTTAGGGAAGGAAAAATAAAAGAAAATGTGGTTCCTTTCCTCTTAATTTATTTCACTTGGGGAACTTCAACTTTGAGCCACAGGACAGAATAAAAATTGGAGAACTGGTGTGAATGCTTCCAGAGCAAGAGCTTTTCTTTTCTGAGTGGCTGGGAACCAGCCACAATTGGCTATATTAATAAATAACTTTCCTCACAGTCGGCCTTTACATGGTCCTATTGATAAAATTGTTCGCGTGTCGTTCACGCTTTTTGACTCATTAAGGCCTTGGACGGAGCGGCTCCCCAAGCGGAGCAGTAGGGTACCCTGCTCGCCTTAAAAGCCCTCTCGCTACCTCTGCAGCTCTTGGAATTTAAGCCGGGACTCATCCTAAAGCCGCTAGGCCAGAGGTTATAGGGACATGTTCATGGCTTAAATTTATTGCCCTCAACTTCTTGTTTATCCTTTCCCCCCCCTCGCCACCATTCATGCTGCTGATCAAAGGGGTCATCTTCAGTTCCCCGCATCTTTCCCCCCCAGCCCTTCCCCATCCCCGCTGAAGTGAAAAAGGAACCATCCCGTCCCCGGGACGGCCGCTGCAACTGCGCCCCGGAGGGCCGGGATCGATGATCGTCGCAGCCGCTGCGGACAGGCGCGACATTTACCTCGTGCGTGCGCATATGGAGCATTAATTAAAGTATATACGCGCCCCGCGCTGATTTAGTGCCGCCCCGAGCAGCCCCGTCGGGCCGAGGAGACGCTGCCCGCTCCGCCCATGTGGAAATGTCCCCCCGACGGAGGCCCGGAGCGGAGGGCGGGAGCGGGACGAGGTGTCGCCGCGTGGATTCCCTGATCCCCCCAGCACCGCCCCGACGGGCAGTCCCGGGCTGCGAGCTGCTCGCGCTGAGGGGTCCCCCTTGCTCTGGCCCCCACGCACACGCGTGGTGAGAGGGAGGCCGGCCAGGGCAAAACACCCGCGCGCGGGCACGTCGAAAGGACGCGCTGGGTTTTGTGCTGCAGAAGAGGCTGACCCGTGAAGCGCTCGCTCAGCTACCTGCCTGCTGTAAGGCACCTCCCAGCACAGGGTTTTTAGGTGGGTTTTTTTTTTTTTTTGTCTTGCTTTTGGAATTAGTAGCTTTAAATTTTAGTGAAACTGCTTAAAAAAAAAAGAAAGAAAGAAAAAAGAAAAAAAAAGCCCCATCCCTTCAATTGCTTTTGGAAGAAATGTATAAGATCTGTACCAGCAGCACCTGCTGTTTTGTCCATACTCTTTCATAATGTACCAGCAATAGCAGCGAAAATATGTCCTTGGGTGCATTATTTTCTGGGGCTTCTCATAATACCACCAGCTCCTCGTTTTACTTTAATCAAAATATTCCAATCACAGAGTCTTTCGGACACAGTCTGTTCTGATCACTTCGATCTAGTTTTATTCATAGGCTTCACCTTAGGAAAAAAAGATCTCGTTGAAGGCACTTTTGGCTGTGGGAGAGGAACCTGTAGACATATGAAATAAGGAACCCAGCAGCACCCTCTGTTCTCTCGATGTCTGTGATACCTTCTGGTTGTATGTCCCTATTTCCTGGCGGTTGCTTGCCCCTCTTTCCTAACGTATCGTTCTGCGAATAAGGCGAATTGCGCAGCTTCCCCGGCGCTCGCAAATGTAGCGGTTTGTGTTTCACGGGGACTACAGCGACTCATATTTTGTGCTATTCATCCTACTTAAGGAGCAAAGTTGGTCTAAATAGATTACTGGCCTGAAACCAACCCACTGAAATGGTAATATGGTCCTTCTTAAAAAAAAAAAAAAAAAAAAAAAAAGTGTAGGTATTTTCTGGTGTTTTCCCATCAAGTACCTGCCCAATTTCTGTATGGCACACGCCAGGAATCAATAGAAGTTAACAAGTCCTCAAAACATTCCCCATCTCTTTGTTTAATCTCCTTTACAATAAAGCCAAGGGAAGAGAATTAAAAATCTTTGAAGTATATTAAGCCTCAAAAGGCTCAGCCAAGTAGACTTAAAATAGTCACTTATTTTCCAAAACTGGTTTGTCGGGGAACAATAAAAGGAAGCAAAATTTATGGAGAAATTATACAGTGGATTTGTCACTTAAAATATCGTAACTGTCTCGGGGACAATACCCCATGCTGAGGATTAATGGTCCCTCCAGACCTTTGATTCACCAGCGCCTTTTCTTTGCCCTTGACAAATTGGATTTTTAGGAATGGGAAGGTCGCCTGGCCCATTGTTTGCCGCCCATTCAGAGCGCCTGATTATGCAGGAGGGTTAGGGAACGGCTCCATGTGACCCTCTCGGATGGGACTCGGCAGCTGCTCGAGGAGCGAAACTCTCTCACCCAACTCGGCGCCCTGGAGCACCCGCCTGCCGAGGGGTCCCCTCGCGCTCCCGTTGAAAAGCGGGCGCGCACAGGGCGCCGCGTCACTCTGCGGGCGGAGAAACGCCCGTGCGCATCCCTCTCGCTGCCTCTCTCTGTCATTCCGGCGCCGTTAAGTAGTTGGGGACCCTGCCTGCTCGTAGCCAGAGGCAGCGATGCAAACGAGCCGCGCTCCGGCCATCAGCGTGAACGCGGAGAGCTGCATCCCGGCTGGACTGCGCCTGGGGCCCGTGCCGGGTATCTTCAAACTGGGCAAATACCTGTCAGACCGCAGGGAGCCAGGACCCAAAAAAAAGGTATTTCCTAGGGTGTCTCCTGCGTCGGCTTCGGTTGGACTTCCTTTTTTTTTTCTTTCTTTTTTTTTTTCGAGAAAGGACTGCTTCCTCCTCGCTCTCTCCCTTCCTAGGGCAAATCAGGCAAAGGAAAGAGGAGCGTTTCCAGAGCGTCCCGAGGCTTCTCCGCACGCTAGTTATATCCCTCCTGCTCCCTTCCCCTGTCCCGCTGCCTAGCGCCGGAGCATCCGCCGGAGCATCCGGCCACTGGCTCCTGCGCGGCAAGACCGGGGCACCTGCCGGCTCCCTCGCCCAGCCCCGGCCTCGGACACGGATTTGCGTGAAAGCGGCAGCCGCCGGATCCCGGTTCCCGGGGCTCGGAGCCCGAAATTCGGAGCCCGACGCCCGGAGCCCGGTGCCCGAAATTGGGAGCCCGGTGCCCGGAGTCTGGTACCCGGTGCCCCGAGCCGGGCACCCGGTGTCGGAGGAGCAGATCCGACCCGCTTCCTCGCTCTCTGCCCACCCGGTCCAAACCCTCCGCCCGCTCGGCGCAGGGTTTGTCACGGCTCCCCTCCCGCCCCTACAGCCCCAGTAAAAGCGGGTGCGCGCTGCTCTAGCCCCCGATTTTTATCCGTGGGCCGGCAGGAACTGCAGGGAGAGCCTGGTTTATTCCCGCGTTTCGCTTCCCACATGGTCCAGGCTCATCGGCCACGGATGCTGCGCCTGGCCCGGAGCGCGGGCTGCGGGGCCGCGTGGGAGCGGGTCGCGCGTGGGCCAGCGGCGGCCGCAGGTGCTGGCCCAATATCCGCAAACCCCTGGGCCGGCTCGCAGCTCCGCAGCCGCGAATAACCCAACAGGGCGAGCTGGGAAATAAAGCGACTCTTCGTTTAAAGGGGCGCACAGGAGGCGGGAAGAAAGCGGTGTCTGTGCGGGGGTAACTTACCCCATGCAGCAGATTTTGGGGATGAGAGAGCCTCAGCCGAGGCCGCCTGCCATCCCCCCGCGCTCACACGTTCCGCTCGGGCTTTTAATGCCCTTTAATTGTTTTTAAACGCTCTGCCAGCCCACTCAAATTTATTTCTCATCTGGCTCCATTGGTTTCTCGCTTTAGACTGCTTTGTTCGGATGACTTTTATTGCACGGTCATTGGGCGAATGGGCACTTCATTTTCTCTTTGTATGGGTAAGCAGATTATGAAGTATGGGGCTACGGAGACTTTGTAGCTGAGCAGACCTCTCCCCTTTCCCCCTCCCAGCAAGTCTCGCGTTTCGCGATTGCTCTGCACGGATTCAGAGGCCGCACAAATTCTCCACGACCAGCTAATGACACCTTGGCGGGGCATTTAACGCAGTGTAAAGCTGACTGCGGCGCCGTCGCCGCGCAAGGTGCATTGGGGACCCAAGGGGGACCCAAAGGAATGATGCGATTTATCCTCCTCATGCTGCACACTGTGGGAGCATCCCCTCCTCCCAGCCTCCCCATCCTTCCTCCCGCAGAGGAGGTGAGCGTCTCAAGTCCAGGAGGGTCCTGCTCGAAGAGGAGGAAAGAAGGAGCTCGGGTGGGGAAACCCGAGGTCCTGCCTCCGCTCTTTTCCAGCCCTGATTCCCGGCACCAGGCGAGGGGCTGCTCGGGGGAACAGGGGAGGCTTGGAATTATTTCTGCTGTGTGCGAGTGGCAATGACGGCGGTGCCGCTGTCTTCTAGGTGCGGATGGTGAGAGGGGAGCTAGTGGACGAGGCCGGCAGCTCAGCCCTGGAGTGGATAGGGTTGATCCGCGCCGCCCGCGACTCCCGGGAGCAGACGCTGGAGGCCGTGGCGGAGCTGCCAGGAGGACAGGTACCCACTCGTGGCCCCGCAGCCTGCCAGCCCCGCAACCCGCCCGCCCCGCGCGAGGCTCCTCAACAAGTTGCCTTTCTCCCCTCCCCGCAGATCTTCTACCGGGCGCTGCGGGACGTGCAGCCGGGAGAGGAGCTCACCGTGTGGTACTCGAACCCGCTCGCTCAGTGGTTTGACATCCCCATCACGGCCACGCCGACGCACGACGAGAAAGGTGCGGGCGCCGGGGGGGCAGTTCTGCGCTGGGCTTTAAACTCCCGGGTCTCCTTTGCGAGAAAAAAAAAAAAAAAAAAAAAAAGCGCCGCGGGATGGCATCTCCACAGTGGTATATCCGCAACAAGTAAACCCGCACACGCGCGTGTGGGTAGGGATAGCTGTTCATTTCAGGTGGGCAATTTAACTGGCATCTTTGACGAGAGGTTAAAAAAGAGTCCTGCTAAAAATACACTGCCACAACATTTAATACCAGCACAGCTGCAGCGACTTTTAACCTGCCTCCCTTTAAAATAAGACTCCATCTGCTCATTTGAAGGGGTGATATATTAACTTGGTAACGTATGGAAAGGCCTCCCGTGCCTCTAGTCCTTCCGTCACGGGCACAATTTTATGATCTTCTGATAGAAAAACGTGATTTTATGAAACAATGCTCATGTTGTTGTGCAAGGCAGCCGTTTATCTTCATACGTTCTTAAAAACGCACCGTGTGTGTTCCTCGGTAGAGCTTCGGGTGCTCTTCGCGGGTAGCACTGAGGACAGTGACCTCGCAGCGCTCAGGCTGACGTAGGCGCGTCAAGACGAGTAATGGTCAGTTCGTGTGAATTAGGCTGTACTAGGTAAAAATAAAGCCGGCGTCAAATATGTGTGCCCGAGGATAGCAAGCGAGGGAAAGGCATCAGTCCTGGATCACTTGTTTGAATCCGCCAGCTAATTCTCGGCGGGGATTGTACCAGTGGTTTTTTTTTTTCGCTTCCTATCTTTTATTTTTCCTTTTATTTTTTTCTTTCCCCCCTTTTCTCTCTTTCTTTCTTTCTTTCTTTCTTTCTTTCTTTCTTTCTTTCTTTCTTTCTTTCTTTCTTTCTTTCTTTCTTTCTTTCTTTCTTTCTTTCTTTCTTTCTTTCTTTCTTTCTTTCTTTCTTTCTTTCTTTCTTTCTTTCTTTCTTTCTTTCTTTCTTTCTTTCTTTCTTTCTTTCTTTCTTTCTTTCTTTCTTTCTTTCTTTCTTTATCATTCTCCTTTTTTTTCCATTCTTTTTTTCTCTTTCCCTCCCCCCCTTTTTTTTCTCTCTCTCTCTCTCTTTTTTTTTTTTTCTTTTCAATTTAATCGATGGCGCCGGCAACATAAACGATGGGCGCGATAAGAATGTTTGTAGGCACCTCCTCGGTGCTGCCCGGCTCCTCCGGCCGGCGCGGGCTGCGGAGCCCCGCGCAGCGCGGCCGCCCCGTCGGGGCCACGAAGCTCCCGGCGCTTCTTGCGCCTTCTCCACGCGCGGGGCTGCGCATCCTGGCCCCGGAAAAGGAGAAAGGGCGAGATGCGGCCGCGGGTAGGATGGAGTGGTGATGGGCTCTGGCCCCGCTCTCCAGAGGACTCTACGCGGGGACCCGGCGCTCCTCGGCAGGAGGACGAGACGGCTCAGGTTTGCCAAGGGCACGCGGCGTGGGGCGCCTTCCTCCTTGAAGTCAAAGCGGGGTTTGCAAACTGATCCCGCAAATCTGCTCTTTCTGCCGCTCCGCGCTGTTCAAGCTAATCAATAAGGATCCAGAATTTAAGGGGCGCAACCAAAGGCGGAGACGCTCTTCTTCTGAGGAGAGCATGATGGAAGAGGAGTGGGAGACATTCAGAGAAAAGCTTTTTTTTTTTTTTCAACTTCGGAATAATTCTTTTGGACAAACGCACCTAACCCCGTTATTTTGAAGTGATGAACAAGGGGTGTCTTTTTATTTTTATTTTATTATTTTTTTTTCCCCGAGCGATCGTTGGCTGGGCTTGATTGTCGCTCCAGGATGGCTCTGGGGACACCCATCTGCTCTCGCCGCTTTTGCAGACCGCCAAGGCCGAGCAGCCCCTCGCAAAGCGCCGCCAAGGCAAAAGCTCCCGGCGCGGTAGGATGCGGAGCGGGAAGGCTCCTGGTCTGGCAGAACTTGGCACCAGTTCCCCAGGGCCATCCCATAGGATTTCTGCAGCGCTTCAGCCTCTCCCCAGCGAGATCCCCCACAGCCGGCATCCCTTCCCTCCTTCTTTCAGCCAAGCTAGGAATCTATAGGCGCAAACAGGGAGCCATCTGAATCCACTTGGCCCCCGAGACCGGCCCCGAGGAGAGCGGAGCCCCCTCCCGCCCTCGCCGGGGGCTGATCCCGGAGAGCCAAGGGCCAACTGGATCGGGGCCGCGCAGGAGTTTCCCGGAACGCGCTCCTAGCGCTTGGGAGAGCTCTCGCCTGACCTCGGCGCGTTTCCTCGCGCGGGTCTTTTTAGAGAGGAAACATCTAAGTCGGGACTGACTGCTCAGGCGTAGGGTGCGATGTGGCTCGCAGGGACTTCCGCTGCTTTGGAAATATCTTCTCGGTGCATTTTGGTGCCTGGGGGAGAAGAAGAGCCAGGCGGGTTCGGGTGAATAGATCCAGGTGTGTGTCTGGATAGTTGGCGGGCTAGGTGGGCGGGCAGAGGGTCCCGCAGGGACCCTGTTTCGCCATCGGGGCCGGGGAAAGGCGCCTCCGCCCAGGGCTGTTGGCCACGAGCAGGGCCGGGAGCAGAGGCCGGAGCGTGCGCCCCGTCGGCGCCCACGGGCGGCCCTCGCGGCCGCCGAGGTCTGTTCCGCTCGAGCGGAGCCGAAGCGTTTAGGGCACAAAGGGCATTGTGCTCCGCGAGGGAGCCATTACATATGGCCCATACATACCGGAGATTGTCTCGCCGCGTAATGAGGGGCTCACGATCATTAGATTGCCCTTTGTTCGCCGCAGCCGACTCCCTGACATACGCTGCCTCCTCCGCAAACGCCAACAGATGGGTCCCCCCCCCTCCATGCACCCCCCACGGACCACTCGCGGCAGCAGCTGCTCCCCCCGCCCCCCCGGTGCCCGCCCGTGAGGGAGGAGCTGGGGGGCGCCCCACGGAGGGCGGCGGGAGTGGTGGGGGGGCCGCGCGGGGCGCGGGGCTCGGGCCGTCGGGCCGCCTCTCACGGGCCGCTGCGCTTCCCCCCGCAGGCGAGGAGCGCTACATCTGCTGGTACTGCTGGAGGACCTTCAAGTACCCCAACAGCCTCAAGGCCCACGTGCACTTCCACTGCGCGCTGAGCCACGGCCGCGCCTTCCTGCACCACGAGCACGGCCGCCCCGTCGAGGCCTTCGCGCTCGCCGCCAAGGCGGTCGCGGAGCCGCTGCGGGCTCCCCCCGCGCCGCCGCCGCCGGGCTGCGGCCCGCGGGAGCCCGGCAAGCGGGAGGCGTCCCCGCCGCTCGCCAAGGCGGGCGCAGCGCGGCGCGCGGCCAAGGAGGAGCAGGAGCGGGCGCTGGACATGAGCGTGGGGGCGGCGCGGGGGCCGGCGCCGGCCGCTGGCGGGCGGCCCCGCGGGCAGCCCCGGCCTCGCCTTCTACGCGGGGCCGCGCTCGGCCTTCCGCCCCGCGGGGCCGCTGCGCCACGAGGCCAAGGGCGCCGCGGCGCCCGCCTTCGCCCGGCTGCTGGGCGGCCTCAAGGCGGGCCGCGCCGCCGAGGCGCCCGCCACGTGCGGCGGCCCGCGCGCGCTCCCGCTGCTCGCGCCGCTCGACGAGGCCTCCGCCTTCCGGCACGTGGAGCGCGCGCTGCCCGCCGCGGCGCTGCCTCCCGGCCGCTACCCACCGCTGCCCGGCGGCGGCCTCGACCGCTTCGCCCTGCCGCCCTTCGAGGGCCTCAAGGCGTACGCGGGCGAGTGCGGCCTGCCCGTGATGCCGCTCACCGTGTACGGCGGGGAGCTGCTCTACAGCGCGGCGCCCTACTACCCGCTCAAGCTGCACCTGGGCGGCCTCCTCAAGTACCCCGAGGCCGTGTCGTACGTGGGCGCGCCCGCGGCCGGGCTGCCCGGCGGCGAGCTGGGCTCGCTCGCCACCATCGACCGCGAGATCGCCATGCACACGCAGCAGCTCTCGGAGCTGGCGGCCGAGAAGGGCCGCGCGCGGCTCGAGGCGCTGCCGCCGGGCGCGGCGGGCGGCAAGGCCAAGAGCGGCCACCTCTGCCTCTACTGCGGCAAGCTCTACTCGCGCAAGTACGGCCTCAAGATCCACATGCGGACTCACACGGGCTACAAGCCGCTCAAGTGCAAGGTGTGCCTGCGGCCCTTCGGCGACCCCAGCAACCTCAACAAGCACATCCGCCTGCACGCCGAGGGCAACACGCCGTACCGCTGCGAGCACTGCGGCAAGGTGCTCGTGCGGCGCCGCGACCTCGAGCGCCACGTCAAGTCGCGGCACCCGGGCCAGGGCCTGGGCAAGGCGGCCCACGACGCCAGTGACTCTGCCTACGCGCACGCCGAGCCCGAGCAAAAGACTGACAACGAGAGCGACGTGGACGTCTGCTTCACGGACGACCAGAGCGACGCCGAGACGGGCGGCCGGAGCCGCGAGCAGTAACGGGGAGCGGGACCGCGGTCGGGCCGGGGCAGGACGGGCTGGAAACCTCCCCCCGCCCCTCCTCCCGCATCCCGGGGGCAGCGGGACGCGCGTGCTCGCTGCGCGCCCCCGGCCCCCGCCGCGGCAGCCCGCGGGGCGGGCGGCGGAGACCCCGACGGGCGCCCACGCGCCGGGTTTTCAGTGGCCATATATTTGTATTGTACCTTTGTGTGGAGGAAACTGTGCCTTTTGGAAACGATTTTTTTTTTCTTTGTACTTTCCCATCACTTGTCCCAGCTTCCCGAGCTGTAGGTCTCAACGGCAGTCCCGGTTCTGCAAGCGCCTCTGGCACCTGAACACTTTATTTGCCACCTCGCAGATGTGCTTTGTCAGGTCTTGAAAAAGCAATACCAACAGCTTTTTATTTTTTATTTTATTTTTTTTCGGGGGTAGGGGGGAAAAGAGGCAGCAAAAAGCCTCATTAGCAGCACTGAAGAGGTCCATGATAACAGGTGCACCATTTGATCGAGTTGCAATTATTATAACAGATGATATTTGAGTAACAAATGTAAAATAAATATTGAAAAGCATGAATCTAAAAGCACGCACTATATACTTTTAAAGGAAATACACTGTTTGGTAGAATACAAATGTGGTGTATGTTTGTTTTCTAATGAATGATGTGCAGTGGATACAGTATTTTGGTCTTGCTTACGGTTTGTCATGCGATTTTTTTTAAATAAAGTTCTGACAAACTACTGTTTGTCTAGCTGTTCACTGAAGGGCTGTCAGCAAGATCTCGGTTTTTGCAGTGTAGCACTTCTAATCGGGAGCTTGGCTCAAATCCCATTATATCTAGCGGCTTTGGATCAAGCTCCACACAATTTGCCGCTCGGTATCGTCGCCGGATACTTTTCCCTCTCTAAGATGGAAAAACAAAAACAAACGAGCAGACTCACGAATAAAACTCGCTCCGTTTTCTCCTATGCCTGCGGCTTTTTGAAAGCAATTAGTTGAACGGGGCCAATGTTAAGAGGTGTTAAAGGGTATCCGGTATCAATGTGTTTTAGGATATCCATCAGCAGCGTGTTTTTTATCTAGGAAATGTGCTCCCTTTGCAAACATGTCTCTCTAGAATCACTGCTGCTCTAAGTATCAGCGAAAAAAAATTCTCTTTTATCTTGTTGGTACCGGAACCGAAATATGCTCAGGAACAAAATATCTTGTTCCAAAATATTCCCAGTTCACAAAATATCTTGTTTCCCCTGGAAAATCCTCTGGCTCAAAGCGCGGGGTTGTGAGGACCTGCTGGCCGTGATGGGCGCCTGGGCGGATCTCCGCTTGCCACTTTCGGGGGATTTCGTGCGGCTCCATTATCCTGGCTTAGGGCACTAAATACCTACCCAATTCGCTGTTATCATAGGAAACTCCCTGAAGCTGTTCAGGTAAGTTAATGGCAAAAGTCTCTGCTATGGACAGAGCAGGATCTCGTTGCCATCGCTGGAATAAAAAATCCCGTTGTCATTTATCACACCGGGAGAGGGCTGTGGGTTTTGGCAGCAAATGGTGCAGTTCGATATGTATTTATCTCTCACCTTTTCAGAAGGTGGAAGCCCCTCCTGGCCGATGCCGGGGAGAGATGCCTCGTGTTCCCTCCGTATATACCATCCGACCCAGCATTAGTGTGTTTTAGGACATATGTGGAGTGAAATCCCCCTGGTTCGGTCTCAGCGGAGGCACTTGCGTGGGCATCCGTCGGCAGGGAAATGGCCCTTAAAATATTCCAGCCGCCTACTAGGTTAGAAAAAAAGCTCTCTTGGAGCCTATAGCGACGAACGATGGAAGGTTAAAACCCTAATCTGCGAATTATTTGCGTATCGCTGGAGTCTGTGTGTTTTAACAAGAAGTGTCCCACCAAATCGTAATGCTTCAGTTACCATATTAAAAAAAAAAAGCAGTCCGGACCAGTCAGTTTGTATGGATTTACGATACGTATCTGTAAAAAAATAATGTTATCTTTGAACTGAGGAACGAAACACAAACCAACTAAATAAAACCAAAGGCAAACAACCAAAGCCATAAAAAAACTACACCAGCCCTTCACTATATATATAAATATATATATATGTATATATATATATATATTTTCCTGAAGCGCAGCGGCTCAGTCGAGATGCAAAATACTCGAGGAGAAATTCTGTCACATTTCGTTTTCAGGGCTACGTCTCCAGCGGAGGCGCGCGCTCCAGCACCGAGCTGGGCCACACGCGGACGGAACCGGAGCCTCTTCCAGCAGCCCCCGCGGACTCCCGCGCGCGCCGGGGCAGCCCCTTCCCGGCCCTTCCTGGGGGCGTCCGGCCCGAAGGGGCGTCCGCGAGAGCCCGGCCCGCGCCTCGGGTGCAGCGCGCTGCGCGTGGAGCCGTCGGATGTGCCCCGGGAGGGCAGCGGCGAAAACTTGGCTCTGGTCACAAGGCTTCCTGTGACAGGTGACTTTTTAAATGATTTTATTTTATTTTATTTTATTTTATTTTATTTTATTTTATTTTATTTTATTTTATTTTATTTTATTTTATTTTATTTTATTTTATTTTATTTTATTTTATTTTATTTTATTTTATTTTTATTTTCGCCTGGGGTAACGTTCTCCTGTGACTTGAGTGAAAGACTCCTTGGAAGCCTGGGTGCATTTTACGTGTCCGTAACAAAAAAAAAATCAAGCCGGACTATTTGCTTTTGATTTTTAAACGTATTTTCTAAGTCCCAGCCGGCACCCGGGCGCTGCGCTCCGCTCGGGGCAGCGCGGCTTTTGCGCGCTGCAGTCCCGCGGCGGGCGCAGGGCCCCGCTCTGCCCGCCCCCTCGGGAATCGGCGTCCCCCATTGGCTGAGGGCTCCCAAGCCCGCCTCTCTATTGGCTAGACTGTCGAGGTGGGCGGGGACCCGCGGGAGTGGGGCCAGCGCCGGGCGCGGCGCATCCTCCCGCTGCCACCTCCGCGGGGGAAAAATGTCTTTTCTCCCCAAATTTATGAACATGATCTGTTACGGTAGAGCGTCCTCACAAGGAGAAAATAACACTTGCAGAAAGGTGAGGAAAACCTGCTGTTTTGATCCAAAGAGGAAAATATAGGCAGAAATAGGTGGCGAGGTAGAGAAGGAAACCTCTTATTTCTTTTAAAGAGCACCCACTGAGCGGCTGCTTAGCCCAAGAGTCATAGCGATTAACTTACAAGCTTTCCCTGTTTTATTTTTTTGTGGCAGACCTCATTGTTTTGAGTAAAGCTGAAAGGAGAATAATGAAAAGCTCCATTCTGCAAGTGAAGTATAGAACATTATTTGCTTTTTAGAAGACAAGAGTAGAAAAAATGTGTATACATATACACACATATATGTATGTACATATGGGAATGAATTTTGGACATTGTTAAGAACCAGGCTAAACATTTTGGAAGCTAGTCTTTCAGTTTCCAAAAACTTTTTCAGTCCCAAGTTTTCCTATAGAACGAAGTGATTTTATCCCTCTCTCTCCCTCTCTTTTTAGCCTGCAAATCAGTTTTGACAACATTTTGACTTTCCTTGCTAGCCTGTTTATAGGAAAAAACAAAACAAAACAAAACAGGAAAGTCTGTGTGCATCTGGTAGGAAGTGCTGGAACATTACTAAAAAGAAAATTGTAAAGTTCTTGGAGGTGAGCTTGTGATGAGCTGATCTTGATTTTGCTATGAAAATCTGCCATATGCTGCTGAATAGATTTAAACACGCCACTTGAGTTTACAGCTTTAAATGACCTGGCACCAGCCTGATTTTGCAAAGGAACTGGATGCCAGCTCTCGCCAATGAAGCTAGTGGTGCTTGTTTAAAATTTGTCCAGGTCTTTGAGATGCAGCTGAAAACTTGTCAGAACTGGCTAAGGAACTGGCCTGGAGTCTGCTCAGGGGAGGATTTGATGACTTCTGGGCAAGGCAGGAGCACTATGTTATATGTTATATGCTATGCTAAATGTTATGGACACATAACTTTTTGCATTGAACATATTTTAAATCACACACACACATATGACCTGACCTGAAAGCTCTTATTCTTAGCCTGTTGCAGATATGCAAAAGGGGCTGTTTTCAAAGATCAGTTTTGAGCACTGCATGTCTGTAATTTGGCAAATAAACATGATTTCTAGATTCTTAAGGAATCTGATTCATAAGGAATTCGCTTGGATACATTCACCCCGAAAATATTTCTGGGGAATTGTTTTTCTGTTTTCCCTAAAAGTTTGGGGCTTTGGAGGATGTGTTGAAACAGTCACTTTATTTGTAAACAGCATTCTCAAAGCAAAACGAACAAACAAACAAACAAAACCCATACTGCACCTGATGAAGTAAGCAGAAAGCCTTAGATTCAAACTACCTGTGTGACAAGGAGACATGGGGAAGCCTTTAGGACATGATCTAGCTTTAGGTCAGGGAATGGTGAAGGTCAAGAATTGTTTTTAATCTTTTCCTTGTCCTCAAAACCATCAGAAAAGAATGACTTAAAACTTGACTGTGAGCAGTTACTTCCTGGATTATCACCTTAAGGTAGAGAGGAACATGTCAAGGTTGGGTTCAAGCTCACTGGAGTTCATTGGATCATAGTGGATAAAATCAAGGAGCAACAAAATGCTTTCAGGTATATTCAAAGTCAATCCAATGAAGAATGATTCCCTACAGCATGTCGGATTTTATAAACTTGCATTTTACAAGAAACAGGAGAAGGAAGATCCTTAGCAACTGAAGAGCATGGCAGCTCTTACTAGAGCTGAGGTATTTATTCGGCTATCTCTAGAGATGATATTATGAAAGATGATGGAATAGTATGACCAAAGTTCACAAGCTCTCTCTGTGGACTTGCAGCTGAATGTGTTTTTTTTTTTTTAACACAAATGTATACAAATACATTTAATGATTTGTATTATTTTATCTATGTTTGGAACACACTGTCCTCTTCCAAGGTTTATGAAAGGGTTCATATTTGTATTCTTTTTTTAGAAATTGTGCATGGTCAGCTCCTGGGTACTATGGTACCAGGTACCAGGTAATCTGAAGCCCCTATTTGTAACAGAGAAAATGTGTTTTAGAAAAACAGCAGCAATAAACTAAGGGTTCAGGGTGCTAAGACGTAATTACTGTCCCTTCTTTTGCCTAATGCATCACTTCAGCTTTATTGTAGATGGATAAACATTTGTGTGGGTAAAACATTAGGAAGAGAGTTACTCAGGGAAGGGATTATATTTTGCACCCTTTGTACCCTGGAAGTTCATAAAGCTGATGGTGAGTCAGAGCTGCTCTATCTGACTTTTACTTTGGAGCACATAAGTGTTTCTTGTAGCATGAGGAATCCTTTTTTTTTTTTTTTTTTAGCTCTATTCAGAAAAAAATCCCATAGTACTAGAAATATGTTAGGGTATATTTCTGAGTATTTGCACATTTGCAACCAAGTGGCAACTCCATGTTGTAGTGCCCCACTAGCTGTGGTATTGATGCCTTCTTTTGCCCCTTTTCCCCTTATCGTGGAGATGAGTGGAGCAGACATTTCTGATGGAAACGAAGGGCTCTGGGTCCGTCTGTAGCCTCCGCGTGAAGCTGAGGCAGGACGGTGGTCGGGGCTCGCAGCTCCCCATGGCCCACAGTGATCCTTGTCTTTGGGGAAGCAGTCCCCAAAGGGACCTGCCTCGGCGCTGTGCAGCCCAGAATGCGCCACGTCGACACGCTGAGACTTTGCAGGCGTTTTTTCTTTTTGCTTTTTCTCTGCTCTTCTTAAAGCAGAAAGATGATTTGGTGTTCCCTAGCTTTGTGCTGGAGACAGCCGCCTTGATGGAAAGAATGCTTTTTGGACGAAGTGGTGGGAGAAAGCTAACTAATTTCTCAATGTCCTGGTATGAGAGACATCACAAACTATGTGCTATATTAAATTGTCACAATGGTTCCAAAGCAGATAGGATGTTAAAGGATATTAAATGAGATGCTTTAGCAGCTGAAGAACCTAGGGATACTTAAACTCCCAAGCCACTTAATTTCAGCGTAAATGGGACAACTAATCTGCTTAAACTGCATTTTTCAAGGTGTTCTGAATTAGTTTTAAAGATGTGCCTCTGCTCTGTTAAGATCTTTCAAAAATTCTGAAAAAAAAAAAGATTGTGACACTTATGATTTCAGGAATACTGCTCTTAACTATGGTAATAAATAGGAAGGAAGGGCACAATTTTGTTTCCTGAGTGGAAAGTTTTAGAGATAAAGTTAATAATATTTCATGATTTTGTAGTAGCTTATGGAAAAATATCCTGTTTTAAGAGTATATTATAAAACACTTGGAAAATAAAATGTATACCAATGTACAGCATTTTACAGTGATACAGAGCATTATTTGTCCCAATTAATAAATCCAATATCTATCTTAAAATAAACCAGAAGAATTAAGTATAAAACATCACCCTTATCTCCAATTATTTGCAACTCTTCCATAAAGGCATAAATTACCTCACTTCATACTAGATCTTCCTGTTTCTTGTTCTCAGTTTAGTGTTTTGGAAATAAACGGATTTTGATGAAGAGCAGAGTAATAAATGACAATCTCTAGTTACAAGAAGGGTTTCCTGAAGTGATTCTTTATGAATTCTCAGTTACATTTAAAGTCAAGCTATACATTTGTAAAAAAGGGAAACACATTTTGCTGATGATAATGATGTATCATGTAAGAAAGGGAACAAATCCTTTTTGCTTTTAAAATGCCTTCTACTTTTATGCAGCAGATGGTGCTAGATTGTGAATATATGTCAATTTGATTTATTTGTAGTATGAAGAATGTATGGTGAAAGACATGGCATGCACAGTGTTCAAATAGACTATGTAGCAAAGTGATCTTTATAAACTCATCTGCTTTGGCACAGTCTTCTGTGGTGCGCATCCTTTTCCTGATGTCCCTTCTGTACCGTTCCAAGACATCCAGAACCATTTCTATCTATAGTGCTTAAGAACGATGCCAAAACTAACAGGGAATTGAGTGACAAAATTACAGCCAGCTCTACAAGAGAGCCTTTATCTAAAGAATATGTAAAATAGAAGCAGAGGTAGCAGACGTTTACCCAAATTATGTTTGCCAGTGTTCCTATCGTTTGTGCTCAAGTCCCAGCACTCCCAGGCTTGGCTTTGGCAGGTAGGGACATGCTGCCGTGAGGACAATCCAGACTCCAGCTGCCCATAAATCTTTTCTACCCTGTAGGCATGTAACAAGGCCCTTCCTAGGGAGAACTCCAGGCTGAACTTGCCTCCCATATGCCGACTATATGATGTTGTTCCAAGAAAAAGAAGTGTTTGGGCATCCGTGGAAGGATGTTTGTTTGGATCCTAGCTCTGCCCTACAATTTTTTCTTGAACAAATTTGTCCAAAAGTTGGATTTGTTGGTTGGACGTTACTGAGCAACCTCAGTGTTTGGCTCCTGACGAAATACAGTGGACATTTGGAGATTTGGTGATTCTTTTTAAAATTCATATGAAATCATTTGCAAAAAAATGCTGGTTTGTTGCTTGAGTTTACATTCTGCTTCTGATGGTTCATTAGAATCTGTTGGCCTGGGTCCAGGAAAGACACTTCAACTTCTGGGAGGGCATCGAGAGAGATTCAAAGTTACAATTCGTTCTCTCTTAATCTAGTACCCAGGAAAAAGCAGGGCAGGGTTACTACAGGCTTTCCAAAGACTCTTTCTGGAATGGAGAAACAAACTTTTGGAAATCATTAGTCAGATGCTGATTAAATAATCAACTGAGAAAAAGTCTGCTAAAATACTGAGGAAATCTAGGAGATATTTGCAAAGATATTCTCAAATACTGCCTCAGGAGTCAAACTCTAGGGTACATGGTCTTGTTTGGCGGTCACTGCACTGGGATATGTTCAGGTGAGGGAGAAAAATAATTAAATTAGTGGATTAGCAGTGTAGAAACTGGTAGATTTTTCAAAAGAGTGACTTTGACAGAATTCTTTAATCACATCAGAGAGTGGTTCCTAAAGCAGCTGCAGAAAGTCTAATCACTGAAGCACAGCGAATGTCAGTGTATCCAGGTGTTGCTGCTGTTCCTCAGGAGCGAGGCCTCACTCACAGCAGAGCCATAATTGTTTAGTGATTCCAGCGGGGGAAAACAACATGAAGAAGGATCTGGAGGCTTAAATCAACTGGGTGCTCAGAGAGAGATTTAAAGTGTTACCGAAATTTGCATTGCAGTCCTGAACTAGGGAACTGTGAGAAAATGGGAAATGTTTGTATGAGATCCTTAAACAGATTTCTGAACTGGTACGTCAGTGATGAATCTTGGCTAAACTGTGAAGCACTAGCTATTTTTTTATTCTGGAGGAAAAGGTATATAAAGTAGTAATAATATCACACAGAAAGAAATAATTTCCTGTTTGGTTAGACTCTTTTACCTGGAGTGTGGTGACGCCACATTGCTCTGCTCAGCCCTTACCACTATCCCTGCCATGGGCACAACTAATCCCTGCATCCAGGGATATGGACATATGGACACCCAGACTCAGGTTCTCTCTCCTTTCCCCTCAGTTTTCTGGATGAAGCTGAACAACTATCCTGTTTCATTCAGTCACATATCTTTATATGGCAACATCCTCATTGGAGAGGAGAATTTTTACACGAGAGTTAACATGTAATCCCTTTATGCCAATATGAACCCAGGTTTGCATGTTCAAAGCTTTTACCAGGTCACTTTATATCCTTATGTGCATAGCATCTGTCTGTCTGTCCATCTATGTATCTATCCCCATAGAGTGCATCTTTTTTTCATGTTGGATTATCTACCGCATTTTTTTACTGAAAAACGTTCTAGAAAGTCTCGTGACGTTGGCATCAAGTGTTCTGTCCTGTTTATGTTCAAATTTGTTTATGGTCAAAGTTGTTAATGGTCAAATAAGGACCCGTATTGGACTCTATAGCTTGAATAGTTTGAATATAATGATTTATTCTGTGTTTTTGTTAAAGAAGGTAGCTTGACTGAGATTGTTCCAAGACAAGCTTTTTTTCCTGATTTTTTTCCTAGACAATTAGTCCTCAGTTTTAACAACTCAGAGGGGGCAGCAGTGTTTTGCGGGGCCTGTTTTCTTTAGGAGACATCTTTGGGCTTTTCTGTCTTTCTTGAACCTCTTGCCCACAGTTCCATGCATTCAGCCTGACTTTGCCTGTCCACATCCAACTTCAGTATATTTGAAAGTGAGAGGCAGATTACGCTCTGTGAAATGAGTTAAATAATCATAGAGTATAAAGTGTTAAAGAGGGCCTGTTCTTTGCCTG
Source organism: Tinamus guttatus (assembly GCF_059628265.1). Classification (NCBI taxonomy): domain Eukaryota; kingdom Metazoa; phylum Chordata; class Aves; order Tinamiformes; family Tinamidae; genus Tinamus; species Tinamus guttatus. The sequence goes on along the minus strand of NW_028288570.1, from coordinate 856,603 downwards.
TGATTTCTGGGAGCAGGACTTGTGCAGCAGAGATTTCTAGCAAAAATAAAATGTCTTGTTTTTTGACATGTGTCTTGTGTATTGAATCCGTGCCCTGGGGAAAAGGACCTTAGCTTCAAGATTCAACCAAACATACACTAATCAAAGGAGGCCTCTGATTCCCCACCAGCCTTGGCCATGTCCCCAGGTAACAGGGAGCTCTGCAGACATGGAGCCAGACCCATGGGCTGCCTCAGAGGGCAGGAAGTCCATGCCTGGGGACACCTGCCAGGCAGATGACAGAGAGACAGCATGAGACATGACAGGGTCCGCGTTCCTGTAGAAGCCTCCTACACTGGCACAAGCTGGTCCCACAGAGCAGACGATTGGTGATCTGCATTGTGCTGGTCAGCAATTCAAAGCATGGGGAGCAAACTGGAAAATGCCGATAATCTGGATAATTGTCCCATATCTAATGCTCCTCTTTCTGAGCCTTTGGTTAATACCAAGAAGTACCAATACCAAGAAGTAAGGACATGTCTGTTACAAAGGCTTTGGGGGGAATTACAAGATGCTCAAGGCATAGGCAAGCAATAATTGTGGAAAGCACTGGAAAAGATAAAGTCTTTCTAGGTGTGCAGTGGGACCTGGTCACACAAGTGAGACACATCTGGTGCAGTATGAACGTGGCTGGCAGTCTCCAAAGGTGCCAGAGGAGCTCGCAGTGTGGGTGGAGAAGAATGTTTCAGTCCTGGATGCACTCACAGGGACAACTAAAATTAACAGGTCAACAACAAGATTGACCATCTGATACATATTCAGCCCTCAAATAAGTGCTTAATTCCCCAAACTCTTATAAATTTTATATTTTGAGATTTTGTTTTCCCTTGCCATACTAAGGAAGGATTTCTCAACTTCTTTATTAGCTCAGGTTTATCTGTCTGTGCTCCACACATCTTAGTCATATTTACTCAGATTTTCACCTTAATGTCATGAAGGACATTTGTTTGTTCACCAAATACCTAATCTTGCATTGTATGGAGTCCTCAGTTAATTTTTTCTCTGCCTTTGCCTTTCAGTTCCCTGTAGCATTATTTATTTTATCTTTGAAACTTTGTCTGGTCTAACTATGTTCTTCAACCTTTAGAAATCTAGATGAGCATTTTCCAACAGTCATTTTTTCAATTTTGTGTTTCTGTTCCCATAAAAAACCAATTTCAAGTTAGACATGGCAGAAAGCTTATAATACTGCATGTCTGACTCAACAATCTCAGATCTGTTAAAGAGAAATCATCAGTGTGAGGGTTATTTTTTTAGCATGAAATCATATCTTTTAGAAGTGTCTTTTTTCCTAGGATCCCATATCCTTCAAGTTTCTTTAGCACAGGCTGATAACTGCATTCTTTTCCCCACTTTACTGTAGGCTATTAGAAATCAAGAATCTCTGAGCAAACAATAGAAAAAATATTAGGAAAAAAAAAAAAACCTTTTGCAAACTGCTGAGTCCGACAGGTTCAGCTGTTCTTTTCTTGTTATTCACCACTTTCTGCCACTCTTCTGGACTTAATCCTCTGGCTTTACCTTCACTCCTGCAACTGGGAAGTGTTCTTTGGTAGAAAGGAAGGACGACTGCAAGCCAGAGCTCATAATTACAGGGCAGGCTCACACAGAGCAGGCAGCTGCCTCTAGCAGCACACTGCTAGGGGTGGCATGATGGCCCTGCTCTTATACACTTGTTTAGCTGGTGCTAGACTGCAGGAGGCTGGACTTGCTCTCAATCTAGCAGCTTGGTGCTGAGGGTGGAAAATGGCCCCTCCTAGCAGCAGCATTCACTGCCTCATCTCTCTCATCATCACTTTGTTCAGTAGGAAAAGCCAGATTGATCCTTCTGTGCACTGTTCACTGGATCCTCCGTTCCAGCTCCTTTGCTTGGCAGGAATAGTCTAGTCCTGGACTCTATTCTTGGTGGGATGCAATTCTTCTGTCTTTGCTTTGATAAGTCACTGGATCATTCACAAGGCCATCTAGTTCAAACTCCTCTTCGGAGCGAGGTCAGTGATGAGTTCAGGCCAGGTTGCTCAGGGCTTGCAAGGTGCTAATGATGGTGGAGCCTCAGATGATCATGCTTGAAGAATGAATTCAGAGCATTTTGGGCAGTTGTTTGTCTTGACTTAAGCAAGGCTTTTAACAATGTTTTCTGTAATATCCTGCTTGACAAACCGCTGAAGGTACGGATCAGATAACAGGGCAGTGAGGTGGACAGAGAAATAGATGAACAACCAGGCTCAAAAGGATCAACAGCAAGAAGTCCCCTTTCATCCCTGCTTTCCCACTATAAAGTACACGGCACAGAAAGCTATATCTGGTCTCATCTTCTACAGAAAGCTGCAGTCTGACATTTAGACTCAAAAGCAGGAATTGGCAATTTTTAAAGACAGTCATAACCTCATAGTATTTACATGCAAATTCTTTTGTTTATGATTTTCCATCTTTCATGTTTCATTTTTTTCCCATGTCTTATTTATTGCGTATAGATTCTGCTTTTCATAAAAGTCTCTGTCTTCAGGAATGTACTCACTGACAAAGTGTCTTGTGTCAAATAGCAAGTACAAAATATTGCACATATCAGCTGGTATACAAGAAAACTGCTAAATATTTCAGAAGGAAAAGAGACAGTTGAATAAGGTGCATTTTATGATCAAACACATTCATTTGTAAATTAACATTGTGTTTGATGTGAACCTAGTGAAAGGGTCTTACTGAAAAATCCATGAACTCCATAGAAACCTGTGAACACTTTTTCAGCTACTCATATGGTCATAACATAACATTTATGTGTGCATGTCGCTTGATTTGATCAGTAAGTTGTGCATTTTTTTCCTATCAGCAAATTGAAAGGCTGTGAGAGAAAGACTGTGAGGTTGTGCTACATCAAATACTGGGGATTTAGTTCATCTTAGGCAAATTTCAGTTGCCACGAGTTTTGCAGAACTTGATAAGACTATCCCGACAAATTCTCAAGATGTACATAATTTACATTTCAAGCTTTTTGGTGGTAGTTTAAGAGACAGCATCACTAAAGTATCCAAATGTTACATATAATCACAAGAAAAAGACCAAGGTAACAAAATTATGCCAGAACAGACTGTTCAGCAACTAGCCAGGAAGAAGCCTCTTCAAAGGTGTGAGTCAGCTAGGGGCATGGCCTGTTCCTGTCATTACTAGGGTAGGCAGGAGACTTGAAATTTTCAAGGAATCAGATAAATTATGTTTTTTTATCGAAAAAGATTATTCTGCTGTAAAGACCCTTATGCTTACAAAAAAAGGTAGACCTTTGTCGCAGTCGTGACGGCCAAAAACACAAACAACTGGGGTAGATGCAACTCAAACTACGCTTTGTTGTTTTCTAGGTACATTATTTATACTGAGCTCTCCTCGTTGTGGCTGCTGCTTATTGGTGAGGACTACAAAGGACAGTAGCTAGTGACAAGAGTTATGATTGGACGATTCTTAGCTTGACCAGTTTCTGCTCCGTGGCCAAACTTCCTTAAACTTGTTAATAAATTTCTGCTGTCTTTGTGTGAACTCCCTATCTCATAGACACACTCTAATCTTTTCAAGGTTAACATTCTGTGCTAAGGGAACCAGGGATTTCACAGCTGCAATCCCTGACAGACCTTGTCTTGAAAATTGTTTCGCCCATCCCAAGGTAAAGACTTTGCCTGGTAGAGATAAAAGTAGTGATGACTTCATTTCTTTTAATTTTGTTTTTCATCTCTGGATCCATCTCTCTTTCCATAAATACCTACGTCTAGGTCTTGAACAAATATAGTTTCACTTATATATATTACAGAGTTCTTGTTTGCGCAACTCAGCAGATCACAGAATCATAAAACGGTTGACGTTGGAAGAGACCTCTAGAGATCATCTAGTCCAACCTCTGTGCTCCAGCAGGGACATCTAGAGAACAGGACGCACTGGGTCACATCCAGGCGGGTTTTGAAGATCTCCAGAGAAGGAGACTCCACAGCCTCTTTGGGCAGCCTGTTCCAGTGCTCTGCACCCTCACAGTAAAGAGGTTCTTCCTTACATGGAGACAAAACTTTCTGTATTTTAATTTGTACCCATTACCTCTTGTCCTATTGCTGGCCACCACGGAGAAGAGAACTATCAGTCCTCAAAATAGTCTAAAGCTGCTCAGTGTTCATCCAGCTAGATGTCTAAAGGCTATCCAGACTGTAGTTCATGGAGACATAAATATCTCCTAAGAAATATTTATTCTTTATTTGTTTATTCTGCCATTGTTATTACATTACTGTGTATGACACGCAAACATCTCAGAGTTGCAAGTGTGAATGGTTGCTTGACTAACTGTGCTTTGTAACATACTTATTTCACGGTGGACTGACATTTTCTGAAGAGAACAGCAGTGACAGGGGGAAATTGTTCCTGTTCTTTTAGGATTTTTTGTAATCTTTCTCCCTCTTATTTTAGGTTTGCTGCTGAAGAAGATGAGTAAAATGAAGAGCTTGAAATCAAGATAATTTATTTTTTGGAATAATTTATTTTTTGATTGTGGAAAATTAGAAATTGATTCTTCTTCAACACTGGAAAAAGTTCAGTTGCACTTTTCAAGAAATTATTTTTACTGCCACTTGCTTCATGTTGAACAAGCGGTTCTAATAAGGAACTTGCAGCATTTGCATCTTTATGATTATTTCAAAAACAGTAGCTCATTTGTTCTTAATAATGTTACTGAAAAATACTAGTAATTATATAATGGCTATAGAAATCACATTTTAGGTAAATGAAGAGAGAAATGATTTTTTTTTATTATAACGCTCCAATTTATATGTAATTACCAGCTATAAAAGAACCTTCCTGGTATGCATAATGACCACCTTTTGTCCTTGCATAAAAAGTCGAGGTGTTTTCATTCAAGGTTTTGTTCTCTTCAGCTTATTTCTGGCTGGTTGGGGAGACAGAGGCAGCTGTTTTTATGACAAGTGACACAGTCCTTCCCTAGACTATTGAAAGCATTGGTCGGAAAACCAGCTGGGTTTATTCTTAGTCTGTCGAACTCAAGCCATAGAAACAAGAATTCTGGGCAAGCTAGTCAAAATGTGTCATTGTTAAAAAGGAGTAGTTCTTGATTTTTTTTTAATGTTAATAGAAACTAGCAATTGTTAATTACCTGTAACTGCTCTGATTTAAGGGTAATACAATAGAAAACATGCAAGCAACATAAAGTGACACACAGTTTTTTTTTTTTTTTTTTTTTTTGAGTTACCTTGGTCTCCATTGGAGATTTGATGTTGCATGATCTTTTTGTGTAAGTACGTACCAAATTCTAAGAGAAATAAATACAAGACTCCTCTTGCAGTGTCAGTAGCTATGACTATTGACTGTAAGCCACAGGGTGATGTTTAATGAGAATGAATATATTTCTGTCTTTTGTATAGAAAGGAAAAGACTATGGGCTATGTAGGAGTGTAGACAGTTCTCTGATAGGAGTATGTAAGTTTGGCATTTGTATTTTGATTGGGCTAGAGGGATATTGCTAGAGATGGAAAATCTAGATAAAAGGTGATTGCTTTAAATGATAAGGTCATGGGCTGCATTGACAAACTATAATTACTGGGGCAGAAAGCAAATGTTTGTTTTAAACATGGTGGAAAGATGGCAGATAGTGCTTGGACATGTATTCCTAAGGGGGAGGCTTCTCAGCTGAGTCAAGTTGAATAACAGGTAGAAGAGTTGCTGAGCATTGGTCTTCACAGCCCAACGTAATTTTATATACTTGACCTTTAACATGTGAGGAGGGGCTCAGGTATTTAGAAACAGTAGTTTTGTCACTATCATTCTTGCAATGGCATGATGGTCGAGGTACAGTGAGCAATTGGCATAGAATTGACATCTGGACCTCTCGGCCTGCCATGAATCTAGTTAGCAGCCTCACTTAGACTGCCGACTTTACTATGGGTCAAGATGAAATAAACATTGCTGTCAAGAATGCCCTGTTCACTCTTTCAAAAATTGAGGAAATGGAAAGAAATTTTCCATACTTCAATGTCTGCCCCAGCTTGACTGTTTTGGCAAAAACAGTGGAGACATCCCTAAGAAGGAAGCTGGTAAAGCCAACATCTTGTTATAAAGTTTTTTTTTTTTTTTTTTTTTTCAAACCTTAAATAATTTGTGTTTTGAATCAGGAACTAGAATTGGGATGAACAAGTAATTCTGAAGCTTGGCTTGTCCGTTTTCTGATCTGTCTCATGAAAATTTCTCCAGATATAGGGTCTGCAAATTGCCCTTTGAATTACAATCCTTATTATATGCAGTGCACTGTTTCATTTGGTAAACAGTCTGTACTTTGCATAGGGTTCTTGTGTTACGGTTGGCCAAATGAGTAGATGCAAGGAAACTGAGGCATGAGCAAGAGCACCAGCAATCCCTGAATGTGTTAATGGTTACTGACTGTTTCTGGACCCTGACCAGGTTTCATACAAAGAAGAATTTCTAGGTTTTGAACTTCTGTTTGTTCAAGGCGTTTTCCAAAAAGATAGAAAATAGCACCTAATCTGAAACACTGTGGCCTGGAAGGTGAAATAAAATGTTTTGTGGGCGCTGCTCTTGCACTACAAGCTTCAAGCTCTAGTTGAAAGTTTCAGTATTTTAGAAATATACATATACAATGTTAGTGATGAGGAAGAAAGTATGTGAGGCAGTTTAATCGTAGGGTGAGTCTGGATAACATAATTAAGGTTTTCTTCTGTAAACATGCTGCATTAGTCAGCCGAGGAAGGAGTGAATGAGTTGATCACAACTTGACAACTTCGAGGAGTCAAAAGGGGAAGAAAAAAAAAAAAAAAAGCTCCCCCCCGGCTTCTTCACACTGTTGTGATGGCTGGTCCAGGCAAGGCAGGTGCTCCAGATTGCTTTTCTGTCAACTCCATCCTGCTTATACTTGTTATTTACTTTTCACCCAAGTATTAGGTGCCGTCCCTGAAAGGTACTGAGAAAACAGCAGAATGCTGTGATTAGTACACAACATAGAGATGAAAATATATATATGTATGTGTTGTCTTGTTGTCTGCTTACTGTTGATGCTCACGGACCATCTCACTGTATCTCTCAAGGGCTTCATATGGATGCTGAATACAGAAGAGACAGCTCTGGTTTGAAGGAATTTGCAGGTATTGCCGCCATTGCCCACAATGACCCTCGTCGCTGAACGCCAGAAACATGAATACCTTTTCATTCAATCCTCAAGCTTTTGGAGGTGGAACAGAAATATTTGGTTATCACAAAACGTTGAAAACACCAGAACATAACATCCAAATAGGGTTCAAATAATTTTTTTTTTTTTTTTTTTTTTTTTTTGCACAGAGACACTTGTGTTCTTGACAGTCAATAGCAAGTGAATGGTGAATATAATACATAGTAAGTCATGCTAAAATCTACAGGTAAATGACTGTATTATTTGCAATAAACAGCTTTCCATTTAATATACTGGAGTTGTTCCAAGGACATCTTTTCATAGGAGAAGCAGATGCAGATGAAGTTTTCCACAATTTAGGCTGTATTTTTTTAAATAAAACATTTAATTAGCAGGCATGAACACAGCCAAACACTTGAAATGGCATTAAAACAATTGTTTGATATTAAGCAGCACACACATTCAACTTGTGAATGCAGTTATACTGAAAAGCTTGAAAATATCAACAAATTGTGGTGTGTTTAAAAAAGAAGTTTTAATTTTCTTCCAAGGTTTTTTCTTACATAAGTTGAAAGCTAAAAAAAAACAGTTCAAAAGAACATAAAAAATAGGAAAGAAAAAGGGAAAGGAAGAGAAAAGATTGTCTTACTAAATGCCAAAAGCTTATTAATATTTCTTTTGCAGATCGGAAAAGGATTCTGACCCATATTTTAAACACAGTACCGAACTGCTGTGCTCTCACATGGAAAAGTTTTTTCACATTATTATAAGAGACTATGATTTTGCATAATTTTCTTAAAATTTGAATGCAACAACAGAACTTAAATAACATTTAGAGTTTTGTAACCAGAAAATCTGTTTTTAAAATCGGTTTTGCAAAATGGTGGCTTAGGGCCAGTTCCAACAGAACATTGCAAAAGTGACTGCTTATTTTACTGAATTAATCTATTGATTTCATTGAAAGTGCCTAAATGCTTAAACCTTGATCATATTCCAAAGAATCTTTATGTTTTGCATTAAAATTCAAAGTATCCTTTGAAATCCCTGAAGTTTAGCATTTTGTTTGAAATCAGGGTATAAGTTACCCTACCTATCCCTAAACAGAAGAAAAAGCTCATTGCATCATCTTAAAAATACAGACTTCTCAGAGTTTAACTATCATTAAGTGATCATTACATTGGCACTGGAGTGGTCTTATATCCACATACACTTTCTAGCCATCATGATCAAACAACGGTGTGCACATGACTACATACAAAATATCACAAATCTATCCCCATAAAATCAAAATTTTTCCAAAACATACTGAAAAACCTATAATTGCTGCTGAGATTGCAGGCATCGTTGTAAAGACCTCAGATTTGAAAAAGAGCTGAAAAAACTCTTAGTTTTACAAATCTAAAGAGGACCTATAACACATCTCTGGAGAAATAAATTGAGTCTCTAACTATGCCAACTGCATGCAACATAAAAATTTAGTACCACTAAAAGCTGCCCTGATCTTAACTCATATATTCCTAGTAATCAACTACTATATCATATATGCATCATATGGAAAATATTTTGCACAATTACAGCCTGTGCTATAAGAAGGCTGTCTTGAAATGCATCATATGGAAAATATTTTGCACAATTACAGCCTGTGCTATAGGAAGGCTGTCTTGAAATGTATTTTTCCAATACCTTCTCCATCATCTTTGGAGCAACTCCTAACCTCACCAAACTCATAGTCAGAAACAAACTTCCTGCAGCAGAACAATACTGAATGAATCTGCTAGGGCAGAAATAGACGTTTACAAAAATTCCATAAGTACCCTAGTAAACATATCTCATAAGGGAATCACCAAAATCTTTGGCTCCTGTACCTATTGCTAATATAACATTCTCATCTAATATATTAAATATTTTTATCTAAATTATCTGAATGAAATCAAGCAATCGCAACAGGCACTGACAGAGCTGAGAAATACCCAGTTACCAAGGAGAGAACATTTCCCTAAAACAGCAATTTCATTTTTGACATCTAAGTCCTGGTTTTAAGGAAGACCAACATAATCTCTTCAAAACACAAGTCTGGAAATTAAAATTCATATTTCTGGTGGATGCTGTACATCATAGACACGATAAAAACAAGAATTATGGGACAAGGTAGCATTGCAACTTATGGAGTTGCAAAGAATGTAAAAACTGGAAAGAATGAAAAGCTTTGGTGTGCGTGTATTTCTAGAAATACAATGACTAAGACTGAGAGTAATTATCTGTGTTTAAAATAATCCTTTAAATCATTTAGGAAACTAAACAGAAAAGGAGAGTTGGCCTTGATGGCATAGGATGAGAATATTAGAGGGAGAGAAAATAATGTTGTTGGCCTCTGTGAGACATAGAGTTATGGACATGGAAGTATATAATTAACTGCCATTTGTAGAAGACAAGTATTGGATGCCTCCCAATAATACTCTATAAACCAGAGGCTTTTCTGGTAGCTTATAAAATAATCATAAGGTAGAGGGAGGAAACAGACAAAAAAGAATCCAGCATCTTCCCCTCATTACTTAACCATGTTTTGAACCATCCAAGTGAACAGTAAAATTAGTATCTTATGCAGGTGAGTTAAAAAACTGAGAAAAACACAAATAAGCAAAGAAGGACTTTCATTTCAACAGCATATTAAAATCAAAACAGCCAACACTGACGATGAATTTTGCTTTTCTCTTTCTACTTTCATAATGTGCACATATACAGTCATAGAGCAGTCATGGCCATGGCAAAAAGCAGTAGGAAACATTACAACTGAATGTACTGTAGAGAAGAGCACAGCAGAGCTGGTATGAAGCCACAGAGCATAGGATTTCCAAAACAAAGCACTCTTGTGGCAAAATAAAGGATTTAGAAGAGAGTAGTTCATTCACATATTATAATGAGAAATCAGCATATGTAGTACCATTTTTGCACTCAGCCCATGGGTTTTAGAAATAGCTGTTTATTGGCAGAGCCTGCTTTGGATAGCAGTTTTGTTTCAGCTGGCCGAGAGGTCACGTGAATGAGTAAAGAAACTTATGAAGCCTGGCCCAGTGAGGTGGTGGTTGCCCACTGGGTGGTGTGAGGGACAATGCAGAAGAGTTTTGGAGAGGTTGTTGAGGTACCTGGGAGGGTATCGCACGGAAAAAAGAATGAAGAAGTGCAGTTCAATCTGCTGAGCCTGGAGAACTGGAGGAGTAACTCTGGCCATGGTCAGGGTCATATGCTCTCTTGAAGGAAGAGACAAAAAAATTCTACTCAGTCTTCAGACAAGTGCTATTAGTCCACACTTCTGCTATTATTTGCTCTTTCAGAATATAGCTCTAGAACACTGCGACATCAGTCTGCCCTCTGCAGCCTCACATTCAGGTGTCACATTCAGGCTCATTTCTTACAACACAGGATGTCAATATGGTGTGGAAGCTGTCTCCTAGAGCTGGGCATCCTGCTGACTGCACCAAGTCTTTGTTTATTCAAAGCGACCTTCACCTATGACCAGTCACTCAGTAAGCTCTGAGTAAACCATTTGCCGACTGTGAAATCGCTGGTCCAGTCCCACTGCCCAGGCAGGAGCTGTGTGGCCTGGGAAGTGGAATGAACATTTTGGTGAGGTAGTTGTCCTTCTAGCACACAGCTGGAAGAACTGCATCTGCAAGAATGCACTTTCCCATCCTTCCTTTTGCCTCATGCAAAAAGCATGAACATCTAGAGCCAAAGCAGCTGTGACAAAAGATTCTAAAGGCTGATCAAGGCTTGCACATACTTTTTCCCTCTTCTGGTATCTAGAAAACAGGAGAAGGCTTTGCAGTGATTGATGGAACAGAGAGTAAGCAGAGAAAGGCAAAATAAAGTACAGACTAGAAACATATATATGTATAGAGATATATACAATTATTCCTCTATAAATAACGTTTACTTAGTCATATCTGGTTGAGTAAGAACATTTTGACACAAAAGTTTCAGTTAGTCTTGCTCAAGTCACCTTTTTTTAGCCATATTTTTCCAAACTTTTCACCTGGAAAAATTATGTTGATGGTGTAGCCCTCCTGCTCCCCAAAAGACACGCTGCAAATGAATAATGAGAATACTAACGGTCTTATTACTACCATTATAAATAATAAAGTGGAGGAGGAAATCAAACAGGACTGAGGTTCATGCACAATTGCTGTCTTGGCAATTTTTGTTACGGCCCATGGCACGTTTTTTGCTAGGATTCCATTTGTCCCAGGCAAATGGAAGAAGGTAAGAGAGGCAAAAGAGAAGCTTCTTGGTGGAGCAACCTGCCGTGACTCACGCGGGCAGCCTTCCTCAGTCTGCACAGCACAAGCAGCTAACTGGGGGACACAAGAAGACTGGGAACTGCCAAATATGGATGTGTTCTGTTGAGGGACGGTTTAGATCTGATAGAAGAGTCACTGTTAAGAAACAAGAGATGTTGACACCTGGAGAAGAGATGTAGTTCTGCAGGAAGGGCAGCCCTGCTTCACAAGCACAGTTGTGGGGCCTTTCACTCATGATGGCATACTTGATAAGACTATAGCATATATTTGTTGGTTTTCAAATACATACCAGTTCAGTAATTACTTTGAACAATTCCTGTGTATTGTAGCTAAGTTTTGGACAGATATTGCCATCCTAAGTTGTCATGCTGCTTAGGTCCCTTCCTTGCCTAATCTTGCTCTGTTCTATCCGAGGTCAACAACTCAATATTGTGCAGGAAAGTTGTTTTGTTAAATAATTTAACCACTTCTTTGCGTAATGATAAAGTAAAATTGGTAGAAGAAGCTTGTTATCAATCTGGGGTACTGGTAAGTAGTAATTATATGTAATGAGGCTTTTGTCTTGCAGCATTTTGAAGATAATCTTGAACTCCTCCTCGTGCTTTAGCAGAGGACTGTCATGTTGAATATTCCTTTAACATTTTCCTCACTCCCTGGAGAGAAATTATAGCTTGTTAGATGGAAGCTCATTTGAAGCCTCAATTTTCTTGAGTATCCTGCTCTTGTGGGGAGTACCAGGTGTGCTCAGCGACTCTGGCCTTCAGGTTCAAACTCAACTGGCATTCTACGAGTCTTTGATTTTTTTTTTTGCTTCTGCTGAAGCGGCAGTGGTTGTCTTGACAGCAGGAACAAAGCTACCTCCTTGCCCTTTGATATGTAGCAAGGTAAACGAAACCAAACTAGGCTTTGGAGAAATGGGGCATTTTTAAGGCAAAGGTTAAGGCAAATAACCTCATGTTGATCATATCTACTAAAAATTAATAATTCTGTTCACAGTGTATCATTAAGGTATTCAATGTAGAAAATAAAGAATTCACCAATAAAAAGATATGCTTTTTTGAGCTGTTTGATTTGTAAGGTGTGACACACCCAGAGCTCCAGGTGATGTTATGCTGTCAGAATCATATCCCAAAGGAAGATAGAAAAGTCCTCAACAAATTAGTTTTGATGAAGAGGAACAAATATAGAGAAATAACATGATTATATTAAAACTGTTAAAAGAAGTATTGGAGTGCTGAACAAAACAGATTGTTGAAAGAGAAAATAAACACTTTACCTTTCATTGATTCTGAGAAATTCTTACATCAATGATTTCTATAAAGCTGGCCAGGACTGTTGTTCATGATAAGAAGGTCTATATAAAGTGTTGTAGGAAGCATAAAAATCTTTTAGGATGCTAAAATGCTGAGTTCTTAAAGAAAGTTTTAACATGACCTGCTGTTTTTGCAAACTCAAACTTAATCCACCCTATAATGAAGCTGCATTTGTAGACAAAAACTTATGATGAAGGCAGAATTTAGGTATTCCTCAAGTTTATTTGCAATTATGAATTTTTGCTATCAGCTCTGTGCAAGTGGCAATGCTGATAACAGACATTTCGTGATTCTTGAAAATTCAGAGACCAGATACCGCAGATTTTCATTCTTACTACATAAGAACAGACTTGCAGCACATTATGCTGTGAGACATAGTTCTAATACAGTCTTGTTTGCAGCTCTGTGTTTACACAGGAATGTTTGCCATCCATGGCGTTTTTCTGCTCATTTGAAATTTTCTCAAAGAAGCTGGTGCTTGACTCTGTGAACCCTCAGTTGCGAAGAAGGAGATGAATACATGAAGCAACGTTAACCGTTGTCTCAGATACACCTCCCTTTTTATACTTTCTGAAAGGCTTATCTCATGCCTGCAAAAGAATTTTAATAGCACATTTAAATGGTAAATGACAATGAAAGTCTTACAGTGTTATCTTGCACATCTATAGAGCAGGATTTTCTCATAGGTACTTCTATATTGATGAACCGTGAATTTGGGGCTTCTCTTCGTTAATTTGCCACACAAGATGGAGTAAAAGGACAAATAAGAACAGTGACTCTTTAGATCCCTTACTGACAGGGATCTGTTTAAATCAAATGAGCATGCAGGTAAATGCAAACTCTATTACATTTCAGAAATTTGAATGCTGTATAAGCAATACCCTAGAAAAGGATCTTAGACTTTCTCCTCCATTTATCAGCTGCTGGAACAAATATAACTGCTTAGTAGAAGCCAAATTATTTTCTATTAAATGGAATTTTAGTGAATAATTGCAGCTTAATCAATGCAGTATATAATTTATTTTCATTAGGCTCTATCAGTCTCCTTGGAGACCATAACTTAAGAAAATTCAACAGTTGTAGGATCACAGATCATTTTTTGTGGTCATTATACTTTTAGGCTTATAGTTTATGCAATTTCAAGTAGTTTTTCTTTGTGTGTCTTCTTTGCAACTGCATGTAATTGTCTTATGAAACATTAGTAGGGAGTATCAGAAATCAGAACATATTATGAGTCTTTTACACGCTTGCAAGACAATGGGGTCAAAATACTGTAGCAAAGTTTTAACTTTGCTATACATGCTTATACATGGTAGACAAATTACATTTATAATGTAATTACCTGAAAACACACAAAAATAATTTAATGTATTTATAATCAAAAGCTAATTTGATTTACTCTAATATATAATTAATACATGAAACTCAATGAAGATAAGTTGCTTAGTGGTCTACAAGAAAACAAAATAATAGATAAGAACATGCCAGTGAATATGTATTAAAAAAGGCTAACAGAATGTACTAAAACTTTAGATTCAAATGCAGTGTCAGTAGCAGTCCGAATCTGGAACCGTTACCGAAGGTTTCATCAGGACAGTAAAATGGTCTTGGTATTCGTACCAGGTTTGTAATAGGGATTGGTTTGTTGTAGCACTTGCTATAGCAAAAAACATATTGCTTGTTTTCATGGAAGACAACTTCTTTTATTTTTCTGTATCCTGTTAGTGATATTTCACCCTGACTCCATAAAGGAAAGAAGCTTACAGGATCATGTGTGCATATCTGCATATATCTCTGTATCTCTCCCCTCATAACTTTTGAATCCATTGGTTGAATTCAGCCAAATTTAGCAGGATGAAGAGGTTCGAAAGATACCTAAGTTCCTGTGCAGTCCATGAAAATAGATAGTTGGATAGGTGAGAACATTTCTTATAAGAGAGAAATTGCAAATTGATCTTGTATGTTACTAGGCACCAGAGATGTGGCATGGGAAAGAGCTGCTCCAAATGCCTACTGTGGGAAGATCTTCAGCTGGAGTTCAGACACGGCAGCCACGGGACACAAACCTATGGGAGTCTCATTAGCACTGATGCTTGCAGAAATGGTTATTTTAATAACCATTTGGAGGGAGGGCAGCGAATGCAGCTCCAAGCTCGGGTGTAAGCCTCTTGCTTGACCATGCTGGAGGTAGTCACCAGCCAGCTGTGCTGCGTGGCACTGGGTTGAGAAGCCAGCTGTGCCTGTGATGCCAGCTGTGCCTGATGCCAGATGTGTCTGTGCTTTGGGCTGGGAAGCCAGCTGTGTCAGTGACGCCAGCTATGCCCGTGCTTTAGGGTATTGGGTGATTGAGCCATAGTGCTCTACTTCTGTTATCCTCATGGCCCTTCTGACCATGGGAGGCTGGGAGAACTACTATTTCACTGTGTTTTGGAGTTCCTCTCATTCCCTCTCTTTGGTCAAAATCTTCTTGAACCTTTTTTTTTTTTTTTTCTCTTTCAATTTCTTCCACATAGCCCTTTTGCTTGGGCAATGACTGCTTTAAATTCTCAACATTATATTGTCCTTCTCCTTCTACTGTGTTTTAACCTTTTAACCTTATTAACTTAATTCCTACAGCAGTAACTTGTCCAGTGTTGGTTGGGCTCCCTCCCTGAGTCATCAGGTGATTTCTAAAACTTTGATGATACCAAAACACTGCATTGAATGAAACTGCTGCCATTATAGTGACTAATAGAGCATCAGAGTGTGACCCCACCTCCCCATCTGCTGGTTGGACCTTTCCTTGGGGAAAAGTGTGCCAAATGCTGCTCTTTTCTGTAGCACAGCAGTACATGGCTCTGCCATCGCCACAACTTCTACCACTTGGCACTAAGTCGTGCTACAACTGCAGCACTCCCATGGCAGGTTTGTTTTAATTATTTCCAGGGCAATATAACAACCACATATGTGAATAAGTGGACAGTTGCCACTTGGCATCAGTCTAGACGTTAGCTTTTTCTCTATATTTTCTTAGTGCAAGAATTTTTTGAGTATTTGATATTTTTCAAATGCACAGTCTTGTCCCTTACTGAATATTTATGTGTGAATGAGCTGAAATAATATCCCTTTATAATGAATGGAAAGAGAAATAGGCACTCAGTGCATGATCCGCTGACCTACTCACAGTTTTAAAGTGAGATGTAATTTGGAAGTGCCATTTCTTGCCATTGAACATACAGGCAGGATGGATGACTAACTGGGATGCAGATTTTATACTTTAGAGGTCCCATGCTGGGTGCAAACTGCACTAAGGTGCCTAGCTGCATTTCTCTGCTCATTTTTAGTCTGTAAATTCCAGTCCTAGGCTACTAGGGCTGCTAGGGGACTAATGGGACTTGGCATCTTTATGCAATCAGTGTTTTGGGGGGGCATTTGATACATCGCACCCTCTCTGAACCCAATTTCTTAGCTAAACCACCAGTTTCTTGAAGTGCTAGAGGACCACAGGAGACTGCAGAAAGGACAAAGCAACAAACCTGTCCTCTCTGCCCAATGTACAGCAGGGAAAAGCTCTGCTCATTTTCTCTCCTCGCCTCCTCAGCACCCCAGAAGGCTGTCAGTGTGCAATGTCACTGGAGGGTGTAAATCCAAGAGCTTCTGACCAGCCTCAGCAAAGGAAACTGCTTCTTTTAGCACAAGGAAAGAGTTCAGCTGGTATATATATACATATATATATAAAGAAAAGGTACATATATGCTATTTGTTTTACCTATGGGGGCTTTACAGGAGCCCTACTGAGCAGCCACAGGGATGAACATAGTCACTTCCAAATATGTGTCTCTATTCCTGCCCTATCGGCTCACAGTGGGGAGAAAAAGGGACCTATTCTGCCGAGGGACTCCCACTCTTCTTCCTGCATGTGAGGTTTCGGGATGCAAATTTGACTAGCCTGGTTTTCTTTTGTGCTACTGAAGATTATTGTGCTGTTCAGAAACTGACGTGTACAAACAACCGTGCTCATTGTGAGCTATGCCAGACACATGCTCCTTTAATCGTTGTACTTCCCATATCTGTATGAAAATCATTAGTAGTAAAAGGCTTTGCAATTATGCAGCTACTTTCTCTGTGAGTGTTCTTGAAAAACTTTGCTAATTTCTCAGTGGCATATTCAGAAGAAACAGAACAGAAAGACTTTTAGCTGAGGCCCATTAAGTGTTTTTCCATCTGCTTGGGGTGAACCAGAAAGAGCTATGTGTTAGGTCTTGCCTTATGGCAAATCCTGATCTGCAGTTGCTGTTTTCCCACACTTACTTAAGCTTCTTTGCACATCCACGCACACAAAGCAGATGCCGGTGCCACAACAGGCCTGAGAGGCTTCTTCTGAGTGTGAGATAGTTTTATACAGCCAGGTCCTCGGGAGTAGCCTCCAGCAAAGCCAACCAACCAAACCAAAAAGCTGCTCACAGTTGACATCAGATGATCTGAAACAGGTTTATCGATTGAAAAGGCAAAAAGCACACGAGATCATGAGTTGTCTGCTGTAATCCTTCTGGACTCAATAGCCTTGTTTGGGGAAGGGCTTTGGGAAAGGAAAATCACTGCAGGAAAAATACTGTATTTTTCAATTTTCAAGGTCCTCAGCACATAGAATAAACAGTATCACTGAAAAGGCACTGAAAAGGAATGTTAAATAATATTTTTTCTTTTATACAAAGTAGGAGGGTGAGAAAACAACAAGTAAAATGTATCTTTTTGTGCACTGACAGTGATTGTTCCCTCTCCACGGGGGTGAAATCTTGCCATATAAAAATAATTGGGAGCATGCCACTAACTGCAATAGGGCCAGGATTTCACCCTTTTTATTCAAACCTAGACTCTCTCTTTGGCAACTGGCCCCATCTCAAACTTTTCTCTAGGGAGCTATTGTTTTTATATTATTTGCAAATCCACACTCATTGCTTTTAAAAAATACTTTTCAGAACCATGCAGACTACTCAAAAGAAACAGTGAGGTTGATAAATCTATTGTTAAAAGAATAAAATAATCTCAAACCAAAACCTTTTTCATTCTTTTACATTATTTGAAAGCTTTTTGTAGTAGTCATTTGGTAGCTTTTGAGTGTGAGTTTGCTGAAATTGTTTTGACTTATGACCTCATGAAAATAAAACTCATGATTCATTTGTAGAAGTTAGGAGTGTTGATGGAGTTAGAACCTGTAGAACAATTACACTGAAGTAACTTTATGAAGTATACCTCTTTGTAACTATAAAATATTCTACCGTGTGAGATTAATTATTGTATTTTAATATCACTAGCAGGTGCAAAACTTTCATGTTTTTCTCATATGTTGTAATTATAAAGTAAATCAAAGAACTTCATAGTGTAGAACATTCACAGATATGCGTGAATTAAAAGATAATTGATTTCTTCTTATCTTTCCCAGATAGATTTTTGGGTCAAATTCTGCTTCCATTCTCTCAGTATCTAAACTTACATAATTTCTGCTTTTGTAAAAAAAATAAAAATATATATCTCTCCACTTTTTTCTTGAGGGTGAATTTTACATCTCAGATAACTAAAGCGATACTTGCTAACATGCAATTTATTAGAAGAGGATTGTACTATTTTATCTCTATGAACTAATGCACATGACACCCTCTTTAAAAAAATAATTTTGTCCCAATGTAATCTTCAACACAATCCTTATGTGTTTATTTCCATGGTGCAAGATAATTTACACATATTTGCACTCACCCTTGCAAGATTCTCCTGAAAAGTCTTTGTAGATTAGTTTTCATTCCATATTGATCTACCCATATTCATGATTAGATGTTGATGGAATTTGGCAATTTAATCTTCTCTCTCCATTTTTAGAAAACTACTTTTAGAATCATTAACCTATTGAATCAAAAACATACAGCCTGATATTTTTTGCGCATCTACATACTCCTGAATGTTTGTTTTTCAGATTTTATCAATTGCTTGACACTATCTTTGTTAAAGACAGCATAAAATCTTTCCAGTGTTTGCTGTAAAATAAAGATATAAGAAGGAAGCCATGGCAAACATGTTGCCTTTGTGATAACATTATCAAAAGTCTAGCAGGGGTTGGATCTACAGCCCTTAGAATTTATTTTATACCAAAAAGCTTTTTGAATACATAATGAATACTCACAAATGAGAACCTATTCAGACAGTGTGCTATTGAATCAAGTTCATCAAAGTTAAAGTAACGTGTATTTTCTGAAAGCTGTAGATGATTATACACTGGTACAACTTCAATGAGTTCTGATAATCATAATTTCCTCTAATAGAGTTAATTAAATTATATTCTGTCTTGGGCTCCTTTTCTTATACCAGAATGATTGTAAAATACTCTATTATGTTTCATTGCAGTATAGCAGATTCTACTTAAAAGAAACCAACCCAACTGCCATATTTGTTAAAAATAAACTACTTCTATTTTGTGTCTAGTGATTCCTTTAATGTGTTCCTTCTAAATTGTACCTGCCAAAGATGATTGAGAGATGGCATTTATTGAACTGAAAGGAGCAGGGCCAGACTGTGACTGACAGGCGTACCGCAGCCTGCTTCATCTTGGTGGTGCTTTTTGGGAGCTCGGTCTACCTGCCGTGTCTCTGCACCACCTTATGAGACCAAGGGAGTCTTGTCATATCTTCCTTTATTACCATTTGAAACATATTTGTAACATGCAGTTAAATAAAATTGCATATTGGTGGAGTTTTACTAATACTGTAAAGAAAACAATAGATAAAGCCAGATGCACAACAAAATCTGAAAAAATCTGAGAAAATCTGAGCTTCTGATCTTGTTCAAACACTTGATTTTTGAACTTTGACTTTATGATATCCTTTGTCAGAGCCTTTTGATTGATTTAGAGCTTATCTTTCGCCATCACTTATATTTCATAAGGTTCTTGGGGTTTGAATGACAGTGGAAAACAGTAAAATATTAGTCAATTTATTAATTTTCCCTAGGTCACCTGGAATTATTTTATGCTGGAAATTATATACAAAATACACTAGATGCTTATGTATAGTCTAATTGCTGCAATACAGATAGAAGTGCAGGTACCATTTCAGGTGAACTAAAAGTAAAAATAAGTATGTGTGTGACTTATTTCTGAACCTTGCAGAATTCAGAAACTTCTCTGCCTCTCCTTGCAGAGAAAACATATATATTGTAATATTTGTTTTGGAAATTTATATATTGGCCGACCATATGAACATGTTCTCATTGCCTACTCAGGCCTTTGAGCAATTTGCAGCCTTTTGTTAGCAAATAAAGGCTCTCTGAGGCTCCTACTTGAGCACAGAGTTTACCAGCTGCTATCCACTACTAGACCTCATTAGGGGCCTGCTGTTCTGCTGAGAACCACACCACATGCTACACCCTGCGTTGTCTGCATATTAGCCTGTTGCTGCTCCTTAAATTACCAGGTACAAAAGGTTGTTCTATTTCTCCATAGAGAGCTACCACTCTTTTGCTGTTTGAAGAGGCTCTATATCATGATCTCTCTAACTAATTAAGGCTTGCAGACAAGCCACAGGTTGTTACAGAGGATTTGTCCCCATGGCTGATATCAGTGGGTTTTTTTTTTGTTTTGTTTACAGAGGATTAAAGCTGCTGTTTCTCAGATTAAAATCTTAAAACAATGACAACAAAACCAACACACGCTCCTGTAGATGTTTAAAATAAAATGCTTCTTAGAATTGACTAACAGTGCTATTGTTAGGACACTGTTAGTGAGAGACATTTCATAAATTCAAAATGTAGATTTAAATATGAGGAAAAAAATGGAATTACTTTCTATATGACTAGAATTAAATCCATTCTAGTTATCGTCATAGAGAATTTCATATAGCTCTGTTTGAACCTGGATGTTTGCAAAAAAAATAACAAAAGTTTTGACCAAAGTAACTCAAAGTGGAAATACTCTATTTTTGCTTTTATGATATACGGTTTTGATGGATTTGTGTGAACATGTGGGTTCTCCCAGGTCGCAGTTTAGAGTGTGACCTGGGAGAAAGACTACAATACAGTGATCTGCTTGCAGGCCTGCCAGAAGAAAATGTTGCTCCTGCTGCCCCTCTTCTGTCTTCCAAGTGAGATATCAGTCATCACATACTGGACCACATTTGTGGCAGCTGCCAGCATTTTTTGTATCTTGTTTTTGTTTATTGTAGAATGTCTTAACTGTTGTATAGTGTTATTAGGTATTTCCCAGATGTAAGTGTGAATAAGAATTAGTTGCATTTCTAATAAGGTAGCATGTGTTCTAGAGATACCATGCATTGATTTAAAACCTTGTCCAACAGCTGAAACACTTAACTAAAAAGTTTGTTCTTTTGTGTATACATCATTATATACTGGTGCCAGTAAAGAGCTATACTTGCCTATGATCATGGAACTATTTACATCAGCATGTGTATTAAAGAGGATCAAATAAAAATTATTATAGGAAGAAACAAATATATCAAAAAGAAAATCAATTAAGAGCCATTTTTTTGTAACAATGCCCAATATTTATCATGTGGTTTCTGTTATTATTAAGTGTATAGAAGTGCACCAATACTATGGACTTGCTTTACAAATGCATTTTGGTGTGTAGCAAAACAATCTTCATTTAAATTGGATTAGCAGTGTTGAAATCTTTTGAGAAAGCCCATTTATATGATTCAGGGACAATTAATGATCCTGTTACATGATCTGCCATCTGTTCAAAAAACAAGCAAACCCAGTTACCCTTTCCTCCAGGAATTCATAGCAACATCATAAGGTGTTCCAGGAATTCTATAACACATTTGTATAAAATCCATAATGTGCAGCTGGCTGTGAAATTTCACTTAACAGAAAGCATCTTCATTCTGCACATGTAGCTGCATAGCTTACTAACATAGGAGTTCCCAGCTGTCATAAACATGTATTAGTGATACTGTGGTCTGACGCTGTGAGTCCACAAACAATAATGCTGTAATTTCCAAGAGAGCCCGTAACTCTTACAAGAACTATGCTGTATTTCTGAGAAACCAATGCAGTCTCAATCTGAGGACTTCACAAAAGGAAATTTCAGTATGCGTATGTCTGTCCCCACAATTTGTCCCCCATTTGTCACAAGCAACATTACTTCACCTTTTAACCGCTGTGCCTTGACCTGCTCCATGAAGGAGCTTCTACTGCCAGAAACACCTTCCCTGAATATATACTTTACATATTAGAAAAACGGTGAATCTCTTTTCCATCCTAAGGCTGACTAGGCCTTTAAAAATTACAGTTTGTAATAGAGGAATAACTTAAAAAAAAAAAAAGTCATAAGGTGATAGAAAAAAAAGCCACCTGGCATTTTCTGCCACAACCCTTAAACAGATTATGGTCAAGTGCTTTTGTAATCTGCTTCCTTCATGGGATAGAAAGATGTGTCTCTTGTGTCATACAAAAGACATGCTATTTTCTTAAATCTTTTCTGAGTGTGTTCAAGATTTTCAACATTCTTCTTAAAGTATAGAAAATAGAATTGAGCACAGTATTACAAAAACATTTTGGTAATACTGTACAAAACGAAATATATATCTCAGTTTCTATGTAGGATTCTTTTACGCAGGATTATGTATGGATCTTTGGTTTTAGCTAAACCATCAAGGCAGTAATTTGTGTTCTGCTGGGCTTATATTGTGATTCCTAAATCTCTTTCATTGTCATTGTATGAGTAATATAAAAAACTTACAGATAATACCTGCCTTTTTTTTTGTTCCAGATGTATGACTGAACAAATGATTAAACATAAATTAGTGTATATTGCTGAAGTGAGCTAACTGTACAAAGTAAACTGGATCCGTCTCTGCAAGTGATCTGTCTAGCTATCATTTCCTTGCCAATTTTTGCATCGTTTATCATTGGTTGTTTTAGAATTTCTCTTTAACATCTTAGCTTTTGCTAAGAATAAATCCCTGTAATACTTTAAAATAACTATCCTTTCTAAATGATGATTTCCCATTGGAAATTATTTTCAGGGTGATATTACTATTTTTTGACCATTTTGCAGACTATGCTCATTTTACAACAATGCTGATATGTAATCAAAACATGATGTTAGACTAAGTAAAATAAGTCATAGGTAAATATCAGATGAACTCAGTCTTCAATATCAAAAAACTTCTTACTTAAAACCAACAACACACACATATATGACAAAACCTTCATAAAATCCTGTTCATTATTAATACTTACATTTCTTTTCACAATAATTTTACCTTCCATACATGTCCTCTCATGGTTTTGCTTAAGATGGATGTGAGGCAGTATTGTTAGTGGCTTTCCATTTATTAGTGTAAGTAAGTTTTCCATTTGTTAGTGTAAAATTGACTTTCTTCTTTTGGGTTTTGGAATTTCCCTGATATTCACATAAGAAACTCTAAAACATACAAATGAACAAGTGCCCTTTTATGGTTCACATTATTAGTTGGTGTTTGATATTCCATCTGGAATGTTATTTGATCAGGAGGCTTCAAATGTAGCTTTAAAGGGGGGCTGCTCTGAACTTGGACCTTTTTCCAAATTCTGTTTTTTTTTCCCTAATTATTTTTATCTCTTACTTTAAAAAAAAAAAAAAAAAACCAAGGAATGCTGATAGGGCATCATTTGGTTAAGTGGTTAGTAATCAGTTATTATTTTTCAAGAAAAGAATCACACTTCTTCAATATAATAGGTTATTTGGCTTTTAAGAAGATTTTGTTTGTATGTTCTCTATTTAAAAAGTTGTCCTTAGGTCTTTTGCCACCCACAGATGTGCTGGTTTTACCACTAGTTTTCATTACAGAATATATGTTGCTATGGAAAGTTATGGCAGCTGCAGTGACCTTACACCTCCATGTATATGCAGCCTCTCGCTCTTCTGATTTCATAATTTGTGTTTATACAACCTGAATTTCAAGTTTACTTTTTTCCAACCATATGAGACGGAAAATAGAAATAACCATAATTGACAGAGGTATTTTTGAAGTGGAAGGCTGCCTTGTGTATTTTTGGGGTATTTACTCTTGTGTTTTAAAGTAAAGATGCAGCTGTTTGCAAAGCAGTGTTTGGGCTCTCCTTCAAGATCTTTGACGTCTTTCCTGGGAGCTTGTGACTGATGGAACAAAGAGGACAAGCTCCTTCTCTGTCTGCACATCTGGGGCTATTTTTTCACCTTTATTCATCACTCCAACATCTCCCTATCCTTCCAACAATCACAAGGTTTTCATTGTTATTAAGTCCCTCTCCACACACTTCTGCTGTCAATAGTTCTCTCCAAATAATAAGAAATATACACCTGAAAATAATCTTAAACACAGATTAGAGTGATGCAACGTTACTGACTGGGTCATTCTGCCAGTAGTGCGTTGGATGGAGCAAGAGTTGGAAAAAATGTTCAATAAATAGCTATCACACTCCAAATGTCTTCACTGGTATCATTAGGGAAACAGGCATGAAGAGATAAAATTGAGAAAAGTAAAATTATTTGGGTCTTTGAAATCAAGAATAAGATTCACGAATCAAGAATCAAGAAAGGCCTAGTTTGAAGTTTGGTGTGACAGAAGGAGTAACAGCAGCAAGTTAGCACAGGGGAATGACAGTCAAAATGGTAGACAAAGACTAATCTCAGTTGCACAGTTTTTCAGAAATTGAGGTAATTTAGTATAAATGTTAGAAATTTGCAAGGACCATCCTGGAAAATTATTAGATATCAAATGAGATTCAAAGCCTGAAAGAATTTTGTCTGTGTGTTGTTATGCATGGTCCAGAAGTGGAGTCAAAGAATTCAGCTTTGATCATACTATCATTAGGACAAAGATTAAATATTCAGATAAAGTGCCAGAATGACAGGCACTGCATGGAAGAAGACAGATGCAGAGACTGAGGCTTTACATTCAATTAGGATTAGCATAAGAATGGTCATATTGAGTCAGACCTTGCCTACTATATTGGTTGCAACAATGGCCAAGAGAAGATGTCACTTGGGGGAAAGAATGGCAATAGAGCAAGCATATGGTGACGATTTCCTGAAGAAAAGTGGAAAACAATAAAGAAAAAGATTAATAAAACCTGGAGGGGAATCTCGGGGGTGGAGAAAGAAAGAATGGGATACAGCAGATGAAATGCTCCAGTAATAGATACTCTGAAAGGTGCAGAATCAAGAGAGGATGTGCTCTGAAGTTTGAGAGGAACAAGATCTTGGAGAAGAGAAAATTCTTGGCAAATCATAGACTCATGCTAGAGAAAGGAGAGAGTATATGTGTCCAGAAATGACCAGAAAAAAAAATCAAAATAAACTCAAAATAAGAGATTTTTTTTTATTTTTATGATTTATTCACTGAAAATTATGTCTAAGTTAAGGCTAAAGTGTTTATGAACTGTTTATGTGTTTCAAGTTGACCTTGTTTTTTTTTTTTTTTCCTGGTTCAGATGTGAAAACATTCCCTCTCATTTGAAAGCATAATTTCATATTAGATGGGTTTATGTTAGAGATAGAAGATAATGGCTGCAGATGACATGTTCAAATTAAGAGGAATTAAGATGATTTGCAGGTGTCGTAGACATATATTGTCGAGATATCACAGAATCACAGACTCGCAGAATGGTTGAGAGTTGGAAGGGACCTCTAGAGATCATCTAACCTGTGCTGGTGTCTGGGGTTTTTCCTCCCCAGGTGCAGGACCCTGCACTCGTTCTTGTTGAACCTCATAAGGTTCCTCTCTGCCCAACTCTCCACCCTGTCTAGGGCCCTCTGAATGGCAGTACAGCCCTCTGGAGTGTTGGCCACTCCGCCCAGTTTGTATCATCTGCAAACTTGCTCAGGGTGCACTCTGTTCCCTCGTCTAAGTCATTGATGAATAAGTTGAACAGTATTGGGCCCAGTACTGATCCCCGGGGGACATCACTGGCCACAGGCCTCCAACGAGACTCAGCCCCATTTATTATGACCCTCTAAGCTCTGCCATCCAGCCGGTTCTCAATCCACCTCACTGTCCACTCATCTAACCCACTCTTCCTGAGCTTCCCCATGAGCATGTTGTGGGAGACTATGTCGAAAGTCTTGCTGACGTCAAGGTAGGCAACATCCACGGCTCTCCCATCATCCATCCAGCCAGTCATCCCATTGTAGAAGGCTATCAAGTTGGTCAAACACGACTTCCCCTTGGTGAATCCATGCTGACTACTCCTGATCACCTTCTTTTCCTTCACATGCCTAGAGATGGTCTCTAGCACGAGCTACTCCATTACCTTTCCAGGGATGGAAGTGAGGCTGAGTGGCCTGGGGTTTCCTGGGTCCACCCTCTTGCCCTTTTCAGGAGGTTCATGTTCTCCTTCAGGTAACCTCAGGGTTACCTGAGGTGTAACTCGGATATTGATGAAGGAGAAAGAGCATAGGAATGGAAGTCAGAGTTCAGATAGGGATTAAATCGGAGGAATTAGAAGCTCAAAAATCTTGGAAACAGAAGTGAAGAGTTTGAAACAGTTATAGAGAGTGGATTATGTACAGAGCAAATGTTATCTGGAGCATGTCATGGAGCATGTTCTATATCAGAGGCAATGGGCTATGAACTGAAGAATTACTATATAGGATCATGAATACCCAAAATGCCGAACGTAAAAAAGAGCTCTGTGGTGGAATCCAGAGAATATTTGTTTTAGAAGACTCATTATGCTTTTCGTCATTTTGGAAACTCATTATGGTGTTGCTAATTGACTGCATGCCCCCCTTCCCCCACCTTGGTAAGTCACATGTCAAAAAAACAAGGCTGGGTAAAGAGGCCATTAGCTCTCATGATCTTTCCTGACAATCAGCAGCTTCTCATTGTGTTAGGCTGGTTAATAAATGCATGAGTCACAGTACTCAACAGCAGAGACTTGCCCAGAAGTGAATTTGGTCCCTGAGGTCACGGCGTGCTCCGACTTACACCACTGTTGTTGGCAGATCAGCTGGGAGTAAGGAGACAACTTGGTCCCTCGCTGTTTGTGACATCCACTTTGGGACTTTCACTGGCATAGCTGCTGAGCAGATACAATTAGTGTTCAATAAAGAGACACTAACTATTTACAGATGTATCAGAAACAAAAAATTCTGACATTCAATTTCAGAGTTTCTGGAGAAGTGAAGGTAATAGTGACACCAGTTTCCCTCACAATTCAATTCAAACTGTAACTTGGTTTTATATTAATTCCAACAGATCTGCTTTTTCTGTGTTTACTGAATCTCATGGCAAAGTATAGTTTTGGTGAATCTGTAGTCCTAATTATTTTCTCAGGCAGTGAAAAGACCAAGAGTGGACAACCTACTCCAAACATGTCTGGAGTCTTTCCTTTGCCTATTCTGCCCTAAACTGGAAGGAAAAATAAAGCTTCCAAAATCACTGCAAAGAAAAATGCTTAGTAAAGGTTCAATATTGTTCTGGCTCCTCCTGTTGCTTTCCATGGAATGGACGTGAGTGTTACCTGTGGGCTAAGCTGAGGTGACTGGAAACTCATACTTCCATTTCAGCTCATAAATGGGCACCAAATAGTGCACAGGCATTCCTACTTTGTCCTCACAGTGTGCAGTATGTTGGTTTGGATGGATCAGCCCTGGGGCCAAGAGGGAAAAACCCTGGCTATGGGCTGCCTGCTGCTTCTGCCCACCTGCCTGCCACCAACACCGCTGTGCTGATGTTGCTTGCCAGGTGGACACCTGCCCATGAGGACCTAGTCTGGGACAACCACATCATTTTAGGTAGGTCAGGAAACAGCTGTCAGGCGGTGTAATTTGGCTCTCCTAATTTGGAAGTGGATCTTATTCAGCCATGTAGCTGTTTGCCTGCTGACAAGCTCACATGTATTATACTGTGCATTATATGCGTGATTGATGCTTGTTTATGGGAACAATTTGCACTGTGACAAAGCTATAGCTTTTTTTGTGTGTGTGTCAAGTGACAAGCAGCATTGACCTCTTTGCCTTTCTGCAGAGGTGGTATAACTTACTAATATGGTTTAACACATTTTGAGGATGAGCAAGGAAACTACTACAGCCACAAGGCAAGGCAAGTACTTGGAAGCAGTTCTTCTGGTTCCATACAAGTGTGCATATTTTAGGTTGCAGGTTAGATTGCAGGTTATACGTGTGAATTTTGTAGCCTTATTTTTCATTCTTTCTCCTCATAGATAGTATGAACAAACCAGTTATGCAAAAATCTCATCTTTACTCCTTTTCCTAGGTAGTTTTACAGTAAGCAATCATATAATATTAGTGCAGGGTTTTTTGCTCTTATATTACAGAATTTTTGATAAAAGAAAACTTTGATTATGCATATGCAATTCATTGTAAGTTTCAGTCAAAAGTATCACAGTTTCCTGTCTTACATTTGCCTAAAATATGATGTTTGTAGGTTGATTTTTTTTCTGTCAGTATAGCCATGGTTTTACTAGGAGTAACACAAACCACATTAGGAAGATTTTCCAAAGTAATTAAAATGAAAGACTAAGGTCTTGATACAAAAATAAATTAAATTTTATTCTCTTTTATATTTTTAATTTTATTTTTTTTCTTGTGAAAAAAAAAATATCCAGATTATCTAGTAGTCATCAACATCCAGTTTCACACTACCGCCATATGTTAGCATATGTTTTCCTCTGTGACCTTTTTCTAGTTTTATAGAAAGAAAAAAAATACAGAGCCTACCTAATAAGTTACATAAAAGAAGAAAAGAAAAGAAAGAACATATTTTATTTCTTATTTCACTCTAGCTACTTCACTCTAGCTACTACATCTAGCTACTTAAAAGAAGAAAACATATAAAACAAAAAATCCTGTCTTGTACTGCAAAAAAAATATAATTTAACAAACACGAGACTTTCTCCCAGGAGACATGTGCCCCACCTTTCATATTCATTTGGTGTTATGTTGTTTTCTTTAGCGCTACATTCCTAATTCAAATTGACCTAGCTACTAATAGAATTTAACTTATTTCACTCAGACTGTGAAATACACCTGCAATTCCCTGCTATGTTTCCTTTGCATGCAGAGCCTGTTGAAGAGCTTTCCACCCTTTTTCTGCCTCTGCCAGCTGTTTGTTCTCACCCTCTCCCTTTGGAGATTATGACCCCCCTTCCCTTGTGCTGATTCAATTGTTTCTGTGTCTGTGCCTTCAGCTGGATCTGCTAGATGAACCATATAACCCACCCCCCCTCAACATTGATGAAGAGAAAGATTTTTTTTTCTTTTAACTAGTTTGTATACCAGTTCTGATTTAGAAGCATAGAGAAATGGTTCAGTCAACACAGTGGAGGAGGTAGTAACTGGGATGGTGGTGGTGGGAGCAAATGGAAAGGAGCAGATACAGGTAGAGGGAATCTGGAGCACCTCAAGGCCTGTTGATGAAGGAACAAAAACGGGAGGAGAGTCTGTCTCTTGGAAATTATCTCCAGTTGAAGCAAGAAAAGTAAAAACTCTTAAAAATCATAATTTTTGGTGAACTGGGGAGTGCTTTCAGGCAGAAAAGAGATTATGTGGTTGGGCTGAAGACTGGATATGGGAAGACAGGTTTTGGATCTGAAGGGAAAAAAAAATAAGGCAGAGCCATTAACAGTGATATTATGATAAAGGGGCACCAGTTTGGAATTGTTCCATGTTCCCTACACACCACTTGCACTCCATCCAAACGGAGGTTGCATAAAGTCTTGCAGAAGTTCTACAGTACCCCACTTTTAGTTCCATTTGGGGATGTATGGTTGTGATGGCTGGGACCTTCCTGCTCTTTTCCTGCTAAATGGTATCCAGCTCATCTCACGGAGGTGTTATTTTCTTGTAAGTTAAGAACATGGAAGGGAACGCCCTTGCAGCCTACAAAGTTGCCCCTTGTTTGTGACTGCTTTACTAATGAGTCTATCAGAGTAGGAGCAGTATTGCAACACTATGATGCTTCTTTCATTATTCTGTACTGTCTTTTGAATGCAACTTAATTGGGTTTTGTGGGGCTGGTGAACTGAAGTGAGGAATCCTCAGGTGTGTGTTTTTGGTAAACAGGTGGTCTGGTTGTACACACAAGTCTTTCTTTCCTTGCTTGAAGATGCATTCAGACCCAGGTAGCTGAGAAACACTCAGTAGCTCTCCAAGGTCACATCACACCTGCATGAATGGAAAGCTGTGAACCTGGTGGGTGAGGCCACCTATTTCAGAAAGCTGCAAGCACATACATCAAGTTCTAATAGTGTATTTGATCTTTACAAACCATGGAAATATGCCTCTGAGTGAACTGAGGACAATTTCCTCATGTCTGTTTTTTGAGGTACAGCCTGCTGCATTCTCAGTCTTTTAAATTGATGGCTTACACGTGTGCACACAGATGCTGCACAGCATATGCTGAAGTTTTAAATCTTCATCTTTGCCTCTGTGCTCATGAGTCTACAGCCTAACTGCTTTCATGTCATCTGCACCTTCTGTGACCTTGTATAGTTTTTTTCTTTTCTAGCTACTATGGGTGCTCTCTGTATTATTTTGCAATATCACCTTAATTATGTCTGTTTATCACCTGTCATGCAGAAAACTCACTGTTTCTGTTCTTTCATCCTCCAAGTAATTTCTAATTCTAATCTTCTAACTATTCATCCCTCAATTGTATACAGCTCCTTAATAGCCCTCTGTTGCTGAATTTTACTGAAGGCTTTATGAAACAGAAGAAAAAAACATATTCTTCTTTTCCCCAGTGTTATTTTGTCTATTCCCTGGAGGAATTCTGTTGTGTTAATAAGCAAGATCTTTCTTTGCACATCTTTGTACTTTTTATAGCATATTTTTCCTTAGATTTATTGACTCTTTATTGCTTCATTTAATTTACCCATTTTCTTTCTTTTTTTAAAAAACAAAAACTTACTATTTTTTTCCCTGATCTCCAGTTTTAAAAAAATAACCTGTACTGTTCACTAAATAAAACAGGAGAAATGGAGGCAATGGAGTGCTCTTTTTCAGTAGGTATCATCAACCTTTTCTTTTTGTTTTCATAGTTTTCATGGTCAAGAAGTGTTTGATAGACATCCATTACTTTCATTTGAAGGTGGTTGCTTGGAGCTTTATCCACTCAGCCCTGAAATGATATTTATAGTATCTCTGAAATAAAGGCTTGCCCTGTCATTTATTATCCAAAATCTACAACTCATGGTTGGTTTCAGAATGCCAGATTGTCAGTCAATAAGATGGTCAGGGAGGGATGGAAACTGGAAGAAAACCATGTTGAAATCAGTGTTTGGTGATGGACGAAATGATTTAGACTAAGCAATTTTTTTGAAAGTTGACAACTCCTAGCTAAACGTATGCAGGGAGAAAAATGGATTACAGACAGATCAACTGTGCTTTCTGGCTCAATGTATGGGAGCTAAAGCTATCACAGATGAGCAGGCTGGAGTAGATAGCCAAATTTTGGGGAGGCTCGAGAGGAAAAGGTGGGCAATGCAGAAGCCTGCAGTAGGGTCTGTTTCATGTCACTATGAAATTGCAACCATACATGGAATTCCCATCATAATTCCGTTCACTACGTAGGCCTTTATTTTGGAGAGCTGGGTCTACTTTTTGCTCCAGAACACATATGGTACCAAAGAACAACCTGGTTTGTTACTTTTACTCTCACGGTTCAGGATTAATTCAGACAAACAGCTTTGTTTTTGGCTTTTCTAACTGCAATAATATTTTTTCTCAACATTTGGCAACTGCAGATGGCATTTTAGGTAGCTCATCTAACACAAGGATCTTCTGGCTTTGCTAGTCCTTTGTAAAGGACACTAGACATAATTGCACAAATTCCTTCGTGTATTATTCATTTTCAGTCACACAAACACATAATTTCATCTGCAGGATACCATGTGATTCAAAAGGAGAGTCAATTAATTGCTATTTTTACCATGGTCAAAGTTCACTATTTATTACAGAATGATCTCCAAACAAAATAATTTTGTAGTGAAAATGATGGCAAGATGTTTAGAATTGTTCTTTTATGAAATATCAGTTATGTAAGTAAAAATAGAGTAGAAAAGGAATTTAAGATTTCTAGCTCAAAGTTAATAAAATAATTCAGTAAAATAACTGTTATTGCATTACTATTGCATTATTGCTTTTTGTGATTTAGAATGCAAACTTTTATCAGGTTTTATAGTGATACTTTCTAGTTTGGATAAAGTTGCAATGGATCAGACCCCATCCAGTAAGAAGAGGGCCTAAGAAGACCAAAAACTGGCCAATGAAGTCAAGTTGAAATAGGGGTTGCTTATTGTTATCAGATTGAAAGGTAAGTATGTGACTTTATTGCCCCAGTGGTAATCAGTATTCATCCTTTGGAGACATCAGTCTAGTGCTAGTCAGCTCAGAACAACTTGAATGTCTTTGCAGCTCTTGGTAGTTACTGCAGTGTTCATGCACTTACGAACTGTGTTGGGCCTTGATGTGCATGGTTGCTATCTTTGTTCCTCCTAGTGATGAGCAAGAAAGATAAATGTAACTGCTGAGTTTTTACCCCCTTCTTGCTTCTCTGACTCACCAGGAGTAATCCAGGTTTGTTTGACAACCTGGGGAAAAGATTCATGGATGCAGAATGTTCAGTAGCCTTTCTACAATTCTTACAAAACAAAACTAAGGCACAAAGAAGCAGGATACAGATGCTAAAATTGCATCCTAAGCACACAAGTAGTTTGACTTATGATATATCTGGATGTTTTAATTTTTAAAAACAACAAATACATAAGTCAACTACAATCTTGTGTTATTGAAGATCCTTGTCTAATACTGACCCTGAAAGTCTCTAGGAACTTATTTTACTTAGAGATTTTGTCTGTGCATTGAAATCCTGTCTGCAGAGAATTATGTCTTGGTCCTCACTTCATTCCTGAGTCTTCTGAGGATCTGTAAGTTGTTATTTCAGCATCTAGTTAGCCTGAGTAAGAGTGCATGGGCATGCTCAGGGTGCAGCTAGTGGACACCCATGTACTGAACTCCACATTAAGCCAGCAACTTCTGGCTTTTAAAAGACAGCAAAAGAGAAGTCTCAGTCACCTGGTCTTCAGAGTACTCAGGCAGAATGGAGAGGATGTAGTTCAGTCTTCACATTGTCCTGTTGAATGGCTCTAGGCTGTTTTCTGCTCAGGATGCAGCTTCCTTGTATAGCCCAGTCTGAGGCACTAAGGTAATTTGCATTAACATTTTTGTTTGTATCGTGAGGAGTGTGCTTTTGGGCTGAGTTCCCAGTCATCTGCATTCCCCACTTATCTTGCATTGAAGATCACTCTGTGTGGTCAATGTGGTTCCTTTTGTGAGAAACTAAATCAGCAGACATGTTCTAGGAGAACAGCTGGCATTCTGCAGTTGCTAGGATATTCAGTCTGCTGGAGAAGATGGAGCTATTGTGAAGTGAACCCACAAAATGCATATTCTGTGGTGACTGGGTTCCCAGCACCAAGCACTCTGAACTTCTGATTGACTCCTACTGGTCTGCACTATATACTAATGCAGTTAGTGGCTTGGCAATAGCTAATAGTTGTAATGTACTTGCTAATTGCCTAACTGTCTCCATCATAGAATCATAGAATCGTTAAAGTTGGAAGGGACCTTTAGAGATCATCTAGTCCAACCCCTCTGCACACGCAGGGTCACCTAGAGCACGTGGCACAGGACTGCGTCCAAGCAGGTTTGGAAGATCTCCAGAGAAGGAGACTCCACAACCTCTCTGGGCAGCCTGTTCCAGGGCTCTGTCACCCTCACTGTTAAGAAATCTTTCCTTAAGTTCCTGTGGAACTTTTGATGCTTTAGTTTGTGGCCGTTTCCTCTAGTCCTCTTGGTGGCTACCACTGAAAAGAGGCCAGCACCATCCTCCTCACTGCCTCCCTTGAGGTACTTATAGACACTGATTAGATCCTCTCTCAGCCTTCTCCAGGCTGAAGAGGCCCAGCCCTCTCAGCCTTAAGCAATGTTGTATTGAAGTCTGTGGGCCTAGCACCAGGTCCTGGTGTTGCTTCAGGGTGATATGCTTAAAGCCGGGCATTGCATGATTTGAAGTACTATCACCTCTATCCCTTTTTAGCAGCAGCCCTAAGTACATGTCCATTGGTATCTACCCATATTATACCTAGCTATTAAGTTTCCTGAATAGAGATGTTTATGTGAAACAGAAAGAAATTTGCAGTCTGCATTAAAATCTTTCATCAGGAAGAACATACTCATTAGTGTAACATTCACTTTAATCTAATCTTCTTCTTCTGCTACTGCACACTGCTGATTTATACTGCACACCACTCTTTTTTTTCCAGCATTGATTAGCAGCTAGAAACCTGGCCTGTTTTTCTCTTACCAGAGCATCCTGCAAATTGGGGGTGGACCTTAGTGGTTGGTAGTCAGGCAGTGAGGCGCTCTCTGTATTATGTTAGTGTTGTCACTCACAATGTTTTCATTATGAGCTTCATTGTTTACTGTTAATTTCCTGGCTGTTTCAAATTATGTTAGAATGAATTGCATGACAAAGGCTTTTAGACTTGATTTGATTTTCTTTCCCAGAGAGAGTGTGAAAATGTTCTGTTCTCAGTTCCTTTTTTTTTTTAAGAAGTGTGTGTGTGGATTTTCAGATACTACTTCCCTGATCATTTGTATCCAAACAGAATTCTAACTAAAGGCGGAAAAAAAAGAATTTTTTGTTGTTGTTGGGTTCTTGTCCTTGGTCTTCCAAGAGCTTTGCTTCTAGAGCTTTCAGTGAAAATATATCAGAGATCTTGGGAAGGCACTTGCCAGCTCAGTCTTAACAGAGCCACCGATGCTTTTTTTTTAGTGTGTGTGGGTATGCTGAAAAGGAGATAAGATGTGTGTTTATGTGAATTTCAGAAAGCATATTCTTAATTCATTCTTAAGCTGCAAAGGTCATCAACTCTCAAGAACACCAACATCCTAACAGTGCTAAAACAGTGCTAAAGTTGTAAATCTACAGTTTAAGTTTGCATGCAATAAATGACAGGTTCAACAGACACCTGGGAAAATTGGGAAAAAAAGTAAGTTAGTTACAGTTCCGGGGCACTTATTCTTCCATGAACACAAGCATAGTAACTGATAATTAAACAAGGTCTGAGAACGACTGCTGCATGTTTTTATGAAATAATAGGGAATATGGAGTCAAAAGCTCCCAGTCTCTGAGCTGTCATGAAAGACTATGACTCTGATGACTCTTCTTTAATATAATCCAAGATTCAGCTACATTCTACTCCACTGTTTTATTAACTTAGAAACTATTTTTAAAAGCTAGTAAAGTATTTTAGCTATTTCACTGGTTTGGTAGGTCCTTTTATCTTCTCTGACTGCTTTACATTTCGGGGAGAGATATTTCTTTTTCTCATTTTAACATCCTTGAGGCGAAATACAGCCATAAAGAGATGTGATTGATTCTACTGGTTGCTACAAAAATAAGCAATGTACTCGCATACCACCTTTTGCCATTTTATGCCAGTTCATAAATTTGGACACAATAATACCTTAAAAAGAATCCATCTGCTTTGGCCCACAGTCAGATATATCTTTTGAATTTTAATATTTCTTTCTGCCTGTTGGTGTCTGTCAGGTGATATCTCAGAATCACTAACTCTGTTTTTTGCTCCTGCCAAGCATGGCTCCAGCAGGCCCATGGCAGAGCTGGCTGCGCAGCTCTGCCCGGACGCACCGGTGCGGCTCTGCAGCACCTCTTCTTTCCCTTTCCTGCGGCAGCGTAGAGCAGGCACCGCTGTCTGCAAACCGCAGAAATCACCACACTTCTGTCACCATTATGCTGTCTGAAAGCCTACTTTTAAAAAAATAATTAACCACAGAAGTGGAGGAACCCTTCACATTAACCACTACATTTTAACCAGTTACAGTCTGGCCCATGTAATAAGGTGGCACTTGATTTGCAGAGCATTCTGTCACTAAAAGGGATCTGAGCCTACTAGAACTGCTGCATTACATCTTCCCATAAAAATAAGCTCTATGATATTTACAATATTTTTGTAATCAGTAATGCCAAAGTCACCAAGGGGGAGTCCTGTTTGTTTAAAGATCAGAGGATCTGGTATATAATATTGAAACCCATAGCAATACTTTAAAGCAATAGGAAAAGGCTTTGTCGACCATTAATACCTTAATCTATTGCTCATCTGAGTAATGTCGCCACTGTTCTATACTTCTCTGCATGACTGCAGTAACCAAGGAAGGATAGGTGAATTAAGGTTTCAATGCAACATTTTAAAAAATGATGCACCTATCTTTAGATGCATATGCTTCAAGAGACTAAGAGGAGTTTATGCATTATCATAAACACAGCTAATTGCCATGAATATGTTTCGCTACTGATATTTGACAAAGCGAACTCTTTGGTAGGATAAGTATATAATGTTAGCATACAAAAATACCTCAGAAGACAGAAAATAATATTTTTTCCTTTAGTTTTTGGCAGATCTTACAATAATCAACGTCAGTTAAAGCTTTAATCATCCAAGGCAGAACAGCCATCCTTAAAATCAACATCAACTTAAATATCAACAGTTATTTTCCCAGGGCAAGAATAGATGTGAGCTTCTCTCTGCTACAAAATGGATTCTTTTTCCCAGTTACAAATATTTATTATTTCCGCTAGAAAGCTACTCCATTAGAATTCCAAGAGGAATTTATTGTGCAGATGAGGGTATTCCTCTAGGAATCTTTATATCCCAAATGTTTTTGATATCTTGATTATGTGTTTTGTAATTTGCCATTGCCCTGCTTTCTAAAGTACCAGTCCAACTCTTAATTACCTACAGATGATTTACTCAAGTGTGACTTAAGCAGCAGCACTTTGTCTTTAACTGTAAAGCCATTTGCTCTACATCATGCTAATGACATTAGGCTGAAAAATGTTGTGTACTTTGTCATAGGCTTAGCATGTAGGACTACTGGACAGCTTCCTCTGTAGATATACTGCAAAAACTCTCTCTCTTATGCAGTGACTACTAAGTTGGGAAGATATCGGCAGAGTGATCAGAGCAAGAACCTGTCCATAATTTCTGGTATCAGTTACTTATATATGGAGGCTGGTCACCAGAAGAGCAAAGCTAGGAAACACGTAGGAGGATAAGGAACACTCTTGTCATTTCAAGGAGAAACAAAATGTCCCGACTTATTTGTTTTTGTACTAAACTACATGCATTGCTCACATTGTTCTAGGTTCTTAGAATACTTTGATAGATAGAAGTCAACAAAGGGGGAAGGTTAAGAGCTCATTTATCATTTGTCTTTCTATAAAAGAAAGAAAAAAAAGAAAAAAAAAGAAAAAAAAGAGGCTAGGAGGTCTCAGTGTGCTATCTATATGGTTCGTTGAGCTCATCTGGAGGAAGAGATTTTTTCCAGCCTAGTTCTTTTGGGAAATGTACTTTTCCAGGCAATGCATCTTCTCTCCAAGTTGAAAGTAGTCCAGATGATCGAAAGTTCTGGCTGGGTCAGCACTGTTGATAGCCAGCGTCTGGATCTTCCCTGAACCATCTGGACAGCATTGGTCACTCAGAACTGTGGCTGGTGTGCAGCTCTGTGGACCAGAACTGGTTCTGGCCAGGGTGGAGAGGGCCTGTGACTGCTCTATGTGCAGTCACAGACATGACCTAGGCTGAGAGACAGCAGCTGGAGACTGGCAGCTAACTGCAAAGAAACGGAGAGTTGTTCAGCATACCTGCAGCCACAAATATGGGACTGAAACCCAAAAAAGCAGTAGGCAATGATCTAGTGAGAATGTCACCAAACCCAGGAGCCACACAGAATCATGTGGTTCAAACTGATGATTGGTTGGTGCTCTTAAAGGCTTAAAGGTTGGTGCTTTTAACTCAGAACCAAGTGATTTTTTTTTGTTATGTGAGGCAAACCCAGACTAGGATATCACTCTGTTGTCTAAAATTTTTAGCCAAGAGAAAGAATTCTGTGACATGCCCAATTATTTGGGTATATTCTCACTTACTAAGATCTTGCTTGGCAATGTGGCAGATCTGTAATGGCAGATCATTGAAAGGGTGAATGTCAGTAAGATGAATTTTGAAAGTGGATGTTTCTTAAGGAGACACCAGAAAAGGAAGGAGGAGGTTTGTGTGCTAGAAGAAAGGGTAGATTGGGCAAGCATAGGTACATACTTATGCTGGGGAGCTACTGCGTAGACAACATGTCAGCAACTGCATAGCCCCATATAACAAAGTTCTTTCTAAGGGTGAAATTGGTCTGCATATCACTTTGTAGCACCATACAGAGTTTGGGATTCACCAAAAGTCAGGTTCAATAAGAACAAGTGCAGGGCCCTGCAGCTGGGGAGGAATAACCCCAGGCACCAGTACAGATTAGGGGTTAACCTGCTGGAAAGACCTGCAGAGAGAGATTTGGGAGTCCTGGTTGACAACAAGTTAACCATGAGTCAGCAATGTGCCAACGTTGCCAAGAAGGCCGATGGGATCCTGGCCTGCATCAGAAGGAGCGTTGCCAGCAGGTCGAAGGAGGTGATCCTCTCCCTCTACACAGTTCTGGTGAGGCTGCGCCTGGAGTACTGTGTGCAGTTCTGGGCTCCCCAGTACGAGAGGGAGGTGGAGTTACCAGAGAGGGTCCAGGGGAGAGCCATGAAGATGATTAAGGGATTGAAGCATGTGTCGTATCAGGAAAGACTAAGTGAGCTGGGCTTGTTTAGTCTGGAGAAAAGAAGGCTGAGAGGAGATGTGATTAACATGTTCAAGTACCTGAGGGGTGATTGTAGGGAGGATGGGGCCAGGCTCTTCTCCATGGTGGCTGGTGACAGAATGAGGGATAACGGGTGTAAGCTGAAACACAGGAAGTTCCACTTCCATGTGAGAAAGAACCTCTTTACTGTGAGGGTGCCAGAGCCCTGGAACAGGCTGCCCAGAGAGGTTGTGGAGTCTCCTTCTCTGGAGATCTTCAAAACCCGCCTGGATGCGACCCTGTGCCCCATGCTCTAGGTGACCCTGCTGGAGCAGGGGGGTTGGACTAGATGATCTCTAGAGGTCTCTTCCAACCCAAAGCATTCTGTGATTCTGTGAAAAGTCCATGAAAAAGCTGCTAACTTCTCTCACAAAGAAACTTGTTTAAACTGCATTCCTCAATATGCAGTACAGTGGTTAGCCTTTTTGTTTGTTTGTTTGTTTTTTTAACCTAAAAAGATGCAGCCTTTTGAGTTAACAGTCCGTGCCACTGGTGGGGTGAGGGTATTAGATTTGGTGGCAATATTTGACTATACTACAGTCTGTTTTTTTGTATGTGTTTGTATATAGCTAAATTGTAAAAAACTTTATTTGAAATTTGTTGCTCCTATTTCTACTTACTGCACTTAGGAAAGTGAAGCTTGAATATGTATGCTGAGACAGAAGTCACCAAGCAGAAAATAGAAAAATCACCATATACCAACTTCCTTTTCAAATGAGGAACTGGAAACACTTATGGCTGAAGAGACAGATGCACATGAAAGTCTCTCAATGTTTGGATGATAAGCTCTTCTTCCTCTTCTTCAGAGATTTCCCTGAAAATAGGAATGTAACATGGGACAAAAGTCTGAAAACATCAAAAAAATCATAAAATGCCAGCGTAGCCTTTTATTTTAAAGAAGACATGGCATGTTGCAGTATTGTGCGTGCTGTCCATCCAAGTGCATCCTTGCCTGGCACCTGTACCCTGCTGAAACAGGCTGACTGGCTTGTGAGCAGGCACACAGCCAGTCTGACAGATGGAGGTGAGTGAAGTCAGCCAAGAGACCATGCGCTAGCTGTGCATCAAGTGCTCTAGCTAACGGCAGGATTCCCAGACAGAAGCATCCAAATGTCTCCTGATAATCTCCTATTTACATACCGGTGTAAGGCAAAACCCAACAAGAATAAGAAAAGAGGAGTAGGAATAGGAAGATATCAGAAGTTGTTTCTGTGCAATTTGGATTAGTGATGTAGCTGTGGTGTGAGTCAACATTTTCAAAAGTGACCTGTCAGTTCAGATGGGTTGCTTTTACACATCTTTTAACACCACTGGCAAAATTAGGCAGGGAAACAAATATCTGTCTTCAGAGGAGATTCATTCAAGGTCATAGGGTACATTTGTAACACATTAATTAAAATAACACTATTTCCTGACTGTCTGTCTTTTTCCCAGATACAAGACCAGAAAAGCAAGAGCTCTTAGCACTCTCTCTTTTAATAAGCTGGTATTTATTTATTGCTGTCGGCAGCAAGGGCAGACTTTTTTCGTAACTATGATTTTAAACACATGTGATAACCAAATAGCAGTAAAAACCAGCTGAACTATCATGCAAGGAGTTGAAAATAAGGGTATGGATAAATTGCCACCATAAAGGGAGAATAAATATTCAATCTATATAAAGATTTGCTAGTAACTTGTCAGACTCGCTTGGTGCATCCTGTGATAGTGGTGTCTTGTCATTTGCAGTGCAATATAATAAAGCTGTGATAGGCATAAAGTGGGATGTTATTTGTCATTTGGGATGCTACATAAAAAAATAAAAGGTATAATAAAAGGTAGTCAAAACTTCCATTCTGACCAACTTTTCGAGAGCTTAGAGTTGAGGCATGCACCGTCTCCCCAGGGGACCAATATAAAAAAGGTTTTCTGTGGAGCATGGACTTGCCATTGCATTTTCATTTTTGTGAATTGTAAGAGCCCAAATAAAAGGGAAGATTGAAGCAGTCTTGATGCACAGCACCAGGACTACTTCTGACTACTTCAGAAAGTTGCCATGGCTCCCTTTACACTGTGGTCTATTGAGTGGGACAGAAAGCAAACTCAATAGTACTCAGAGCAGGCAGTTGGTCAGGCAAAGGCCAGAGCCTTTAGTCCTTCACTCCCCTGCCTCTTCCAGTTTCCAGGCAT
The DNA here is from genome assembly GCF_059628265.1 of Tinamus guttatus. Classification (NCBI taxonomy): domain Eukaryota; kingdom Metazoa; phylum Chordata; class Aves; order Tinamiformes; family Tinamidae; genus Tinamus; species Tinamus guttatus. The sequence continues at coordinate 815,905 of NW_028288570.1, read as the reverse complement.
GAGCTGAACTGGCATGGGGGATGTTATAATTTGCTGCTGGTATAGACCAGCAACAAATTACTGCCCCCGAGGAATGACCAGGAATAGGGAACAGTGTCTCTGAGGCATAAGTCCTTGAGGATGATTGCCTATGCACCACCACTCTCAGGACCATACCTAGAGGCACAGACTACCCTGTAGAGCATGTATTCACAGCCACTAGAGAGCAGAGAACCTCTCTCCCACCTCTACAGTTTGCCTCTCCTCTTCTAAAGTGTAATCAGGGTGGATAGATGTCAACTTGATTACACTTGAAAAAACAAATCATATTGGTATGTATCTTTGACCTCAGTGTAGTAGAGAGACAGTTGTCTACTGACAGGCTTGGAACAATATCTTTAGCTGAGGAGACTTGCTTCTACTTGCTGTCTCTTTTTTTAACATGTTCTAACATTGCCTTGCATGTGATAACTGATGAAGCAAAGTATTACTCAGTGTGAATACCGGCGGCACAGTTGTAGTGGAATGTAGAGAGAAGTATTTATGATCACAACTTCCCTATTAGGATGGGCATGCAGTAAATCTTCGCTAGAAACAAGGCAACATGAGATGACCAAACACAGACGACTGCAATGTAGGTCTCCAAATCCCCCTACAAATCAAACTGATGCTAGTTTCATAGTCAGTAGAGAGAGGTATGTACATCCAGGAATATTTCAGTTTTTCCTAGTTTACACATCAAATGATGAATCTTTTTCTAAAAGTGCCATTGATTGCACAAACTTCAGGGACTGTAGGTGTTTACACTGTAGAGGCCTATACATGACCCTACCTAGGGAAATTAAAGATGGCAGTAGAATTTAGGTGTCTACATGCAAGACACGGATCTTCAGAATCCTCTTTTAGTTGCCACTTCTCTTTGGACATATCAAAAGTTCCTGAGACCCAGATCTGTAGAGTTGCTGGAGGCAGGCAGACATGTCTGTGAGGCACCTTGACTACCAGTGACATCCACTGCCCTAGGCTTCCTCTGTTCAAATGAAGAAAAACACAAAAAAATATAAGTCAGGACACAGCCTAGTTCAGAAATACTACAGATTATGAGCAAAGCTGAAAAAAAAAGCCTTAAAATTTAGCGTTTTTTTTTGTTGTTAGATTTTTAATATTTTAAGTTTCTGAATAGATTTGAATTTCCTCAAAAGTAGCATTCTTTGGTGAGATCATGTTTATTGATCCTGGCCTTTTCTCAACAGATATTGGCTAATCTCTAAGTTTCCTTAATTATGTTTCAGCAGCAATACACTTCCTCCTTTACGTTAGTGTGGTTGAGACAATTAGAATCTGATGGCTATACTCTTAGATTTTTTTTTTGTACCAGAATGGCTAAAGAGTAAAGTGGCTGTAAATCTCCATCTTTACTCAATGACTTACTGTTCCTTTGATACATCCAAAATATCCTGGATTACTAAATGACCAGAACATTCATTTTTCTAATATATATAAACTATTTGATCAAAACTCACCACTATTGTAGTGGCAGGTGACTAAGGCAAACAGCACAGTGGCATGAGTGTCTGTTGAGGAAAATTGTGTGCAGACTAATTAAAAAAAAATGTAGCAGGGGGGCAGGGAATGTTTTCTACTTCAGTGATTGTGGAGCCAAAACTGTAGTTAGTGACGTTAGCACAAAAAAAAAAAAAAAAAAAAAAAAAAGAAAAAATTGACTTGTTTTCATAGATAGCATTTTCTATACTGTAAAGTACAAAAATATCCCAGTATTTATCCTGAGCATAAGATACTTTGCTGGGATTTATAGGGACTGAAGTGACTGGGTTACAATTAAGAGAAGTGAAAATAAGCAGAAAGAAGCTAGTAAGAAAACTGTTAATTTCTAAGCTTCTCTAATTTGTACCTGAATGATCAAATTTATCTTAATTATTTATCCTTGGTGAGTAAAATCTTTTAAAATAATAAAGCTGACTCAAAAGTAGTCCATTCAAAGTCATATTAGTCCAGGAAAACATATTCTGAATAATGAGAGGCTTATGAAATAGAGTTGAACACCTACATGATACTGATAGAAAAGTTCTTACTCAAGACAGTGTATGATTTACCATCTATTCTAAAGATATACCACTGTATGGTTTGTGAGAGTGTGGTAGTCTGTGACTCCTAGGGGCATCCAGTCCAGGTCCCTACTAAGGCTAGGTTTCGAATTAGGCAAGAGAGAAAGCCTAGAGTTCATGTAGTATAAAGCTGCATAGAGCATCAAAGGATGTGCAAGACTGTCCTCCACCCAGGACGGTGCACCTTACAAAGGGCAAGCCAGGTGGTGCACCTTGCAAAGGGCAAGCCAAAACAAATGCAAAGGTAGAACAAGACTGCTCCCAGAACAACTATTACCTATGGCCATGAATGAGGCTGGTGGGCTCAAGTAGAGTTCTGGGTTTTTCCTTTCGGGTTGGGATTAGATGATTGAGAAAGTGTAGATCTCCGTGAGGCACTGGGTTTGAAAGACATGACGAAGGAATGAGGCTGCAGCCAGGTAGTTCCCAGGATTGCCTTTACCTTTTGGTCAGGAAATGGGTTGGTGACATACAGTTGAGGCCAAGTTTGAGGTTATGGATAGGGCTAGGGTTAGGTTTAGTCTTAGATGAATGTGTATAACTCATGTAATGTTGGGTTGCAAAGGGCATGCCAAAGGAAGCGTGAAGCTGCAGCCATTTTTCTTCCTATCAATCTGTTTCATTTTGGCCAGGAAAGGGATTGGTGGGTTTGAAGCCCTACCTGAGATTAGTGTTAGGTTTAGGGCTAGGATTAGTTGAGTGAGAAAATGAGATGCTTTCTTAATCATCTAACTCTAACCCTAATCTCAGGCTAGGCATCAACCTTGGCCCAGCAGTCCCCTGACTGGCCAAAAGGAAAAAGTTCTGCAGGAAGCACCCTGGTTGCAACCTCATGCTTCCTTCGTCATGCCCTTTGCAACCCAACATTCTACAAGACTGTACACATTCTCATTCATCTAAAACTAATCCCAACCCTAGGCCCTAGTTTCAGGCAGGACCTCAAACTGGGTCCACCATCCCCCTTCCTGCTCCAACGGGAAAAATTCTCATGCAAACAATTAGGCCACAGCCTCTTGCTTCCTTATGCATGCCCTTTGCAGGCGAATGCCACATTTATCTATGCATATCTATCATATGCTATCCCATTTGTCTAACCCAATCCCTACCTCTAAAAATAACCCTGACTTTACTCTCAGGTCTGGCCTCATCCCAAGATAATCAGTGCCCTTCTTGCTCAAAAGGAAAAAGTTGTCAAGGAAGAAAAAATGGTGTGGCTTTCAGCAGCTTGGTACAACCACTTTGGCATGCCTTTTTAAACCCAGCACTGCACGGGGCTCTCTGCTTTCTGACTTGTCTAAATGTATCCCTAACCCTATCTCTAATCTCAAACTGACCCTCAATTTGAGCCTACCAGCCCCCTTCCTAGCCAAAAGGAAAAAGTTCTTCTAGGAGCAATCTTGGTATGTCTTTCAGACAGTTCACTTCTTTTGGCCTAAACTTTGGACCACACCAACTTGACCCCAAGGTTTTCTTTTTCACCTAATGCTAATTCTAACTGTTGCTCTAGCCCTGGTCTGAGGCCTGGCTACCTGGTTACCACCTGAACCTCCCATCTGCCTTCATGGCCAGAAGGAAAACATGGATAAGATATAAAACAAAGGGTTTGAGTTCTGCTACTGCATATATTCGTGCATACCACCATATCCTGCAGATATTTATATGAAACACTTGGATACATAACGCACTTGGCTTTCTTTAATGTTAAATACAATAACATTCTCATCCTGTCATCTTTTTTTCCACCTCTGCTATCTTTACTCCACTCCCAATCTTATTTTCCACTTTCCTCAATTTCTAATTTGTACATATTCTCTCTGGGTAAAAGAGCATTTCACTCACAGGTTGTGTATAGAAGTATGATGTTACTCAGATACATCAAGATGGAATATCAATACTGATTTTCTGAACTGGGGAACAGTGTGTAAAATAACGTGGAGATAGCTGGGGGAGATGTTACAAGAAAGTTACCTATGACAATGCATGGAGGGGAATGTCAGGTCAGGTAGGTTCTTAAAGACTAATGGAGTAGAACTGGATGTGGCAGCTCTGCTCACGAACAGTGACAGAGGGATGCCAGAGGGATGTCATCATGCTCTAGCATAACATACTTTTCTCATTGTCACAAGAAGAACGGTCTTGAGGGCTTGAGCTCAATGAACCACTTGGGCCAAATCTTCTACCTCCATGAAATTATCTATTTTCCTTTCAAACATCACATCCTGTGATGTCTTCTGAGATATGCTAAGAAGTACGTATACGTATGTCTTGGCACAATCACTTCTCCAAACCAAGGCCCTTCCAGACTGCTGCACAAACCTGTATTTGCTAGGAAGTGGATTTGGGGCTCATAATCCTTCTTCTGAATGAGAAGCAGCTTTAGACAAATAGCGTGAGATCTTCTCCCTGAAGGAACTTCTCCTGGGCCAAAAATAAGACGGAGCAAGGCCACTATATCCTTTCCTTATTCAAAACACAAAAGAAAACATCATCCAGAAAGAGAATCAAATCCTTGATTCATGAGTCTTGGTCTTTCCCCTGTGTGGGAGATTGTCTTGTCTTTTTCCTTGTGAATTTTACTTTGACAGATCCTGTACAAATCCTTGTTTTAGAAAGTTCATGCACAACATTTCCGAGGGATAGTGTTTTCTATTCTGAACATCAGGGAAGGAAATCTTTCTGCCTCTTTCTGGATAGACTGCATAGGGAATATAGACATAATGAGAAGGTCAGATGGGTGGGTGTAATGCTCATGCCACAGATGAAAATCTGGATGAGAATTTCTCTCTGAATAAAAATAGAAATATTCATAGCTTTGATCAGATTGTAAGAAGAAGTCAAGAAATAAAGTCCTTTACCTGGATGGCATGAGAGAGAGCATAAGTTAAAATATATACCCAAATCATTAGCCAGAGAGTCCGGGGAGGCAGTAGTACTGTTGGCCATGACAAAGAGTGGGAAGGACAACACAGCGAAGTTCAAATATTTGCTGCTGGCTATATTTCATCTCACTTGGTGGCTCAACATCTAGTAGACATGAGACAGACAAACAGCTCTCCCAAAAAGAAATGCTTTTACTTTTCTTTATGAAATCTTTTCCCTTTTAAAGGTGTGTGTGTGTGTGGGATAATGGGAGATTATTAATTTTTTTCTTGCTTTTTCTTTTTGTTAAGATGTGCAGGGTTAGTTGGTTGTTCTTAAAGAATTATGCTTGTTAAGGTGCTTATTACACATGGTGCAGGACTAGTAACAGACATTTATGAGAAAACTCTTTTTTACAATTGTAATTTGAAAACTGAATTTTCATGAGAAGACTAATACAAGATTTCAATGGCTTCTATGAAAGAAAAAGGATGGAAAGCCCATTATACAGAGATATTTATATAAAAACTCTAAAGTAGTTCCAAAAAGAGTAAACGAAAGTTTCTTCAATAGTTACATTTTCAGACCTATCCATTATATATGTTATATAGCATTATCCCAGTGTGTTTAAAATGCACATATATCAGAGAAACCTTTGTTTGCTAGAGTGCACGTACTGCTGCTGTGCATAAAGTACTCTGTGAGGATACACCCATATGTTGCTGAAGTAGCATTAATGCGTGCACTTATTTTGATCCAGAGGAACCTCAGGCGTTCTTCCTTTCCTTCTTGTATGCTGATTATTTCTGCCAAGGCTAGAATCATCTGTGTGAGAGCGCGGGGCCATTGCTTGGTGACAGGCTGTACATGCAAATAGATAGCTCTCATGATGCTTAGAAATGTTTTTCCTGAAGGTGCTGTGTGGCAGTGCCTTTGACTTGTAGGAGAAGACAGCGTGGGGCAGGCAGGAAGGGACTAGCCCCGTTGCTCTGTAGCTGTGGTTGGTTGGTGCACAGTGCCCTGTTGTAACGGAGCCTGGAAACATTCCTTCTCAAGTCCTATATGTAAACATGTCAAACACATACTGTGTAAATATGCCAGAAAGAATGATACTTTTATCTTTTTATGCTAAAAATGGGTAAAGGAATTGTCATGACTCTTGCGAGGAAAAATTATAATGTATGACATTAAATATTGACTGAAAATATCTGCTGGGCCACCTCTTTCTATCATTTCAGTATTCAGTTGCTTCTAGGTAAAGTATGTTTTTTCTCTCCCGTCCATAATGCCCTATAATATATCCACATAGTCTTATCGTAGCCTTGCTAGAAAAATTAATCCATTTTTCTTATCCAGATACAAATTAAAGCTATTAGGTCATGGAGTAATTTCATTCATTATCTTTTCATCTTTAAAGCCTATTTCATTCAAAATATACTTTTTTTTTTGAGTGTAGATGGCTGAAAACCTGATGGAAAATCATTAGATATAGGAGGTCTTCTTTAATGTGATTTGTAATGTGCTAAGTAATGACATGTGTGTAGTCATGCCTTTAAAATACTGAAAAAGTCACATATAGAGTAAAGATAATATTTACTAGTGGGATCAGTAAGATGCTGTATGAATTAATAATTGCTGGGAAGAGGTGTCTTCTGTTTTGAGCCAGAAATTGTACAGTCAGGTCACCAATGAATGATTTTGTATGCTATATATCCTATGTAATAAGGTAGGCAAATGGGGAATGAGTTTATGACAGTCTAACCTGATACGAGTGGAATTTAGATAGCATGCAGCAGAATGAGCTCTTTACTTAATATTTTATTTAGTGAAATGGGTGGCCATAGCAAGTGTATTCAAAAGAACACATTTGAAATGCTCATTATTCTATTCAACAAACAACACTGAATGCATTCCTGTGTGCAAAGCTGTCTTCACATTTGAATGTTTTCTGCTTCTCATTTGACTTTAAACTCACAGTCATTGTTATGTAGAACTGTTTCAGTGAGGAAAAAAATGCTCTTCCTTGGCCTTGATAGTGTGGACTAGAAGCCCTTTTGATTTTACCTGAAATAAAATATCAGGCCTTTGAGCTGTGTATGCATTCTATATGAGCCCATATGTGCACATGCACGCGTGGGCATTTGCGTTGTGACACAATGCAAAGACCACAGGCGCACATGCATACACGGAAAGAGAAAATTACGTTTCTTGCGCTTATTTTCTTGGCACTTGCAGTTTGGTTAGATGTGAGATAGATGAAACATTTGCATCTTCTATCTGCATAATGAGTTCTATACAAAATGATTGCAGCTAATGCAAAAGACAGGGTGGCATGTTTTCAGTTTTAATGGGGACACTCAGAAAACTTCCAATCTTTCTTGACATTTCTTATAGCAAAATAAATGTGGTCTAGGTTGGAGTGTCTATTATGAAAATAAGAGAAGAGCAAGTCAATTATATTTCAATGACTGAATAGCCAGGGGTCCTCATTAAAATGATCAGAAAGGCTGCAGTGTTGCTTTCCTATATGTAGCCACTGATTAAGTTGTATAAGAATGACATGGCCTTTTTGGGAGAAAAGCAGAGTATGCCGCGGTATCTAGCCAGCCAGCCAGAAACCGTTGACACTTACAAAAGTGAGATGCGCACTCCATCAAGAAAGGGAAGTTACTACTTATGGGGTCATGGACTCCTGATGTATTTAAAAATAGTTGTGGCTGTTTTATTGGACACAGCCGTAGAAAGCTTTGAATTTGCACTAGGTTGTATGAAAATGCCTGCGGTATGGTGGTGATATGGTATGTTTTCCTTTCCGCTGGCTTCGATGAAGTATACATAGCTTAACAGAATAGTACTATAATACAATCTTTGTGTATTTGAACCTTTAAGCAATATTTTAGTTATCAGTTCATTACTATTCATTTCTTAGAATTTAAATCCTTCCTATTTGCCAATTATATTTTTTGGTATAAAATGTTAGGAGAAAAAGGCTCTGTAATTTTTTTTCCCGGGAGAGACGGAGAGACTGTATCCTGAAACAGTAAAAAGAATATTTGCTTAACCCTCCTGGGGGTCTGGAGTCTGAGGAAATAGAGTATTGCCTATGATCAGCTAATCCTGGATCAAGTGGCTGTAGAACATTTTTTTTTTTAAATATATTTTCCCATTCATAACAGTTCATAGATCTTACATATTTATTTTAAAATAAGCATTCTGCAATTATATTTTATACAATTTCTCCTGATAAAGGAGACTTATAATATGGATGCTATAAAGAGATATGCCTTATATGTCTTTTTTATTACAAAGTGATGTAGAAGGTTAATGTTTTACCTCCAATAACAATACAGAGCAGAACAACACCCATGTGTTAATTAGGCTGTCATGATTTGTCTCCTCCTTTAAATAGATTACATCACTAGGTAAGTTATGAGATTTATTAGAGGTCTTTTTCTTAGTACAGAGAAACAGTTTAAAACAATAATTTTCTCAGCTTAAAGCAAGGTGAAAGTTAGCATTGTCATCTACTTCTACCATCTGATTCATGTAAATAATTCTAACACAACAAATTAAACCAAATAAAATCTCTGCTATTTCTAACTGCAACTACTGGTTAATCTAAGCTTGTATTCTAAGTCAAATCACATCATATAGTGCTTCATCATCGATAATGATGTTTCATTATAAATTAGGAACATTTGAGATTTATATTAAAACCTGATCATGTTTTCATGAAAGAATTCTTGGTCTCTGAAAAGCCAGCTGTTAGAGATAAATATAAATTGAAAATATCAACATATCTAAAGTGCTTGAAACTAATTTACTAAAAATCAAAATCAGTTAATTATCAGCTAAATAAGAATGTTCTTCATTTACAATTCAAGAGTTCAGTAATGGAAAAGGGGAACTGCAAGTGCTTGCAGTGAACAATAATAGAATTGGTAATTTAACCAATTATTATGTACCATAAAGCACCTCCTCTGAAAGTTTTTTGGTGTTTGTTTACACATATGTCATCTAATAGAAGTCTTCTAAGTGTTTCTGCCATATGCAGTTGTTAGGAACATATGACTTAATTCTCTTTCATATAGTTTCTGTAATATGTTTGACTATTCTAAGTGCTTGTGCAGTTCAACCGAGTGTTGTTTCTTATGTAGTCAATGCAGAATCTCATTGTCTTAAACATAATTTGGTTTATTTTTCTTGTTACTAATTAGCAAATGTAATATGGATGGGTATTTGATACTATTTTTTGCAACAGAAATAAAATGTGTAAATATGACTTAATGCAATATATATGTAAAAAGAGACAACATGAGTATCAATATTCATGCTCTAAGAACAGAAATATTCTGCTTCATACCTGAATTTGGTTCAAACCTCAGATATCTTTTCTCTCAATAGCATTTTAGTAGATAGTCTAGTATGTCTTCTCGGCAGTATTTAATATGGAAAATACATAATGACTAAAGAAACTAAGAAGAGTATAGCAGTGTATTTTTGGAAAAAAAAGTGAAGTGTTGTGAAGGTTGAAGAGTGGAGCTTGAGATATGTTGGATATCCTGGTTTTGTGCTTTGTGTGCACAAACACATGAAAAAATAAGAAATATATTTCACAGGAAGATGTTATTAAAATTCTTGACATGTTTCTCTAATTTGTTTCCACAGATATGTGTGACAAAATGTATTTTTTAACAAAATAAAAAGAAGTCAGATAATATGGACCTTAGTTTTTAGACCCTGGTTTTTAAAAGTAATTTTTATGTTATTGTGATTTTCCTTTGAAACTGAATTATCAACTGCAAACTGTAAGCTTTTCATGTGACTCCTATGTTCTTCCAGGATACTCATCTGAGAAATCAACTCAGAACTGATGTTTCTGAGTGCTTCTTCTGTGTGGGAGATATATTTTGTCCTCTGTGTAGAATTATAAAGAGACGTTTACACTTTTTCTGAGGTACCTTTCTTTCTCTCTCTTTCTCTTTCTTTCTTTCTTTCTTTTTTTCTTTCTTTCTTTCTTTCTTTCTTTCTTTCTTTCTTTCTTTCTTTCTTTCTTTCTTTCTTTCTTTCTTTCTTTCTTTCTTTCTTTCTTTCTTTCTTTCCTTCTTTCCTTCTTTCCTTCTTTCCTTCTTTCTTTCTTTCTTTCTTTCTTTCTTTCTTTCTTTCTTTCTTTCTTTCTTTCTTTCTTTCTTTCTTTCTTTCTTTCTTTCTTTCTTTCTTTCTTTCTTTCTTTCTTTCTTTCTTTCTTTCTTTCTTCTTTCTTTCTTTCCTTCTTTCCTTCTTTCCTTCTTTCCTTCTTTCCTTCCTTCTTTCCTTCTTTTCTTCCTTCCTTCCTTCCTTCTTTCCTTCCTTCTTTCCTTCTTTCCTTCCTTCTTTCCTTCTTTCTTTCTTTCCTTTTTTTTTTTTTTTCTTTATGCGACCTATAGAGGTATTTCGAAGAAACAGAGATTTCCAGGAAACATCCTAGGTTGCTATCTGTGCCTTTATTTAAACCTTCTTTCTTTTACTGAGAAACTCTGTTCTAGTTCTGTGATGTAGAACTTGCATCCAGGAAAGTATGTGCTGCATATTTTAAGTGTTTAAAGAAGGCTAAGGGATTAAAATTATTTAACAAGTTATGGTATGTGAATCTAAGTGCAAAATAACCTCATTATAATAAATCACAGGGGAAAAATGCTGCAGAATCAGAACTCTCCAAACATGACCTAATGTCAATAATGAACTCTACTTTTAACCAGCCTTTCAACCTGTGTATCATCAGAGTAATTGGTCTTTTAGTTGATTTGACTAACTGACAGCTAAGCCACTAATAATTACCTATGGCAGCATTTATGTTTTTGTTTTACACTAGAGCACCACATCAGTGAATGTATTTTAAATATTAACAGTATTTGAATGTTTAGGATATCATTTAAATAATTATTTATGGAATTATGATTACAGATCCATGCCTACAATAGAGGGACTTTTAAATTTAATTAAAGAAAAAACAACAGCATATCTGCCCATCTAATTTTGTGGTTAAACTATTCATGACTTAATATATTAATTTTGCCAATTTGTTAGGGTATCATTTCCACTTTATGACAAGCTTTCGTTTTTATTTAGCTAAATTTGGATTCAAGATAGTGCTTACTTAATAACTTATGCCTTATGAAGCTCTTCCGGTGCGTGATAATCTCTCTACCTTCCACAGTTTTTTCCACAATTGTGTTGAGGTTCTTTAGCATAGTGTATTTCTATAGGAATGATCTAAAAAAGCCAGGGCATATGGTATGGTCTTTGCTGAGTAGAAATATGCTGCAAAGGTATCCAAGAAGAACAAGAGCGCTCAGTTTTGAGGTAAGCTAAAGACAAGGAGTCACTAAAGGCTAAATTAATACTACTGTTTGTTCCTTTGAAAAATACTGATAAAAGTACTATGTTTTATTCTTAACTAAGAAGGCATATTATTTTAAAGAGATAAGAAAAGGTTTTTGGTGTTATAACTGAATAGAAAATAATTAATTGGGAAATAATAACTAAAGTTTTCAGATTTCAGATATCCTGAGTCTTAAAATGTCAGCTTTCATTTATAGAACTATAGATATTTCATTTAAAATTTAATATTTTACCTTCTAATATTTATTAGAAACTAAGGTCTCTATCTCTCCCAAGCTAGATATGGTTTATATTCCACTGCTCAAAGTCCAGTCATATGGATACAGCCATAGATTTTTCCTGTACAAGAGAGTATAATTCTTCTATTCCCACACCTGTCATTTATATAATTAATGATATGTAAGAATCTCAGTACATTAATTGGTTTCCATGTCTGAATTAAAACTCCTAGTATTAAAAAGAATGGTAGGCATTTTGAAATTCTATGCAGCACATAATGAGTAACCAAAATTTTTATATGTTTTTTAAATTGTTTAGACATGCTATCTGGAATTCTCCTTAGTAATATTTCATTACTCTTGAGACTATGTTAGCGTGTTTTAGTCACAAATATTGCTCACCTGGTTGTACTTAAAAGTGAGATTTTGTTAAAAAGGTAAGCCAGATATTTAACATAATTGATGAATATGCATAACAGTAGCCACCATGTATTTCAATATTACATGAAAGTGTATTTTCAAAAGTATTTAGCTGAAGATACTTACATTTTTTTAAGACTTGCAAGGGTACTTAAGATGATCTATGACAAATACTGTTAAAACTTATTACTCTTATTTAAAGCAGAAATAGAAAACATATACCTGCATACATGAGAGATATACACACACATTTGTTTAGTAGTTGATTTGATATGTGATCATTCTTTTTTATTTAGTTATACTTATTTACTCAAAGACATAGGAACAATTCCACATTTAAGAATTTATCTATTGAAGACTTATTCTTCTATAAAAGTATTTTTAAATTTTACCCAACTTTTTAAAAATAAATATTTATAAAACTTTATTGAACTATGAATTCATTTAATAAATTTCAAGAAAATGATTAGTTTAAAATAGAAGGATATTTCTAATTCTCATTTGAATAAACTATTTAGTTGCCCCAATTTGCTGTTACAAGGTAGCTAGAGCAAGTGTTAAAATAACATCTAGTGTCTGTGAATACTGGAATTCTGTGTATTTTAAACGGATTTCAAAATATTATTTTAAAATATAAATATATTGTGCAAATATTCCTGAAAAAAATGCTATAGAGGGGTAGTACTATTAGAGTTTAAATCCTCTTTCTGTGTATTGAATATCAGTTGTCAATTATCCTAGTGAATTTACATCAAAGTGCAAGGGAAAAGTTTTTGATGGATTACTGTAAATGGGAAATCAAATAAAGGTGTTCTCCCTTAAGTGTATCTACATTTCAGTAATAAATAATTATAACTAGATACATGAGGCTGGTACATACACATCATAATTATATTTGATGTATTCTTTTTTTGTATATTGTCGTTAACCCTAAAAATGCACTACCAATTATAAATGTGTAAATTACGTTTATTCTGACAGTCAGATGGTCTTGAAATTAGGAGCAGTCATAAGATATACATTTTTTTCAAATGCTTCCTCCAAACATGCTTTTAACTAAGACATACCAAAAAAAACCCTCACTCAAAATAGTGAAAGGTATCTAAAGGAAAACAAAATGATTGCTGTTGCTAAAGAGCAATATTTAAAATATTTAAAAGAACACTCAGGTAATTCAGGTATTAGGGGGCTGCTGAAAGTGTAAAAACATAATTTTCACAGGTATATCATTCTCATTACTAAATAATTGTAATGATTTTCAATTAAAAACCTCACAGAAATTTAGAGTGTGTATAAACAGTGTGTCTACCGCAATTTGCAAAGGTTATTTAATTTTGTATACACTGAATTGTAGACTGAAAACTTCTGACAAATACTTAGTGAAATATCAAATAAATAAACTAGTCTGTTAGATATTCTCATCTATGTTTTTAGATGTGACTAACTACTGGTTCCTGTAACAGAGAGCATTGAATTTTTCCTCAATGACCTCCTGTCAACAGCAAAATATTGGTAATAATATTTAATGTATAGCCTGATTGCCTCTGTTCCTAAAGAAATCAGATTTATCAATTTGTTGCTTTATTAAGATTCTCTTAGTGCTGTCTGGGTTAAAAAGCCAGCCAAATATATATTTTAAGCTACCTGATATCTGTCATCTGCCTGCCTAAACACTCAATGCTTATGCGAAAAATCAAAACAACATTCCAGGTGCTATATTAATGTCATGTCAATATTTACAGAAATATTTCACATGTAAATATTAATGTCTTCTACAAGACACAGAGTCTGAAGAGAGTTGTAGAGGACCTATTGACCATATGTAGGAATAAACTTCAACTACATGGGGCCCATGGATGAGACAGAATAAAGGTGAGAAGTCACTAAAGATTGCGACCTGCTGCGAAACTTATCTTTTTTTTTTTTTCTAAAATGAATAGGCAACTCCCAATTGTTCAAGCCTTGTTTTTTTCAAAAAAAAAAAAAAGTTCCAAGTAAAACGTAAATGTGCTTCTATCTTGAGCACACTTAAGTCTTTAAAAAGTTTAATCTGGTAATGGTGAGATCCAGGATGATCCATCCTGAGATGTATGGTTATAATTTGGACCAAGGACAAGAAAATATTTTCTGAAAAAACAATCCAAAAGCAAGCAAACAAACAAACAAAAAAACAAACAAAAAAACCGAGGTTGTGAGCAAGGCAGTAAACTTTAGAAAAATATTTTTGTTGGGTTTTTACTTGATCTGGCGAGAGAACCAGTTTCAAGCTCTTGGCTAAAACGGCAGAATGCTGTGTCTTTATTCAGCTATGAATATTTTCTGTTTGTTTATTTATTTTTATTTTGTTGTGAACATCTGTTGGGCATCTGAAAAAGTTCTGTGGAATATATACCATATATTAAAAAAGTCTTGGCAAATAGAGCACTTTGTGTTACACAGAAGGATTTCTAAACCGCTTGAATTATAAAGGCCTTTGCAAAAATTGGAAGCTTTCAGATCTAATAAGAGATGTTTGCTTACAGTTTCCAATTAATATTATTTAAATAAATCAATATTAAATGACCTTAAAACAGAGGAAAACATATTCTTCTGTTCCACATAGAATCTGTAATGTCTCGGAGCTCTGAATGGAGGCATAACCTATGATAGTGAGTCTGGTTGAAATAGGGATGCCATTTTCGGTCCTCTGAGAAGCCTTCTTGTTGTAGATGAGCGGCAAACCACCGTGTCCGGGCCTCTTCTTCCAGAGCCCCTGATGGCTGTAACAAGATAGGGTGCCATGCAGTTCTGCAATGTGCACACGAGACTAAGCGGTTAGGGACACAGATAAGCCACCGCCTCTTCTCTGAATAATCCTAAAGGCAGATTTCTGGAGAGAAATCAGATTTCTGTTCCCTCTTCACTGGCTATGTATCACTTTAGAGCAAAGTAGGAGCAAGGATCTAGTTCTCTGAGAGAGATGTCTTGAAGAACCTGCTGTGCCTTTGCCCTCAGTGTTTTTTTTTTTTTTTAATATGCTGATTCCTGTGTATAGTCTGTTTTACTTCCAATATGATGAAGTCAGATCTTTGGCTGTCCTAAATAACCTGGTATTCCAGTAAACACTGACACCTCACAACACCTTTTTGTAAAAGTCAGTAAACACTGGCACCTTTTTGATACCATTTCTCAGTATATTAACAGAACTTTTCAACACAACTGCAGTACTGTATGTCTTGATAGCTGCTGTTCCAGAACAAACGGTGAATTTATATATCACATTTGTTGTTGCAAAGAAGTTTCTGACACTATTTTGAATCAGGTTCCCATAGTCTTTGCCTTTTTCTTATACTTATTCATATATTAAATAGAATTTTACTTTATTATTAATTCATTTTTCTGCCTGCTCTAAATGAATGCATTTTTTTTCTTCAGATGTATACTAATATCTACAGATATATATACTAATTACATATATATATACACTTTATATACTATATATATATACATATATATACTGATTAAAGGCTTAAGTGAGGCTCCCGGTAGAGACAATCAAAGGAAATAGACCCCTTCACAGCGCATTTTATCTCACTGGGTTAAACAACCATGTGAGTTGTAGAGGTCAAACATATGCAAATTCACCTCTGAAAGCAGAAAACATTGTAGACCTTTTTGTAGGTATGTTACAACACACATTTCCTAAAATAATGATTTTTTTTTTTTTTTGGAGCTCAGGGATGTAGAGAGAGTGAAATTTACCACCTAAGTACAATAAAAGCGCATTTTATGTGGACTCTATGAGATTTGTGTTTCTGAAACAAGTTAATTTTACTAATTCCAGCACAGATTCCAATACAGATTTGTATTATCTGTAGTCATGTGGTGTATTAAGAAAGATCTGCATCAATGAAGAAAACAACTTGAATGTTTTTAAGGTGTGAGAGATGGAGCCAAAAGGACATCTAATTAGGTACTCTGTTAGAAGTCTAGAGCTTATTCCATAACTATGCATCTGGACTCCAGTATTACTGATATAAAAAGAAGATATGGTATAAGTGTCCAGTTATTGATTTCACCCTTGTAGTATGTCCTGTATGCTTTCATTAAGATTTAAAAAAATTAATACTTATGGTGTCTGCATAATTTCTTTTCTATGTGAAGAATATTTTTTTCTTTCATCTTTTCATTGGGTAAGGAAATAAAGGTGGAATACATGGCTATAACCATTCAGGTAAAAGACATAAGGAAATTGCTATCATGGACTTTAGATAATTTCTAAATTGCAATTTGCAGATGACAAGAAAATTCTGGTTTTCAAAATGTGTTTCATTTTGATAATGCAATCTTTAGATAGCATATCTACTATACATATATACTAAATTGACATGAAATATTAAAGAAAATAAAGTTTCAAAGGACTTTTGAAAAACACTCAAAACTGAATATCGTTATATATAAAATTGCCCCCTGGATGATCCTCATATGCAATATCTATATTGATCACATATTCTGTAAAATGCCAGTTAGATCTGAGTTGCTTAAATGCTGAACACCAACGTTTTGATTGAAATTCTTCACTCTTCATTTCTTCATTCCTTTAGATATTTTGAAGATAGTGATTTACAAATGTTTTAGAATCCAATTGCTACTACATTATAAAAGCACAATATCTAATGTACACTTAGCTTTAGAACTGAGAAACATTGGAAATAAAGACAATTTCAAATATTTATTTTTTTTCAATTTCTCCTATAAAAATTAACTTTTTTTCAGTAACTTTGCCAAGACAATTAATTAAAATGAACTCAAAATCTATAGGAATACAGTCCTATTCTACTAACTTTGTCTCTAAATTTCTAAAAATAGTTCATATCCTTGCCATCATTTCTGATAGTCCAGTGCTTTTATTTTCAGAAATATTTTTCTCTCCCTCATTGTTTTAAAAGGGCCTGGCTTATATTCAGAAAGATGTAACATATCAAAGAGAGAGAGAGAAAAAAAAAGCCCTCCTATGACTGACAAACTTATTTTGGTGAAATTTGGGCTATAAAATCCAATTCTTTCATTAAGTCCCTCTTTTATGAAGCTCCCTTAAACATCTGAGTGACACTGTTTTTTTAAAAAGATATTAAGAGAGAAAAATGTTGCTATTAGGAAGCTTTAGGGGTACCCAAAGCTCTGGGTCTGCAATGATTTTTGTGCATATATATCTCCCTGGCTTCTCTCTTCTCTCAAGAAATAGAAAGGATTTTTCTGATGATTAAATAGCAATCACAAATAATTTATCCTGTTTGTTTTTAATGGTTAACAATTTTGTTACTTGCTTTTTATTCCAATACAGATTGTTTGCTCTTTTATATTGGACTGCAGACATGTCACTTTAATGACATCTTTAGACTTTGAAAACAAAATTACACAGCAGAAGGATGACACATACGGAGCTGATCACAGAACAGTGGTTCAGTAAAGTTGGAACCACATGATCTGCCAGAAGCTGACCTCATTTCTGAATGCTTTTAAGTAATTTGTACAGTTTTGCAATAAGTTTGGAAGAGCAGCTATTTACGTATTCAGTTTCAGTTTATTTTTTGAGGTTTTATATTTTTACTGATTTTATTTTTTTCTTAAATGAACTTTATGTATTTTCTTTAAGAGCAGTTAAGATTGTTTGTAAATAGGAGACATCAGCTACAATTGAATCACACATTTGTTGGAGCCATAATATCATAATACAGACTATAACTTTTAGGTCTATTAACATGTCTAGCAATACACCTCCATATTTCTTTTATTTTTTTACGGAATTATCTATTCATGAAAGAAGGCCCATTATGAATCCATGAGCCCACTAATTTATTACTTTCCCTTTTTTTTTTCTCTCTGAAAACCAAACAGACATAACTATAATTAAAGACTCTTCAAGGTTAAAGTTGAAACAGGATCTCAGAGTCCGTTTTCAATTTAGATTTTAGATAACACATCTGGAAAAGAAAAAAGGATCTTCTTTTGGCTTATGTAAAAAATTCCCATTAATATGTGCAAGCAAAAGGGAAACAATCAACACATGATACAGAAAAGAGTCACAATTCTTAAGGAAGGAAGGAAATAAGTGGCTAGAATAACTCTGTGCTGATGTTGATTTGTCAGATTTTTAGACTTCTGTTTTAGTTATTTAAAAGAGATTTTCGGAACTGAATGAGGCTGTGCTCTTTTCCCCACTACTGCAGCATAAAGTCCCAGCCCAGCATCTGGTATCACCCAGATTGGACTCTTCTGAACCAGTCTCTCCTTAGCTACTCTGGCTTGCTCCATGTTATCCTGTCACTAGGAAAACACAGGTGAGAAGACTAGAACAAACGATGATCATTATTTAATCCTTTAAGAAGATAAGGACATGGGTGAGGTGAATGATTTGGGTAGGAGCGAAGTCTTGCCATGGGCTGTCCTGCCTTTCCCCGCTGATGGCTGTGGAAACTTGTACTGCCTTGCAGTTTTACTATAGACAATCTTCTTTCTGTGCTGCTGAAACTGTCTGCTTGCCTTTTTAAGACAGCACAAATAAATCAGCAGAGAAAGAAGAAAACAAACAACAAAGCAAATGCCCTCCTCACAAACTATGTCAGAATTGGTGTGTTTGAACATACTTGGCCAAAGGAACAAGTGAGTCGGTCAAGGAAAGCAGCAACTCTTTGGGTAGGTCCTACTGAAATACAGTTCAAAATATGCAGGTCCGTGGAGGGAGCTCCTGCTCTCCCCAGCCAAATGGTGGTGATAGGAAACTGCTGTGTGTGCGCTATGGTTCTTAACAGCAAAAGAAAATGGGTCTTTAGAGAAGAGATAGCTGCACTGCATCAACCGTGATATAAAAATATTGGAGGAAGACCTTTCCCTGAAGGTCTCAGTTGTCTATAATTTTCTCCTATATGTTAGCGTGAATCAAGAGGCTGTATTTATATCTCATTGACATCATCTACAAAGTGCTCAGTTCTATCAGAAGAAACATTATCTATATGAAAGCATATTCAGCCTCATCCTTTGTGCAACTTTGCAGAGGTACTGAAGAGTCCTTTGTATAATTGTGACAACTTCAAAGCTTCCTCCTCATCTCTGAGGTCAGGTATTACACTTTTCATATTATGATCAGTGAGTTTCTACATCTGCATTCTCTGATTAAAAAATTAAATAATGCATGTTCTTAGAAACATTCTATACAAATTAAGATATAAACAGTAATGTCTTCTTTGTAGTTCGGTTGCAGCTTGCATTTAAGGGTTTTTAATCATCCTGCAAAAACTAGTGAATTGTAACACATCGGTTGAGTGTTATCAGTGTTGATTTTCTGTGGAAGGAGGCCTGGAAGTCTGAAAACACCTCTATGAAAAAAGAAACATAGTTTTTATGCAAAATAATGTGAACACCAAAATGGTAATGAGGTGTATTCACAAAGGCTAACATTAGCCTGGAAAAGCTAGTTTTCTTCCTAAATTTAATGGAAGGAGATGCACACCTCAAGAAAGAAATCCAACAGAAGCCTAACTTCAGATACTCTTAATTGCCCTCTACGGCTACAAGAGAGGGAGTGGATCCAGGGCCTACAGTCACCATTCTGTGTACTCCATGTTTCAATGGCCTTAGAAGCCAATGCCTTTTGCAGAAATGTGCCCAAAACCACAGTTTTCTTTTAGAATAGCTGGAATTAAAAGTGGCTGTAAAGTGCTGCATCTTAGGTATGGGGACAGCTTGAAAGAATGGTTCTCGGAGTTCTCAATGAGAATGGTTCTCATTGACACATTCAGCAATTTACATGTCTGAAATGACTTGTGATAAAAATTAGTGAGCACAGTTGTTCATGCAATATTCAGAGATGAATGAGGGTGAAAATTCAACACTTCATTTACACACTATTCTCTGAAAGACAAAAAATATTTAAAAAGCCAAGTCAAAAGAATGAAAGGAAATCTTTCTAATATGCTTCACAAAAAAAAGGCTGCTAAAATAAACATTGGCTTTTTGTACTGAAAAATTAGGATAACAAAGTGAAACTTTTGTATTATTCTCTAGTTGTAGTAAGTTTCTCTAAAATGGTAAGTTAGTTAGGATAATGCATCTGATTCTCTTACATACTTCTGTGGAAATCAGGGTGAAAGAAACCAAAAGGTTACACCCATTTAAGAGACATGATAATGCAGTTCTGGCTCTACTGTTGCTTTGTCCAAGCCCTACTCTTTGCACCACATGCTTCATGACTGTGCAGGGCCAGGACTGATGGGATTTGATGACTGCTGCTTCCACTGTTAGGTTTAAATAGACTGTTAAAGTTATTGGGGTTTTGCTCCTGTTTCCTACCATATGAATTAGGGCAACAAAGAGACAAATATAGGTCCTTCAAAGAGAATTTAGTGTGGTTGAGTCTAAGGAATGTGATAAAGATATATGAGGTTATAAGTTAGAAAATTAATAGGATTACATATGGGGAAAAAATCAAGCAAAGGAGAACATTTGGAGGATCAGACAAGCGCCACAGATTCTGGAAGAATTCAACACTTCATTTGTATTATTTTTGGTTCCTCACTTTTTTAAAAATGAAATGGTTCTCTGAAGGACAGCAAGATTTATACTCCATATAAATAAGAAAATTTCTGGGATATTTTTATAGTATAATTCACTGTGGAGAAGACATTTGTTTACAGTAATCAAATAATCCTTGATATTATTTACTTCCTTTTTTTTAATGTTTGAGTTTACAAGACATTTTCCCTAGGAATAAATAGGGAATAAACTGACATCGTGCCACTATCACCACTGTTTTGTCAAAAACTATAATGCAGTTCATCAGTAGAAAAATTCTCCATTCTGGTTACTTTGATTTAATTTGACTAGACAAAAGAAAATACCTGCCTGAAAGAAACAGAGTATCAAAAATGTTCAGGACCCAACAACATTGATCAGTTTGTGCTGATAACCAAATGTGGGATTTCGTATGTGGAACTTTTCTGAAAATCTAGCATTTAGTTGCTTGTTTGTTCTGCCTACAATGGGCTAATGGCCTTTTTGCCTTTTCCCCCATCTTCCTCTCCACTCAGTTCCTTTTTAGCATTTTTTAATAGCCTAATTTGGCTAGAGCATTCCTTCTACTTGAACTTTTTAAGCACTCTGGCAAGAAAAGTGATGGCAATTAAAATTTATGGATTTAATTTCTATCCCTGAGACAGACCAGCACTCTATGCCCAGACCAATGGTTTAGATGAAGTAAGATGAAGATGATTCCTGCAAAGTACTAGATTATTATATTTTGCTCAGACATTATGTTAGTGATCTTATACTTTGAGAGATTCAAGAAAACGGCTACAGAACTTGCATGTCTTTTATTCTTTTTGCTCTAATTTCCAATTAAATATACTTTGTTCCTTTTGGCAGGCATAAGTCGTGAAAATAGCGATTCAGACTCCACAGTTTACTTGGGAAAACCCCGTGCTTTAATGATTTTTTTATTTTTTAAAACAAGTTTAGCTACTTTAGGTAAAAATTGGTATGGGAATATGCTGTTTGCATCCAAGCATGCGCCTTGAAAGCTAAAGAAGCTTCTTCTCAGATATTGCCAGTTATTATCCTCAATTTGCATTTGACAAAGAAAATACCGCTCCAAATATATCAGTGTCCGTCAAGCCATCTTGTTTTACAGTTGATATAGCACTATCTCTATGTAAAACATACAGTTAATAGGTCCGGGATAATAAGGATTTTTTTTTATGTCTGCTTTTACTATCATGTCCAATCAATGCTTTTCATGGCTGTTTAGCCTGACTAATGACTTCCAAATGACCACAGAAGACAGAAGTCTGGATGTTGCAAAGTGTGAGGGATTAATTTCAAAAAGCCTGCCTGAATTGCATTAATGTATCTACTTGACTTGTGCACATCTCCAGGGCAAAATGTAGTCAGGCAAAAGGTAATAAAGAAGATTTCAGATTGCAATTTTCCTGTTTCTAAAATGAAATATGGTTAATTGACTTATCATTCAATTTCAAGTGCAGCAGTGGAAAAATCCTGTCAGTCTTCCTCGGTTTTGGTTTGGTGCAAACTGTTCTCCAAAGTTACCTGGAAAAGAATCCTTTGGAGTGTATTCGGTTCTTGCATATGTGTATATAAGTATAAATGTATATACATATGCATTTATACATATTGGATATGATGTGATGTGATATGATATGTATGTAATTATATATGTATTTATGTATGTGTTCATGTATATACGCATATGAGATAAACCAGGTTTACTGTGCTGTGTTCTAATTTACTTTTTCGGTAGTCACCGTCTGCATTTAATTCTTACAATATTTTATTATGACTATAAGGTATATACAGACTGAAGGAAGAATTACTATCAATGCACCTAGAGTGCACAGAAGAGTAAGCAAAATCTGGAATTCTACAGACCCTACAGTACTACATTAAAGCAGAATTATTTTATCAGTGAATTTCCAAGGTCTCCTGCAGTTATCTGCAACAATTTGAAGTCAAAATAGGAATGAGAAAAAATATCTTATAGATTTTTGGTATATTAAATAATATTTCAGATGGAGTATGTATGCAGTAAAAGCATTGAAAACATAATTTTGGAATTTTCAATACCTTTACTACAATATAGAAAATAGTGATTATTTCAAAGATTATTATTTTTGCACTAGTGTGTGTAAATTTCAATAACATTTTGGGTTAATTTTTCTATTGTTGAGGTATTGTATCAAAATGTTCTTTATATTTAAGCTTATGCAGTTTGAGAGTGAATAATTTTGCAGCAATAGTATATATTTGTCACTTAAATCTAAGTACTTTGGACTTCCTTATTAGGTGTACATTTTTAATGTCAAGGTTTCAATATTAAATATAGATTTATTTTGTCAATTGTGATGTTGACAAATTTAATTGACCGTAATTGTTAAAATTGCTGGTCATTAATTTATTCTCAGATTTTCTGTGTGAAAATATAAACCTGCAAAAGTGCCATTGTCAATTACAGTCCATTTGAAGTGACCTAATTAGCATTGTGTGATGAACCAACACATGGAAAAACAAATGGGGAGACATGGTGGGGACATAATTGAATGTGACATGAATACTAATATTGACTTTATACTATCTGAGTCATAGAATATCTGTCCAATGAAACGGATGCGATTTTACTGCATGTTCTTATTTGCTAGAATGGTATGAAGGAAAATGAGTAACACCTGAATCCTTCCTGCTGGAAAAGAGTGCGGGCAGTATGAATCAAAAGGCTGAAATAAAGTCGGTGGAAAGCGATGGACAATCTGGCCCATTTTCTCCAGTGTTCTGAATAACTTCCTTCCTTTTGTTATTTGCTACACTACTGCTTAAAGTCATTGCATTGTTCCTGAGATGAAAACAGTTGAAGATGCAAATGAGGGAGTATCTAGAGAGGAGAAAAGCTAAAAAGCATGTCAGTCATCATCAAGTCACTATTGCCACGATCCTTGAATTGTTACACCAACAGACAATGGTAAGTGCTTATAATGTCCCACAATCTTCTCATTAAACCTTGGAGCACTAGCTTGGAAATGGCTGAGACCACCGTGAATGCTGTGGTTTCTTCTCATTCTGTGAACAGAACTGAAGGCTGTTTTGATGAAGACACATCAGATCCTGGGGCGCGGGCTGCCAAATGCATGCAATCCTTCCTGTAAGTGGATCTGTAGAATAGAAGTCAACCATAGTTTGAAGTTTATCTCCTGTTAGCTCATATATGTTTTGGCTCCTGTATTTATTTGTCCACTGCTGGATGACCCAAATGCTGCTGTTGACATGAGGAGGTTTGTGAGAAGGCCTTTTAGACTCTCAGGCTGTCAAAACTCTGCGTCTTCTCTGTATATGGCAGGAGGTTCATCATTCATGGAAAGCATTTCCCTTTGGCACACAAGGCCAAGAGCCTAGAAGACTGAAGAAGTTAAAAGATTGAAGAGAAGATAGAGAGGAAGCCAAGAAAGAGGAAAGAAGAGGCAAAAAGTGGAGAGGAGAGATGCTTATTATGTATTATATGGATTTTACAGCCCTTCTGATAATAAAATGTTTGTGTGAAATATCCAGTGTGTTAAAAATGCCTGTACAGAAATAAAAGGAAATTCCTTAAGTTCCTTTTGAATTAAAATATTTACAATATCATTGTATTCCTTCTGCATTTTTATGATGAACTTGCTTCTATATGTGTTTGAGACTGGATATATGTATATGACATCTAAAAGCATCCGTTAAAATATGACTTTAAAAGATGCAGTATGATGAGTCATGTGATTCAGTCTCAATAACCAAAACATCTAGAAATTGCTTCTCTTCATGCCAGTTAACTGGTAGCAGAATATACTCCTTCTAAGTATTCATTTCTTAGTAATATTCAAATTTGGTCACTTTGGTCACTACTGCAAAATCTGAAGACTAAATTGTTTCTTTTGCCTAACACACATAGTTGTCATATCTCTGATACTAGCAAAGCCAAAATCGTTTATTTTGCAAAAGGTTTTTCAGAGAACTAATTATACATCAAGTGGGGTGATGCTCAGAGTAGAATGAATGAGAAATAATGAGAAAAACGAATCCAATAATTACTTAAAGTAGTGAGTGTTAGCTTCTCCTCTGATCCTGTGGTGGTGGTAGTCAGGAGTAGCTTCAAAGTAACAATACATATCCAGGCACTGAGGACATTTTTATTCTCCTATTCATGTTTTACTGCATTACAAAAATCCAGTAGATTTAGTCTGTTTTCAATTACACTAGCCACTTACACATGTAGTGCAAAGCTCTCTGTACCGTTGTACTGGTCAACAAAAGACAATGATTAAATTCTAAAAAAAGCATTAGATGAAACTGCTACTACAATAGGCATCAGTAATCAGAGGCATAATCATTTTCTGCTGGAAATTTGTAGCTGTAAAGTGAACAAAAATGCACATTCGGCTTTGAAGTCCATTTTCATGCAAAGATCAAATAGCTCTATCAGATTTACTCTTCACAGTTTTGAAGTGTAAATGTACATCAATTCAGAGACAAGGAATTATTTACTGTACCTTTGTGGAGCAGGCATGTGTTTAAAAATATGTTTGACAAAATTATTTTTCTTTAACTGTTAAAATTTTGGAGATACTCGTATTTAATGGAAAGGAAAAGGCCCAGAAGTAATCACAATTGCTTTCTAGTTATTGTAAGGGGATGGCATATTCACAGGCCATTGTGCTGACACCCTCAGGATTTCCAGTACCTGAAGGGACCAGCACTGTTGCACCTTGTCTGAGTATACAGACTTAAAATGGAACTTAGCTCATTGACCTGAAGATCAACTACACATTTGTAAGTATGCATTTAATAAATCTAGCTCCATACTGCCTGGAAGCTGCTTTACCAAGCACCTCTTCATCTCTCTCAGCTGCCAGACTTGAATGGAGATTGTGTTTTTCTAGCATAGACACATACACAGTATTCAGTTTTGACAATACACAAAACAATGAATTTCTCGGATATCAGTATGGAATAAAGGCAGATGAGTACGAGTGGAAAACTCAGGTGCATGAGAGGAAAGGAAGTGCTAATGGATCTAAGGGCAAGGAGAAGATTTAAATTGTATTGCAAAAATATATATGTATTTTTAATATAAGGGGAAGTTGACTGAAGTTTGGGGCCTGTCAACACCATGCGGAACTCATAGGACTCATAGTAGAACAATTTGAAAGTTTCACTGGAAAGTGTTAGTTCATCAAAGCTGATCACAGGAAAGTGGGAGTGGGTGGAAGGGCCCACAGAGTCAAGAATTCTGCAAGATGCCCACGGAAGAATCATTTTTAGGGAGAGGTACCAAGCTTTATTCAGAAATGTATTTGGAAAAACATACAGTCTGCTTACTTAGAGATCTGGTTTGGAAATGTAGTCTTCGTAAGCATTCATTTTTTTCTATTACTCTGTCTTCTGGAAGAAAACCATCTCCTCTACAATAGAGGGATAAAACCTTGAAACATTGAGTGAGTTTTTTAAACCCAAAGTGGGTAAACATCCCAAACTGAGGAAGAAGAAGAGGACACATGAAAATAACACAACCCTCCCATGGAAAGTCTGCTTTTGTTGAAATTTTACACACTGGAAGTGTGTAAACTTTCACACTGTACAACTGCACATAACAAAATTGAAAGTATACAGCTTTCCTTGAAGTATTGCTCTTTATTTTTAGTGGTGTGTGACTTTTATCAGCAGCTATTTTTAGCTACTGCATGCGCACAGCTCTATATTCATACATACATATATATGTATGTACGTATATACAGATATATGGATATATAGAAAAACAGATAGGGCTTGCTTGCAGGCATATTTCTCAGTCATACGGTTGCTATTGCATTATGTGTCCTGGACTATTTTCTCCATGAGAAAATGACAGGTGGATAATGACTGTGTAGGTATGGACGTGAAAAGCAGGATACTTCTAACTTCTTACCAAATATATCACTGCAAATGATTGCAGGTAAAGGTTCACAGATTTGTCTCCTGTTGTCATTTAAGGGATCATTTTCCTGAATGGTAAGATATTGAATGGATAAATTATAGGATATCAGCAATTAAAGTGATAGCTGAAATTTTGCAAAGTGCGTGGAATAAGTGAATATGCACTTTAAGTCAGATCCATATTTTCAACACAAGATATCTCTGCTAGCGATAAAGCAAACCAAGGACTTGTGTCTATTTGTGTTTATTATTAAGCTGCAGTGTTGTGAGATCAAGACATTTTTAGTCAAGTGAAGTCTCTTTTTTCAACCAGTCCAAGATGTAGTCCTAAATTTATATAAACCATTCCTGTCTACAAGAAATCAACATGAATACTTGAAAAATAATGAGCCCCAAAAGGATACCGATTACTTTCATTTCATAATTTCAGATGATATAAACAAACAGTGATAGGATTTTTAGATACTAATATAATATAAATAGAAAGATGGACTAGATAAAACCAGCTGAACACTAGTCTGTCCTCAAGACCTAACAGGGAAGTAATAATGTGCTTTTGAATATGTTGCAATGACTTTTGGCAGATATGCCGTATACAATCCCATACTACAGAAAACCATTGAATTTGATTGACTATTTAATCCATTTCTGAAAGAGCATCACTAAGAGGATGCTTATATTATTAGTATTTTTTTAAGCCAGAATGGTACAGGGTTGTCAAAATGCTACTTGCAGCCATGCTGACTGCTAGTTAGTTTGCCATGTCCAGTAGTAGTAGATATTTTAAAAGCTGAGAAAAAATGTTTGCTGATATTTGCTACAGACTTTCTTCTATGAAATGCCTATTTGATTTCATTACATTAATTCTGTTTTGTCCTTACCAACAGCACTTTGAACACAGTGGGACATAGAGCTTGTAAAAAGACATCAGTCATTGGAAAACAACTTGAAATATCATTGTTTGAAATTGAAAAACCATACAAATTTTTAGCATTAAGCATTTTGTAAGACATAACACATACAATATATACCATACACCAAAAATACATATAAAAGCATGCATACTTTTTATTTATTAATGTCTGCTTAATTATCATTAGATATGTGCCACTTCTTTTGACAGTATAATACTACGTGGTGTTTTTATGTAATTTCATGCCAGGAGAACAATACTGAGGGTATAAATCTGGATTGGTTGATAAAACTCTAACCTACTGGCTGTTTGATAGAACTGCACAAGTGTTACGTAAAGCTCAAAGAGGTTAACACTGTTGGATATGCATGTATTGAACACGAAAGAGCAGAATTACTGAGTTCTGTAGATGTAGCAGAGAATAGAAAACATTAAGAAACAGTCTGAAGAAAACATGGTGTGGAGACTGATGACTCTGTGTTACCCACTGGACATAAAAACTCAAGTTCTCATAAGGTCTTATAAAAACTACTCCCGTTCTTTTTTCTCTTCCTGTGGAGTACCACAAAGCATATGGTACGATTAGCCTGCAGTTTTCCCTTTAGCACTTCTGAATTCGCTGCTGTTCAACTACTTTAAACAACAGAAAGATGGTTTTACTCTCTCTTGATTCTTCCCTTTCTGGGTCTCATTTTTCCAACTGAAATAAAGTCTTTCATAAGCACAAAATGTTTTGAAAAATATTACTAAAAATATGCACACAAGCAAGCATGTTTTAACATGGTCTGTGTCTCACCTTGGTCTCATGTGTTACCTGAGAAGCTGTCCTTTCTGAAACCGTGTAGCAGAGAGGAATTCTTAAAGGCCAAGGTAAGATATAGTGGGTAGCTGCTATCTTAGGTGCCTAAATTCATTACTGATATCCTCTATCCACCACTAGCACCTTGTCCTGGAGTGGGCTTCTCTTGAGAGGACTTAACATACATGAACTTAATATTCTTTTTTTTCATATTATCTTGATCTTGAGATAACCTTCTGGCACCTATTTCATCTTCCAACCTTATGAAGAGATGCAAACATGCCTTATATTGCCAGCCTCATTTGGTAGACTCAACTCCACGGTTTTTCAGACATTTCAGACTGTGAGGTTGCTGGGCACAATATGGCATTTCAGCAGCTAAAAGCACTCATGCAGAAATCTATGAAGACTGAAACTGAAGATCCTTCTCTGAAGTGATCTGAATTCCTGTCTCATAAACGTCTGAAATGTCATGCTATGAGGTAGAAGAGGTGCTCTGACTTTCTCATCTGAATTTCTTCACCTTCCCCAGTAAATACCCTTAGTATGATCCGAGGAGTGAACTAACTTGCACATATTTCAGACATATTGCTGATGATATGTGACGGGGATTAAGAGGACTGGATCTCACTTTGTGAAGGTGATCTCACTTTGTAAAGGTTTTACCCTTTGTAAAGAGAAGAGACAGGCACTATAGACGTTAAGTGGAGTGAGCTGTGGAAGCACTTACAGATCAGAGTAAGCTGGATGAGTCTGGAAGAGAAAAGTATTTGCAATGCCCACTCAACATTTTTGACTGTCTATTTTTCTGCTAGTTTTATTGCTCCTGTTTAGAGACGTGTATCTCTAAAAAAATTTATTTGAAGAGTACTTGAATTTATACTAGAGGCTCTGATTTCTACTAAGCGATTAGGTATCTGAAAGAGCGATCATGCAATGTTCAATGTTGTGCATTTACATTCCTTTGGAAATTGACCCCTCAGATTTTAAAGAATGAGCACTGAAGAAAATCCCACTAGGAAACTAGTAAGATTGAATTGAACAGGCTCTGAACAGTGTGTTGAAACTAAGGCTGGGACCTCAGTGTGAAGTACCAGGCTAAAGAAAACATGAAAATGTGTTTCATTCAGTTAATAACTAAACTTTGGTTGTTTAAAATATTAAACTCAACAATTAAGGACCCTGTTATGATGTATGTACACAAGGGTGCTAAATAAAGGCTATATGGAAAACCCTACTTCTGGATATGTAATTTTTTGAGTGCTGGCTTCTGAGACCATTTAAAGTCTTTTCAAGGGAATCTTCTGTGTGTGTTATATAAAATACCATTAGTCTTTTGTGGTCTAACTGTCATGTAAAGTTGCTTCAGAGAAGGGGCTCAAGTATTACAGAAGCAAAAGTATTAGTTTGTTATTCATCTCATATGATTTAATAGTCATGTCTTATTTATTTATTCTATTGCTTTGGCATGTTGTTAAGCTTTTTTTAAGTCTCAGTGTTATCTCAAGTGACATTGTCAATTGGGTCATGGCCCAAGACAAACTGTTCCTTTCTAAGCTGCTAGTATCCTTTCTTACCAGTTTAGCAGCCTTATGCACCACAGGGAACAAAAGCTGATCAGAAAAGTGACATGACACATTTGCATTTTTTCTGGGGTAAATGGACTCCTCTCCTCACAATAAAATCCTCCTATTTTAACACTGGACAGGTGATAGGGCCAAGAGCAACTGTAAAGACGTGGGTCCTTCCAGTAATCTGTCCAAAGCGTAGCAGTGGGATTTCTGGCTGTCACTTGCAGATACCTCATCTGAATCATCCTAATCAATCAGTTCATAACTCAGGCTTCCTTGACATTGCTAAGCCCTCCTCTAGTAGCATCACAAGTGCTTTCTACTGTCTCATATTAGCTATCCAGGTAGATAATGAGAGAGAGACTCATTTAGAAAACAGTGATGAAATGTAACTGAACATAAAGTCTTTTGTTCTGATACTCCAGGAGGTACAGAGCCCTCCAATATTTTTCTCAATGGCTACTGAAAGCATGTCATACTAATGTGCTTATGTTATGTTTCTAGGATTGGTTTATATCCATTCTCCTTGTACTTCAGAGATCTGAGATACCTAGAGTTCTCAGAGCAAGAATAAAACGAAAAAGCTTCACTATTATGGTGTGGGGGATCTTTTACATTGAGCTAAAAACCCTCTATGTGGAAAACAAAACTCGCACGCCAAAAACTTAAGAGGACTATGAAGATCATCACAAACGCCACCCATGTCTGTTCTAAATGCAGAATGCATGTTTTTAATTCATATTCTTAAACATATTTAAACATAAACATGATTGTGTAAACATGTATGACTGAAAAAGGCAGAGAAAACACCAGTTGCTCTGCGAACACTTTTGTTCTCAAGAAGACAAGAGAACAGGGGCAAGGGGAACAGGAAAATGGAAAAATGCCAGGTGGACAGAAGGGGAGGGAGAGAAAAGAAGCTGTGAATGTGGGAGAAATGACACTAAAATATTAAGAGGGAGAAAATGTAAATCTGCAGCAATGAATTAATATGTAGAAAGATGGAAATATCCAAGTCTGGTACTGTTATATTACAGTAAATCCTGAGCAATGAGACAGTAGGATCTTTCTTCTCTAGCTTGGTGTTTCTTTGGTGCAGAACCTGCAGGCTGCTAGGATGTCTTTTTTTCTTTAAGTCCACATGCAGCATGGAATAGATGCTTTCCTATTTGCGATGGTCCCTGTAGAGCCCACCACGACCTACCTAAAAGAGACCAGAAATCTGAGAAGGATTTGGGACTTCAGAAAGCAAAAGGATGATTACAGGTGGACTCTATATTCCCTTTTCCTGATTCTTCAAAACCTTCCAAGGTGGCTTTCATGCTTTTGTTGAGAGCCAGGCCTTTAGGCAATAGGCATGCTACTTAATGTGATTGGCGGAAAGACTAGACAGCTAAAATCTGCCAATAAACAGATGCTCTCTATTTAGAAGACAAAAATCACAGTGCATACTGGTTCTCACAGCAGCTAATCTCAACTCTGAGCAATAGCACCAAAAATTGTTGGTGCTTTCAGGATCAGTTTCCTCATGATTCATTCTTCTGAGAATCTCTGCTATTCTGGAGCTCCATAGCTCTGCAGATAACAGAGGAGTCAGATGTTCTGCCTTTCCCATGCTTGTGTAATTCTCAAGTAGCTATCTAACTCTGCCTCAAACTGTTTAAAAAATCTTGCCGTGTTCCCCCTTTAACTTGGCTGTGGTATCTGAAATGCAAATGTCTGTTTGGCATACAAGAGAGTTTCACCTCAGGTGAGAGTTTCAACAGGTGAAGGCCATGATGACATAATTCATTGTTCAGCAGAGGATGAAGCACATGTGCCTGATGGAGATGGTAATATTAGAAGTCAGTCAGACAATTCCACTGCATGAAAGAGAAGGTAATTACAAACAGCAGATTTTTTTTTTTTCTCCAGTAAATCTCTCCACCTTCTACCTGAAGAACTACATCTTTCCATGATGCTTCCCTTTCTGCTTCCCCACCATCTAGGCTAATGCTCTCCTACAAGGGTGGTTCACATGGTTTTGAGTTGGGTTATGAGATAGAAAGTTGTTAAACATGACTGAATCCTTTGATTTGAATGCGTTTAATTGAAAATGCTAAAATAAGAGGAAACATATACATTAAAATCACACGCTTATGATCATAAATAAATACATTTTGAAGAGTGCCCTAGCTTTCCTCTTCAGATCCCCTCACAGGCTGAGTAGAGCAGCATAAATGAAAACAATGAGGTTGAAGTATTTTGGAGGAAGATACATTTCATCTGATTTGGTTACACTTGAGTGAAACTGTGAGTAAAACTCCCAGGAATTACTTGTATATTAATAAAAATGGCTATTGTTGACAAGTAGAGCATGTGGTAGAAGATTGTTGTCAGGGTAAATGGTGGTTACTGGAGGCGGGTTGTCACTGAGATAAAAATGAGGTGAAATGGCTTCAGTTGGTGAAAAATGACATTGGCTCAATAGATTCATTTCAGTGGAAGGGTTGTAGCAGGAGTCCCTGTCAGGACACACTGCTCAACAGAAAGGGTTATAATCTCTCATTTGCTGAATATTTTGTAAAGGGCACTGATATTGCCATTAAACCTATCCACGAAAAAAATAAACATTTAGAAATCAAACATCGAGAGCCTCAGTGTTATTGGCCTTGTTCCCTGTACACAACTCTCATTGATGTCAGCGCTGCACAGATCTAGCATGGCTTATGGCCCTGAGGTTTTATCCTTTCTGCATTACTTGACCTAAGAACATTGCTTACCAGGCAGTGAAAGCAGAGTTTGCAAGTATCTTGAAAATGGAAAAGCTGAGGCACTGCTAGAAAATGCATAATTGTTAGAAAATAGATCAAAGGGAGATTGTAACTTTGAAAATGCAAAGTCTTAGTCTGAAACTTTTGACATTCTGTTCTATGTATATGCACAGCTAAAAAAAGATATTTCTAATTTGCAAATATAAGTAATAATCCACATCTATACCACAGCATGTTGGTGCTCAGAATCAACTGGCAATGAGATGGTAATTGGAGGCTAAGCTATTCTCCATTCATCCTGCTGGGGAACTTTGGAGACATTTGTTGTGTTACTGACACTTCTTTTGTGGAAAACCAAGAGAAAAATTGAATTGAGGAAAATTTCCCAAACATTTTCATAAGAATTAAATTCAATTAGAGGAGGAATGAAAACCTGAATCTTATGTTGTTCAGTATAGCGCAGTTCCCTGGGAGAAATCCTAGGTCTGTGACTGATCCTGCCAGAGGAACTGGCCTTGCCTAGCTGGCAACACATTTTGGCACAGGACAAATCTGGCCCTTGGTATGAAGATGGAACATGCTGAAGGAGAAAAAGATTTAGAATCTGTGTGAATGTGGGTATTAGTTGCTAGTCCATCTAATACTAAAGAGGTGGTAACACTTTACCACCACACATGGTAGTAAAGAATTAACACAATTCTCTCTGAAGCTCTCTCAGATTTTCCACATTTTAAACTTTGCAGAATCACAGCATGGCTGAGGTTGGAAGGGACCTCTGGAGATCATCTAGGCCAATTCTCTGCTCAAGCAGGGTCACCTAGTACACTTTGCACAGAATTATGTTCAGGAGGGTTTTGAATATCTCCAGAGAAGGAGATGCTACAACTTCTCTGGACAACCTGTGCCAGTGCTCTGTCACCCTCACTGTCAAATTTTGTCTCAAATTCAGGTGGAACTTCCTGTGTTT
This sequence comes from Tinamus guttatus, assembly GCF_059628265.1. Classification (NCBI taxonomy): domain Eukaryota; kingdom Metazoa; phylum Chordata; class Aves; order Tinamiformes; family Tinamidae; genus Tinamus; species Tinamus guttatus. The sequence goes on along the minus strand of NW_028288570.1, from coordinate 782,435 downwards.
CTGTTTGTGGCTGTTGCCTCTTGTCCTATCACTGGCCACCACTGAAAATAAACTGGCCCTATTCTCTTGACACCACCCCTTAAGATATTTGTATAAACTGATAAGATCCACTCTAAATGTTTTCTTCTCCAGGCTACACAGTCTCAGCTCTTTCAGCTTCTTCTCATAGGAGAAATTCATACCAGGATATTATTGGTTGTCTTGGCCACAAGGGCACATTGCCTGTTCATGGTTAGCTTGTCCACCAAGACTCTCAGGTCCTTCCTCCTCATTTTTTATTAGTCCCTCTTGATTTCCTTGACAGTTTTTGTTGAAGTTACCTCAAAAACTCTCCCAATTCTTTCACAGCAAAAGGCTATTTTGTCCCTTGTCACATTCACCTCAGGTGTTCCAGGCACCAAATTACTCTATCAAGAGGTGGAGAAATCTAGAGAGTGGGAGGTGATCTCTTGAGCTGACATCTAAAGGCCTGCTCCCCTTGTACATCACCTGTACTCCAGCTCTTTCCTCCTCCTGTCTGGGGCAGGTGTCTGCAAAGTTATGTCCAGGCTGTGGATGTGGTGGGGGTCTCTGGGCTAAACTTCCTACTTTAAGGAGCCTGTGTTTACTTCCTGGTTTATGCTCCTGTTAGCCCAAAATGGAGTAGCCACTACAGGCTTCAAAACAGTAAGACACTGACAGACAGAAAATCTGTAGCATTATTTGTTCAGGAATCTTAAAGGTGAAGCCTCTGTCATGCTCAGATAATACTCTTCAGATACCTTTAAAACCTTGACTCGTGGTGATCACTTACAGCCTAAGGAAATCAGCTGCAGATCTTTTTTGGCTTTCTCTGGTTGCATTGTGTTCTGCAGCCCTTCCGCATAAATGCGACAGTTGCAGTGAGAGAGGGCAAGTGGAAAATTGACAGGAGAAAATTGTTCTCTTGCAAGGCTCCAGCGACAGATTTAAAGATGTTCAAGGTCTGATAGATGCAGTATTTTCAATAAAGAACAGAAGGTAGAGAACAAAGGGTTTCTCCTTTTCCTGGAAATAATTTATGACGGTTGGTCTTGATCAGCTGCTTTTGACTAAAAGGATTCACTGCAAAGAGTAAGTGGCTTCCAGAAAGATCCTAAGGTTAATATAAATGATCAAGATATGTAAAAATATACAGCAAATGTAAGATTATTTTCATATCCAACTGTCATTCACATAAATAACACAGCTGCATTGCTGCTGCAGGCTATCCACCAGCAGAACTGTTGGTCACGATTGATTTGCTGCATCAGCAATCTATCTTTCCAATAGTATGAACTGAGACCCAATTAGCCAAATACTGGCCTGTTGAATATGAAAGTTTAATTAAATAACACCAGGTGGAAGGGAGAGGCATCTTCTTTCTCCAAATAAAAAAGGGTGAAGAGGACAAAAAGCAAAAGACCAAAACAAGAGTCAATTAATCTCCTTTGGAATGAGCCCCCAGTGTAGATAGATAAGTAGAGAGTGCGGTTTTTCTACTGCGGTTTTTCAGGTAATCCACAGGATACAAGCAGAATACAGGACCTGGGGCAGGGAGGGCAGCCTGAGGGAAAGGGTCTTGTAGCTGAAGAAATCTATGTAGAGGAATAGGTATTTCTTCCTCGTCTATAGCATAGGGTAGTAGGCTGCGATCCTAATAGGGATCTTCATCTCATGGATATATGCCACTGACAACTAGAGCTCTTCTAAGCACAAGAGACTAACACTATGCACTGTTACTTACTGGCAGGGATTCCACATAGAATTATTTACTTTGGTATAAAAGAAAATAAGCTGCCAGGTGATCAGATATGAACAGAGTCTAAACAGAGCAGTACCTCGCCAGAGACAACGAGAGAGAGTTTATAAAAAAAAAAAAGTATTGGATAACCTAAGAACCTAGACTGAATAAAGGTGAATTCAGTCCTAGGAAAGTGAGGGAAAAGCTATGGTGCTGTGCAAATTATTCTTACCATATTTCAGGTAATTGCTTAGAGCAGGCATTCATGCTGAAGAGGGAATCATAGGGGTATAGTGAGAGCTTGTCAGAACCCCGGGGACTTGAAAGAAATCAAGATTTAGGGCACAGAAACAAACTTTTTTTTTTTTTCCTTGTCTGTCTTGGTAACCCTGAAGAACCCCATTCTAGAACTATGTTTGAGTTAGGATATAGCAGAGGTTGAAATAGTTAAAATGGTTTTGTCGATTCACTCAAAACTGCTAGGAGCTATCCCTGTCATTGAGATGTTCCTGTACCTTCAGAGCTCTCCAGGCTCCCACAGAGGAATTTGTTGCTCCTTTGTTCATCCTGCCTCATCAAAGTTTTTCATGTTGTCATCTCATCCGTATGGAAGTGACCATACTATTCACTGGTTTGCAGATTCAATTGCAAGGAATCAAAATGTTTGGCCAGATGACATGTGTTTTTCATATGTCCTCCTTTTCCACAGTCTTTTATCTTAAAAGTTAGGTAATGCAGTAGAATTAGGATGTAATTGTAGCATATGGTACAGTGCTGTCATATCTACTGTGAGTGTTAACTACAGTAAAACCAAAGGAATCTGCACTATGGTATGTCCTGAAAGATTGAATAAATATTTCCAAGTAATGTTTGGCTTGAAGACCTCTGATAATGTTGTATTTCGGGTTGCAATAGTTTCCCTGCTTTTATAGATCTGTTTCGCTGCAAGACCTGTATGTTGTAAATAACAATTATCTATTAAGCACAGAATAATTCAGAAATAAGGGAATAGTATTTATATTGATCATTTCCAGTCATATTGGTGAGTCCTCTCTGATTATTTTGTTTAAAAAGCAATGGGCCGTTTCATGCTTCTTTTCACATGTATTTACAAAATTTAATGATAGTTCAAATCTCTTTCTACTAAAGATGATGTTTCTGTGTGACTCTGCCGAGATTTATCTGTGCTTAACGCATTTCCGTTTCACAAAATTGAAGGCCACAGAAAGATTGCATGATACGCACAGAGAGGCAAAACGGACCCTTATGTAGAAAAGGTCCAAGGTTCTGTTTCACATCTGTTTCAATCTTTGGAGCTTTTTTTTTTTTTTTTTTTTTTTTTTTTGAATTTTCATCCTAAAACTCTTAGATGAAATAGTTCACTTAAAAAGACAACTATCTACTCAGTTCTCAAGCTGTCTGAGCCTCTCTTCTCACTCAGAAAGGCAATGTCCTCCAGCCCAGGCCCAGGCTCTCCTCACAATTACGGACTCTCTGTGCTCATTAAATGACATAAAAGGAACACCCCTTTCTGTCATGAAAAATTCAAGATCTAGATCTGCTCACAGAAGTCACTATCTGTTTGAGTGTAAGGATGGGACATACAGGTAAGATGGCAGGAGCTGTGCTCCACAGCTATAAACAGGCCCTGGCAGTGGCCCAGCATTTGGAAGGGTTTTTGAGATAATGACACTCAAAGTACAAGGAACAGTAACCAGATTTCTCATTCTCTTATTCCTGAGATGAGGCTTCAATATTGGCAAACTTGCAAGAAAGTACATCTAATTGAAATAAGTTGGATGAACACAAAAGTAAATTTCAGCAATATGTTTATACTTTCATGTGTTTGTTCTTCCGTCCTCCTTTCAGTTTTATTGAAAAAAACTGTAATGCTGATAGAGTATACAGTTGAGTTCCTAATTCCTTACTCTAAAGTGAAGCTACTTGCAATCTTACCGGCCAATTTCCTAAAGTGCTGGTAGATCCTTGTTACAAATGGGACCAACCACTTGCACCAGGTAAGATGATAAAAGTGCAGACATTTGTCTGTCACAAATGAGGCAGAGAAAGAGGCTGCTGTGCAACAGGCAGAACGATGAAAGCCATGCCAGCCATTAACAGAGCACGCTAAAGCATACTGCAGCTTACACTTCTATCACAGGCTTCTTATGCGAAGAAGCGTGGAAATAATTTTTAATATTGCAGTGCCCTGGTAATGCTACCTGATTTTCAAACACTCATATTAATTAGCTATATTAGCCATAACGTGCTTATAAATATTAATTTAATGGGTTTTGTTTTTATAGGTACTTTGATGTTTATAAAGACCTGCAAATGTGTTGCAAATTAAAGTCACAAACTCAGGGCAACCTAGAATTAATTAAGAAGGCTATTTCAAAAGCTATAGTGCTCCTTAACTCTACTCTTGTATTCACATTCATGCTAACGTAAAGACTTTTGGCAGTTAGATTTTACCTGTGTCTGTGGAATCCTTGTCTGTCCTTGGGATTAGTTGAAAACCTGCTTGGCCTTTGGTATAAAACAGATTAGCCCAGATGCTCCTAAGGGAGCAAGGCACTGGAGACTCCGGAGTCCGATGCACTGTTTCTTTGTTTCTCCTAAGCAGTCTCCCAGCTATCACAGTAGCTTTGCTGCTCCATTAACTGCCCCTTTCTAAGGCCACAGGCTGTTCCTTGAGATATAGAAAGGTTTAAAAAGCAGATACGCAAGCATCATGGCTGTACCACCAGCAATTGATGAAAAACTAAATTGAAACTCAGCAGTATGTAATATAAATACTTACAGATTTGTTTTAGATTAGCCATTAAAAGGTTTTCTGCAATACTGCACAGTTCATAAAACTACACATAACATTGTCACTCCTGTACTGCTAGTACTTTTTGCCTGTAGGTTCTTATATTGGGAAATATACCATTCAGATAGAAAGTGTTCAATCATTTTAATGTGATTATTACATTGTCATCTCTGCCTGCATTGGATCTTGTTTGTTTGTTTGTTTGTTTCTCTAAAAATGATTCTAGTGATAGGATATCTGTTTTTTAGTGTCGTATAGAATAAATCCAGAGCAAGTTAGGCTTGCCAGATCTACTGTTGCATGCTTTTACTCAAAGTTTTCAAATGAAAGGCTCTGTTGCTTTAAAACTACAAATATAACTAAAAAACCCAAACCATCTAGTTTCTCAATGTTTTTGCAAAAAAATCTTTTTGTTCAATTATTTTATTGTGATGTCCAGCTGTTGGTTGTAGTATGTGGTTCTTTATGTGCGCACTGTTGTGCAGAAATTAATATTTCCCACAGATAAACAGACTAAACTGGAGAGTAAAAGAGTGGTGGTGATAGTAAAAACAGTGAAAAAAATACCTAGTCCTCTTTCATGGCCATTTGCTGTTTCAATTTCTGATGCAGAGTCAAAAAACCCTCACAGTGAGTACTTTCAAAATTAACTCTCTTTTCAGTTAGCCTAGTGTGATAGCTCTTAAGCAGGGATTTCTGGGTTGATTTAGCTGTTTCCATTTTATGTTTGGCTTCAGCATTCATACAACTGTCTCTTTAGCCTGAAAAGCTCGCTTTCCCTACCAGTCCCGCTCTCTTTGTACCATTTTCCCATGTAGAGCTCTGCTACCTTTGGCCGCTTGCTCCTGGCAGCCAGATGGTCCCTCTCTGCCAGGCTCTGCTCTTTGCAAAGTCTCTAAACCAGATCATTGCCAGGGTCTCAGATTAGGGAAGCTGGGCTTCCTCCTCTGCCAGAGGCTTGCATTAGGGATGTTGGGTTTCCTCCTCAAAATTCCCTGTCTAAACTAAGGATCTTGTCCTGCATATTATATAAAATATATAAGACCAGGAGGGTCGTAAGAATTCAGTCTGATACCTATTGCCAGATTCCTATCCCTTCTCATTTTTGCTTTAGAATCCCAGTTTCTAAAGCAATGGGGCTCCCAAGATTTCTTTTTTGTGAGAGCACCAATTTGTGCTGGACTAGACTGACCAAAGCCTGCTTGTTACTGAGGGGAAAAGAAGCTTTTGCAAGGCAGTAAGGTTGCTTTCCCTGCACGGTATCACTGAATTTTACACTCTACTACCAGATCCTAGATGTAAAAATGTAAATACTGTGGGAAGTATACCTATAGAAATGCAACGTGATATGTATATGACTGGTGGCCAGTGCAATTGTGAAATGATTAATTTAATGAAAAGCATGTTTTGCTTTTCTTAGCAATCCAGTCTGCTAAAGGCCTTTTGAATATTTAGTAAACCCAACCACATTCATGTAAATATACTCTGTACCACATTTTATCATAGCAAAAAAAAAAAAAAAAAAAAAAAAAGGAGAAATACACAGGAGTTTGGGAAGCTCTGCATGTTGGAGAAAACCTTGAGTTTTTAACTCCCTTTGTAAAGCGGATCTCTCGAGCTCTGGTCCTTTTCGTGAAAATGGCACATATATCTTCAGTTCAAATTAAATGGTGTGAGTCATTTAATTTTAGGCAAGAAATCAACTTTTTTAGGCAAGAAATCAACAGTTTCCCAGAAATCAACTCTAACAAGGAGAGCTGCAGTCAAGCACCCTGTATTTATTCCTTACCTAGTCCTATAACATGTTTTTTTTTTTTTTCTGCATCTTTTCTGCACCCTGTCCTACCTGAAAACATGATGGAGAACATTGCCATTTTCTCCCTGTTCCAAACTCCATGAATCATCCCTTAGAGAAAACATAGAAAGGATCTCTCTGATTTGGAGAGTAACTAGACCAGAACTGTAGTGACTTTTTAAAGAACATAAAAGGCATGAGGACCCAATGGAAAGTATAATGCTCCAGTAGTGAAAGCATTTTTCCTATTTCATCCTATTTCTGCATTTCAGAGGTCAGATACTGCAATGTGTATTTTTAGTGGGCAAACTGAAAGAAACCAAAAATGTCCAAATCAGTGAAAATAAGCTTGAAAAACGGTAGTTCAAAAACTAGCAGAGAGCTCCATCTGCTGCTAGTTAACGAGAACAGAGTTTCACTGAACATTCGCTCATTGAAGCACAACCAAGAGCAAGACTGCTGTCTTGAACTGCTCAACATTTCTCTTTGCTGTGCTGTAAAGGTGTCTTTGATAATTAGGAATATGAATACTATGCTTGTCTTCTGTTCCCTTTATTTTCATTTTCCTCTCTTTTGTTTTGATTTTTGCAGTTGGCATCCTGAGAACATTATCGGTAGTTGCATAATATTCCCATATAATAAAATGTATGCTTTCATATGCATATAATAATACTTGTAATTTATATAAATAAAAAGTGGAAAAAAATCTGCTTCAGCCTGTGACATAAAACCAAGCTTCTCTTGTGTTTCATCCTCTCTTGAGTGTAGTTCTGTATTTGAAGGAATGGCCATCTTCCGTAAAAGTCATGGCAGACTCCTAAAGCAAAATAGTTTATTCAATGCTCTGGATTCACCAGTCTTTCTCTACTTTTCCTTTGAGTTTCCCAGTAGCTTGGTTGATACAGACATATTGAGGTCAGTGTGAAGGTCTGACAGATACAGTACAAACTGAGAATTCCGTATATCTCCTAAAGCGTAACCTCTTCCCTTGCGTTCTAAAAAGTGTCCAGACAGCTAACATATTTTTGTATGATGGTACACATCTTAAGAATGTGTATAGTTTCTAGCAAAGCATTCCTTTGCTGTTCATATTGTTTTATAAATACGTCTGAACACAAAACGAAGGATGATTTTCTGAAATTTAGAATTGCTTTGATCAGATGCTGCAGATCTGAACAAAACAAGCAGAAAAGACAAGGGGAATATTTTCATAAATTGTTTTCTTTCAAATGCAGTCTTATCTGTAAACACTTACTTGAAGCAGACTTCGTATATAGGTGTAGTTTTATTTACCAGCCATGCAGTAAGTCATTTTTGCTTAGGTCTCTGTTAGTCAGTAGCATGGCCAACAGAAGCAGTTTTGTAGAGTGAAACAATCAGTACCGAGGTTTCCAAACTCACACTTCTCCTGTTTCCAGGATTTTACTACAGATTAGCCGTAGTCTGGTCCCATGGACAGACTATCCTTTTGTAACTGGATCATATTAAATTACCACTGGAAGGAAACCCTCTAATTTGTTTTCATCCAAAATTAATGCCATCCATGTTCTCTGTGACAACTTTGTGCTGTCTACTAAAGTGTGATGTCTGGAAGGGTCAGTTAAAAAGACACTTCTGCTCCAGACTAAAAGGCTAGCCCATAGGCTAAATTAGTGCCGGAATAAATTTTGGACCTGAAAAGGAAACATTTCTTGCCAAAGATGGGCATTTTTAATCTTTACCAGGCATAATGCATCATGGCATATGTGTTAAAGTGTGTTTCAATCCATTGTGCTCTTATGCGCAGACACAAATTCTCTTTCTTACACTGTACCTGGCTTGTCCCTGTCCTGCTCTTTTCTTTCTGATGTTGCTTGTTTCAATAGAACACAACTATCTGGTAGTCTTTTGCATTAGGTTTAATCAGCATTTGACCCAAGATGAAAAGTGTGGAAACAATTCTCTGTACAGTAGCACTTACCACTAACATCAAGATCCTGCCTCTCTGACTAGGAGAGCTCAGTTGTCCTTCTAGCTAAATATAAGCATTCACACTTTCCTCTCCCCAGAGGGAAGACATTTCCATCTTAAAGAAAGTAAAGCTTTTTCATAGCTCTACATACCTCCTTTCATGGTGAATTGGATTGTGACAGATCCCGATGTTAAGGATCTTTCACTACCTGTAAGGTAGATCTTTTACTACCTGTAAGCTTCTTAAGATGCTTCAGATAATGTTGTTTCTAACTTGCAGTGAAATAAAATCCTGTAGATAAAAAATGTGCCATTGAGAATATACCAAAGCAATGCCAACAACACTACGAAACCATTGCAGTCATCACATGTGCTGATCAGAAATGCATGAACAGTAGTATTTTAATGAGGTTTATGACTAAATATAGGTAGTGATATCAATATGTTGAAAACTGGGAGCTTTGCATAAAAATGCTCTGTACAGCTGATAAAAGAGCAGAGGCAATGACTGCAGTTGCAAGCAAATCCTACAAGCAATATATATTAGACAGACAAGATATGACCCCTGTTAGTTTGCCTGAGGTCTCATGTACCAAAAAACACAATAGTTTGAGAAGGCAGAGAAAGTGACAGGGATGCGGAAGTGCTCCTGGCCTCAACAGGGCGGGAATGAGCTGTCGTTGCAGCGTGTCGGAATTAGCTGTAGCCAGACACGAGTGTGCTGGACCACTCCAGCCCAGTGCAGCAGGACTGGAAGGGAGAGATCTGAAGACCACCAATTTTGGGTTTTAAATAGTGTGAACAATATTGGTGACAGCTCCTGACACCATGAAATAATGTCAGACTCTGAGATCTGCCATATATATTTTCAATATTGATTGGAAAAATTGGGAAATGAGACAAAGAAAGAAAGAAACTAGGGTACAGGGTGGGAACTATATTCAAAACAACACTAGGACAAATAAGATGGACCTCAGTTCTCTAATAAGTAGGTCTGTCAGCCCCTGAGAGACCTTGCTAGGTCATTAACTTAATACTGAGGTCTAAAGTTACTGAACACCCAAATGCTACTGCTTATGGGTACCACATTGCTGTGCCTGGTCCCAGCATACCTGATCAGCTGAGACTTGCTTGCTTCTACCTTTAAACATGCCTATATTCAGCTATAGATGTGTCTGGTGGTTAAAGTGAACCTCAAACCTGGTTTCATTGAACTTACCTGTGGGCAGTCCATGTAGACTGTTGACAGAGTGACTATTGGCAGTATCCAGCAAAGGACTTTCAGCTTTCAAAAACTATAAAGGTACAACCCAGGCATGACTTTGACTCCTACTGAGGAGTGCAGGAACCCTGTATTTACCTTAACTCTTGTAGTTTACCACCTGGTGAACTGTAGTGCCCTCGCTGCTTGAAAGATCTCAGATACCTTAGGTTCTGCTGTCTCTACCTGCTGACCACCTTCAGGGCTCTTGCACCTCTCCCCACCAGAACTAATGCGGCAGTCTGGAACATCCTGGCACTGTCACTACAGGATGTTTTCCCCAGCATACTTTTCTAAGAGGCTTTCTCTGACTCTAGTTCAAAGATACCCTAATTTATAGGCCATGGCCAAAATTCTAGGGAAAAAAGCCTTCATTTTGTGAGACTGACAAGTGAGTCATAAGACTCATTAGAATACAAGCACATTCTTAAATTCTGACTACTGCAGTTGACACCTAGTTACACAATGAGCTTGGATTTCTTGTTTAAGAATAAACTAATTCCCTAGGTGTGCTATCATTTTAATTCTCTTCTTATATCTTAGATAAGAGGACAGCAATGGCAATAACTAAATCAATGAGGATTCCTTCCTTCTTTCTTGCATATACGTGTCGCATGAAGCATGTTTTGCTCTGTTCTTCATCTTCTGTTGGACTAGTCATGTATCAGAAATTAAGTTTTATGTCAGAATTTCTAACAGTGCCTGATCAAATTATGAGGATAGTCATTGTAGCTGTGTGATAACAAGGATCATTCATCCCCACTGTAAATTATGGCCAAAATAAATGTGTCAAAAATACTAATCATTTCACATATTGTATATTTACACATGATAAAAATCTATACTTGTACAGCATTTCTTCTAAATTATCACAAGCTGTCCCCACCTAAAGTGAATCATTTGGAGAGTCTATTTTTATGCTGAGCCATTTGCTTCTTTTACCTTTCAAAATTACTAACCATTTACAAAATTCATAACCGCTTACTGCATCCCCTCTTAGTTCAATTGACCATTCTGCCTGTGCTCCTAGAAGAGAGTAGGAATCTCAATCTTAATCCAGAAAAAAATAACTGAAATTAAGGTAGGTCTTTTACATATTCCAGTGAATCACAGAAACGATTACAGGAGGGACCAGTAAATCATTTTTATCCAGTTTCCTCTGTTTTATGTTTTTTTTCTTTTGTTGGGTTGAGTAACATAGCTGGGACAGCCTGTGTCCTATGAAATGTCCAGCAAAATTATGGATTCTGTAAAAAAAAAAAAAAAAAAAGCTATCAATAAGCTCACAAATTCTTCCAAAATGAGTTTCAGGTTTGCTCACGGAATGAAAAAGACAAAAACAAGCAAAAGTAAGATTCAAGTGGGAGACAGATTTCATCTGCCAGATAATTTCAGCCTGATCTCAGCTTGTGTCCCACATACTCCATTAGTAATTGCTTTCCCATCAATTCCTTCCATTACAGAAGAACTATTACATGTAAGTCCAGACCTCTTTTACTTTCTCTCAGTGCAATTCTTGTCAACTTACATTTTAAGTGAATAACACACAAGGTTAATGGTATACCCTCTAGTAAAATGAACACACAAAGCTTTCCAGCATGAGATTCAATCACATATTAATTACAAAATTAAGTGATGACTCTATCTTATAGGCTTTATTAAACTCAGTGACAGCTTCAGAAAGAAAAATAACTTTCTGTGTATTATAAAACAAACATTGTATTGAAGTTATAAAATCTGGAATAAAGTTAAAGAAGAAAAGCAAGTAAATAAGACTGTTCTGGATCTTATGCACATTGTTCAAACATATCAAAACAATAGAGTGAGTGTTGCAGTCATAAGCGTCACCTTGAGACTTGGATAGCTACGATTGCCCACTTATTCTTCAGCCATTACCACACTATTGAAGAGTTCTCCAACAATGCAGTTGTGATGTGGTTCAGTACCCCTTTTGGGTTCTTTTCCATTCCTTTCCCCAAGGGTAGAGAGTAAGAATAATTTGAAATTAATTAATAATTAGCCAATAATTAACAATATATCATTCAGTTGAATAAATGTTATTTGCAATTGCTTCACATGAAAAGTTAAAAGGTAAGGCACTTGCATTGAGCTGGTTCTTTGAAATCTGGGGATCAATTCTGCAGATTTGAGCTTCTCTCTCTGAAGATACTATGATTTTGGAACTTCTGGGGGTGCACAAACCAATTTCCTATCCATTATTTGTATTATGGTAATTCACATGCTCCCAGCATGTGGGAAACCTTGGTGGACTGTAGCAAAAAAACAAAGCACCAACATTAGCACTCTTGTGTAATATGGCAATACTTATGGAGTGCACGTGTGTTTTCTTCAGTTTTCAAGGAAACCTTTGGCCTGCAGGTCACTGCCAAATGATCCCTACATTAGGTATCAAGAAATAGACCTGTTCAAACTGTCTTTTTCAGATTCATCTAAATATCAGCCAAATACTATTTTAATGAATATCTACTTATCTTTGTTCATGGCACTCCTGAGTTTCTCATGATATTTTCCAGTCATTCTTACTTTATGTTCTTTTTTTCGCCCAGTAACTATGAGTTGCATAAGTAAATAATTACTTTTGCCATTTTTAGATAGTTTGAACTGGTCTTACTGCTTTATCCCCGTAAGTCTCCTGTCTTTTGTCCAGATTAGCACTGTGCCTCATTTGAGATGCTCTGCGTATTTTCAGATGAAAAGCAGCTTGGTTGAAATCTCCAACACTGAATGGAGAAGGAGTGCTTGCAGTGTGAGGTACATTAGAGAAGCCCCTAAGAACAGCATTCCCAGGTTGACTGCTAGGTTATTGCACAGCTCACTATCATGGTGTGAAGGGGGAGAATTCTTCACAGAGAGGGAAGGCTTTAAAGGGGCTAAAGAGATCAGCCCGGAATGCAAGAGGAGGTGCTAGTGCTTAACTGCTTGAGGTGTTGCTTAGTCATCTACATAATTTAGTACTAACACTGTACCTAGCATTGTGAACAAAGTTCAAGTGATAGACTCAGGGAATTCAATATTTTTTTTCTGCTTTCTCTCTGTAAGACTTCAAGATCCTCCCTTCACCTGCTTACCCATAGTCCTTCTAGATAGCCTGAAGTCATTATAATCTCCGACTGTCCACAAATCCCATAACCTCTTTCAGGACAAAAGACTTTCTAGGAAAGATCCAATTGATCAAGTGACATCAGCAACTGACACCATGCTTAAGGTCATGTTTGTCTACAAGTGATATTACTCTTCCTTGTAGGACCGCCCTTGGAGCTAGGTCTGTGGAAACCATCCGTGGATCCCTGGAGGTGCAGTTGCCCTGTCATATGAATGTACTTGGCAACCTCCATTTATCCCAGCTGATATAACAGCCCACATTTTACAGAATAGAAAGCCCTAAATACAGAGCAATATCATGTTCGTGTTTCCTCATGAGATAGTAGAAGAACAGAAAACGGACCCTTCTTCCTCTTCCCCCCGCTTTGTCTTCTAACATCTGTCAAAACATTTGTTTCTTTCATGCTTTTACTGACCACATTCACTGTTTTATTTTGTATCCTTAGTGTGATTTTTATGAAACATTTCAAATAATCCTTAAAGATGGGTCATGCTCTTTGACAGTTTGCTGACAGTTAGTTACTGTTGCTGCTTTAATGATGACCAGACTATTGAAAAATCACTTAGTGCCTTTTTCTCTCAAGATTACTGCAAACAAGGAAAACAAATACCATGGCAATATATCCTACCTGTTGTAGATTTGATCTTTCTAGAGTAGTATTTTATTGCATAAATTACAAGCATAAATCTGTATGTTTTGTTTGGGATTTCATTTATCTACTCTTCATCCATATTTACAAGAATAAATTACAGTCCTGATTTGCTGCCTAGTAGCTAATCATCCTCTTTGACCATCTGATGTTCTTTTGGCAAGACTTTAATCTAATGTTATGTTTAAGGCCCCATATGTTGGCTAAATACTCTATTACATACAGGATAATAGATGGTTCTGGAGAGAGTACATTGCTGTAATTCATTGGAGGCAGTCTTTTAATGTCATAATGCATAAAATCCTGACTATTTTGCCTTTAATTTTAATTAGTAAGTTTTATCTCTCATCTGTAAGGTCCAGATGTAAATTACTGTTTTGAGCCATGGAAGAACTACAGATAGCAATATAAACGGTAGAATTCAAAAGTGCCTTTTAATATTAAGTCAGAATTTCTGTATGCTTAAAAACAGTTCAAAACTGAACCAAAATATATAGTAATAAAGTAATTAAAGCAAGTTAAATTACATCTCTGAAAATAGAAATGTAGCATGAACCTCCTTCTATGGCTGAATACCTGAGATTCCCAGTTCCCAGATTGCGCTGAGTATCAAAGTAAGCTGCAAACTCCTGTCATGCACAGAGGAAGGATGTCATCAGAGGAAGGATTTTTGATGGTGTCTTGCCTTATTAAGAGACAGAATTTCCTGATTCCACCTGTGGAAAAAAAAAAAGTATAATCTGGAACAGGCCATAAAAGTTGCTGCAGGACTATATTAGTCCTGTTTCCTTTTATGTCATTCTTAGCTCTCAGAGACTTAATGCACTTTCTTAAATAGTTCATCTAGGTTTTCCCTGTTTTATAGTCTCGACATTCAACCTGTTTTGGCCTTGGTTTCATAGCTTCCAACAGTAGTATCAAGTCAGTGAAGATGATGTTTCACAGTAGCCAAAATCTCAGCTGAAGCTTTTCTGAAATATGCAGTACAACAGAGCTGACATATCAGAGCTGGTGCTGAAAAGATGGGTGATGTAGCTTATGAATTGAACTAGAAAATAGTGCAACTAAAAGCTTTCAGAAGTCCAAGCTGATATACTACATTGCTTCTGGCTTTGGACCTCATACCCTTGAGGTTATGTCCGATGTCTTTATCCATGGCCTGCACTGAGCAGTAGACATATTGAATATAGCTTACATGTCCTTTGCAGTGCAGCCTCTCCATGGGTTTTCCATGGGATTCCTGCTTCATTCAATACACAGGATGGATGATAGCCAATTAATAAGCAGATGCTTATTGCACTGTGTTTTGTTCTTGTTGTTCAGTGTGTGTCCCTATGCAATATGTACCTTCCAAAAGCAGAATGAATTCCTCAAAGAATTTTCTGTGATTATGATTTGGAAAGTAATTGACAATAAAAACTAGTGCTAATTAGCAGAATTCTTATGTCAATTTTACACCTGCCTGAAGATGAACTATAATTTCTTCTGGAGATTTTTCTCTATTTATGGCAGGGGGAGCACAGCAGACCAGTTTAGACTAGATGGATAGTTAAGAGACAGCGATTATGGATGAAAGATGGCTTTGGGGAGTAGAGAACAGTCCATCTCCATAAAAGACAGAGTAGTTTCCACCTCACCTCTGAGAACCATGTTGTCTACCAGGCTTGTCTTCTATTAGGAATCAAACGACAGTCAAGGCATGTGGTCCGTCAGTGGTCCTTCTCAGATAAAAGAAAAAACAAATTAAATTATTAGTTTCCTGGAGAAAAAAGCATGTTTCTTCACAGTGCTTTGGCATCCTCAGATAGCTAAGTCTACAGACGGATTTTGAGGAGCAAAGCCATTATTTTTCACTCAGTTTAGTGATATTAAATGCTAAATTTCTGCAGCAGAGGAAGTTATTTCTTTTGTTCTCCTGCACTGGAATTTTTTCTCCACATTTCACATTTTTATTTGTCTATATCCTGTTGTTCCTGACTTTCTTGTTATTATAATCAAATTGGTGTTCCATGGTGGATCCATGACTGGTCTTCACCTCTGGATTTTGCATATCCCAAAGTCGAATTGTGGATTACCTAGCTTCATAAGCAGCTCTCTACAACCTATTGAAAGAAAAGATATGTTGCTCTGATGAGTTTGTTGTTCCTTTCAGTTTGAGACATACATGCCGAAAGTCCTATGTCAATAAATGCATCGTTGTCTCATTAAATGACATTAAATTTTTAAAATGCTATGGATACCCGCTGACATAAAAGCTAATGGATCAATACTAAGAAGCTTTAATTCAGATCTCATCATGAAAAAAAAGAAGGAAAAATGTGAATGAACAATTGGAGTGGAAGGTGATAACTGTAATCAGGTCATGATTGTTAGTCCCTAGGCATTCAGTAATGGCAAACCAATGACTGTCCAAATCAATAACATGCATTTTTAATGCTTCAGAGGCTTAAGAAAATCAAAACTGAAAGATATCATGAGAAGGAAATTTTCTTTCAAAGAAAGATAGATAATTCTGACAGATAACTGGGATGCTTTAAGGAAGCTTTCATGACATGAAATGGGATAACTTTAGTTAACAGCCTGTCCTATTCCAGTAACAAGATGAAAGCAGTAACTGAAAATAAGAGAGCCATACATAAAAATGGGAGAAGTAGGAATAGCAAATGTGATATGCCAGATTTGATGCATTGAATACTGATAACGAAAAGCTGAAGAGCGCTCTCTGTAATATACGTTCATTAATTCAATATAAATAGTAAAACTACTATTACTAGTAAAAAGTATGCAGAAATAGGAAATATATCTCTTCTCTATATGAAAAGAAATGAAAAGATGGATTTGCAAAAGACAGTGAAGTGTTTCCCAGTCAATTAGTAATTCAATAGATCCTTCTGAAGAGATGGCTTTTTAAAATTATCAACCTTGCCTAATGCAGTGAGTTTTGTACAGAACAGGGAAACTGTTCATGAGAAGCAGGGACTCCAGAAAGTCTGCAGAAGCTCCCAATGACCAAATGACCAGAATGCAATGCTTCAGAGAAAAAGAATCTGCAGCTATAGAAACAAGGCAATAATAGTAAGCAGTAAGAAATAAAGGTTTTGCATTTGACACAAAAATGAGACCAAAATTATAATGCTGCATAAAGTTATTTAAGAAAAAGGAGAAATAATTCAAGGCCTGAAGAGCATTTCTTATATTGAGAGAGCTGAGAAGCTCTAT
Source organism: Tinamus guttatus (assembly GCF_059628265.1). Taxonomy (NCBI): domain Eukaryota; kingdom Metazoa; phylum Chordata; class Aves; order Tinamiformes; family Tinamidae; genus Tinamus; species Tinamus guttatus. Next base: position 765,881 of record NW_028288570.1, on the reverse strand, counting down.
ATTTGGTTTGTCAATATAAGACTGAGAAGTGATTAATTTACAGTGTTTCTCCTCGGGAAGAAGGACTGATAGAGATGGTATTAAAGACCTTTTAAATCCAGGACTGAAAAGAATAATAAGAATTAATGACTGGAAACTGAAACCAGGCAAATTCAAACAGGGAAAAATGCAGAAATGATAGCAGTAAGAGTGAATAACACTGAAGTAATTTGTTAAGAAAGTAGTAACAATAGACATTCTCCATCAATTTTTTTAAAGTGGTGTCTTAAGTCCTGTTATCCAGAAATATAATTGTTACTACCTACAGTTAATTTTGCTTAAGTTAGAAAGCTTTGATTTATTTTTACCTTGCCTTTAATTTCTCTATTATTCATGTATAATGAAAGCTGACAAGAACTTTCGGTTGTAAAGGGAACAAATGAGAAGATTAGTCTAAAAAAGTTATTCTTTTCATTATAGAAGGCAGAATAATGTAAAAAGTGCTATATGAGCAGTTGCACGTGCCTTAAAGTCTCTCTATGAGGAATGGAATGATTGGAAGTCAAAGTGGGACAAGCACTTGGCAAAATCCATCCACGTGTTGTCCATGGACAACAGTCCATGTGTTGAAGCAATATCACACTATATCTTGCTCTGCAAGCAATTTTGCTTAACTAGTGATTTGTCTGAGACCACTGCTGCTACAGTCATGGGCTCCTAAATTGAGAGACTAGACTGTAGGGGAGGGAGAAAATGTCCTTGATTTTTTTTTGAGAGGATTCTCCAAATTCAAGGATTTGAGTGATAGATTAGTGGCTTTGCTTATGGCAGAAACCCCAGATTTTTTTTTTTTAAGCATGTTTAAATAGAAGGTGACTATAATTTTTCAGCCAACTACAAGAGCAGAAATTTGCCAGAATTTAAATAGCACAGGATATTTACAGTCTCTGTCATTAAGAAGTCCATCCCCTCTAAACTGTGCCCAAAGATCCTGTGTATGGAAGGTCCCCGGTGCTGCTTTCAGCTCTGCCTCTAAGCCAGAAGAGATGGACCTTGGTAGGTACCCCAGGAACCTTCACTGTACCATTTCAGCACCTCTCCAGTTCAGTGAGCGTTTGTTATGCTTGCCAGTCCAAAGTTTTATTACACAAGGCCTTGGATTGAAGAGGTCATGAAAGCAGGCTACAGTATACATGTTTTACACTCCTTTTTGAAGACGTTTTGCTGCGGCAAGTGCAGAAGGACAAAGCAAGAGCAAATAGAACTGTTATTCCTATTCACCTTTGGTTTTCAGAGTTATTTTTCTAGGTTTTAGAGGACTGTGGTCCCCACATGATATGGTTTCTTCACCAGTGAAGAGCTCTTTACTATATTTAGGCAGAAGTTGGCACTACAGCAGCTCCATGCCGTGGTTGCTGTGACATTTGCGGTTAAGAAAGTCCTTCTCTACTGCAACGCTCAACAGAAGTTATTAGAAATTGTGTAGCTCTGGTCATGAGGTTTGAAATTCTTCTCCAATTCCTAACAGGATTTATACGGAATATGGTCATGCATATCACCCAGAAATGCATGACTCCCTTCTTGCTGTAGGGTCCCTCCATGCCTCCAGGGAGTTCATTAGGAGCCAGGGGAATTCATGTGACCAGGAGAGGTTGAATATTTCACTTACTCTCTTGACCCTCAGAGTTTAAAGAGAGATCAGGAGCGAGCAGAGCTTCTGCATATATATCCCTCCAGTGCTGCCTTGTCTGAGGACCTACACTTGAGGGCCATCCTCCACTGTAGCAGCTAAAGACTGTCCACAGACGAGTCACAAAACGAGAATAAACTCATGCAGAATGAGTTCTGTAGAAATGATTTTCTCCATGGACTTCAGAGGTAGACGGAGGATTTAGGTGCTCCTTCCACCTTCAGATAGATCTAAACTTAAAAAAAAAAACACCAAAAATGTGTTTGTGCAGTAGCATGTGGTAACATGCAATTTGCACGTGGATAATAGTGAATCTTAGTGAGGATTTGATATTGCTAGCTTCATTTTGCTCACCTTGCTGTGTTTACAAAATATTGTAGAATTTTGTTTAGAGACGAGAGGTCTGCAGACTTTGAAGGCTGCAGAAGACAAATGGCTCCCGAAGTGACCATTCTGTGACTGTAATGTAAAGGTGTTAGACATAGCATCTCTCTGTTTTAATGTGCGTAAAGAATCAGGAAGCCATCCTATTCAAACAATTCAGGATTTTTAGAACTCTCTGACGACTGGATGTTGATCTTGCTCAAGTAGTGCACATGCTTTTGCTTACATTTTTGAAATTTATATATTTTTTAAACATTATAAATGAAGTTTAAAAAACTTTGTTTAAAAAAAGCAGAATTTTTCAAATGCTTGGAGTGGGGATACCAGAGTGCATCTGGCCAGTACCAAAGTTCAGCTGAAGGTGTAAGAGCAAGGGAAATGTTGCATCTGTACTTTTTACTGGTAGGCCCTTCTTCCCTGCATTTGTCTCTGTCTCATTTATACTTTTATCATCCAAGACACCTTTGCTGGATAATGAATTTTATTTTATTTTTTTTAAATATGCTACTATCCTACTAGTTAGACATTTCCTCTATTGCCTTTTTACACTATATAGCATTTTATGTCTCTCTCAAAACCACCTTGTTCAAGCTAAAGGGTTTGGCTGGTCTTCACTTGTCTGGGAGACATTTCGTGAACATGGTTTCCTCTTTTGGAATTTGGACAAGTTTGCTAAACTTGTGAGATTGTCACAACGGAAATATTGTGCTTCATGGATTCTCAGCTCTGCATTCAACCCTTGCTGAAAATCAGCACAAGGGTAAGATTGCTGAAACATCATATAGAGCAATAGATACAGTTGGCTCAGTAGAGCATTGAGTTGCACAGTGACGACGTTTCAATTTAATTCAGTTATATTTATCATATTAGGATAGTAAAATATGCACAAACCCCATGGAATTTGTTGTAGGTGACATATACAGACTGAGTTTACGTGGAAAATGTCTTAATTGATGCTACTTTGAGCTTTCTAACTAAAGTTAAATAATACATTAACTATGTAATCATGTTTTCAAAAAAAAAGAACAAGGGGACACATGTTCCCCTTGGAATTACTTAAAAATATGTATTATTCTCCTGACATCATTTAGGAATTTTAGATTGAATGTTAAAGCAAAATTGTGCAGCGGCAGAATTAATGCTGGAAATGTTACAGGTCTTTGTCACAGCCACTATGTTATCAAATCAGTGTAAAAATAAATCAGAAAGATGGGTTTGGTATTTGGCCACACAAAAAAAACACCCATATGTAAAAAGTCTCCTGTGTATAGGGCACATTGCCCTGAGCTGGTATTACCATGTAATTTTTGCAGATTAAAATGCTTGCATTGACAGGTTTTTCTCGTGAACTGCACTTTTGATGCTAAATGCTGCAGAAGTTCTTGCAGAAGGCAGCTGAGGAAGGAAAGAGGCAGGCTTGATAAAGAAAATGGAAGACAACAGAGCCTAATGGAGCACAAAATGGATTTTCTCAGCCAGGGGCAGCACTCGGCAACAAGGAAATGTTGCAAGTATTTTGAGGCCACAGAGTTGGGGACATTTACGGCTCTTTATTATCAACATAAAGTTGCTTAGTCCAATTACACAAAATATTTCAACAAACTAGTTAACACCAAATGACAGTACAAATAAAGACACAGAACATTAAGGTGTAAAAATAAAAACGAACGTGGTTGCTGCTACCATACTTGCAAGCACAAAAATATTTAAGCGCTCCATAATTTTCCAGTACCTGTGGAGGCTTTCATTATTTTATTCTCTTTCTGCACACTGACTGATATTGCTATATGCAATAATCTTTTTTTTTTTTTTTGTCTTTTCCTACTGAGAAGAAAAATGAAGAAAAATACAGTGATACTAAGTGCATTTAAAAAGCTCAAACTAAACACAGATAGATACCTCCAGGTTAGTTAGACTGTCCACGGGGTGTCACTGTTTGATAGAAATATTCTTTCTAGGCTAAAACCTCTAGATTCTTTGCTGGATTGTATGCTAGAAGTTGCAGATTTCATTCTGAAGTTGTCTTCTTCATCTGAAGAAGGAATTTGGAAGAGTATTTGCGAGTGGGTTGTTTTTATTCTGAATAGATTTCAGGAAAATGCTCTCAGGCATTTTTAAAAACAAAAGGCAGAGGAATAAATTTGAGAAAGATAAAATGACCTCAGAATATTTGTGAGATGCTAGAAAACATTATCTGGATTTTTTTCTTTTTCTTGTACTAAATTCCAAACTGCAGATGCATATCCTCCCATTTCCTGACTGGAAGAAAAACTAATGCTGAATTAAAAGGCAAAACCTGTTCCCAAGAATTTTCAACTCAAAGTTAGTGAGGCTTGTACTATGGCTAGATATATTAAAACAGTCTGATCTGATTAATTCATTTCTTTAAAGGGCAGTTGGCCAAAAGTATGAAATTATACAGTCTTTAGGAAAAATCTTCTTTAAGGAAATGTAAGTTAGATTAAGCATGCCCATTCACTTCAGAGAGAGATAGTAATTTGATATGACTTTAATATCTCCTACCCAGGTAATGAGAGGAAAGTTGGAAAACAAAATAAAATATATTTTCTCTCTTAACAAATAGTGTAATAGGTACTCTACCCTGCACAGTTTAAAAGTACATCCAATTAATTAAAAAAGGGTAGTAACCTAGAAAAGGAGGATAAATTAATCCCAGGAAAATGGGAAAGTGAAGACAGTATTTCAATGAAATGGACATTCTGAGAGAAGTAAAATCACTGAGTGTGATAGAGATCAAAGGATTTATTGTCTCCTGTCTAATAGCAATGGAAAGATTTATTGCCCCCAAACCTTGTGGCTTCCAGAAGAATGTACTTACCCCGATGTCTGCTAAATGTGGATAAATTCCTTCCCTCACAAGCTCTCTAAAATGTGGAAAGATTTACTTTCTTCCGAACAGTGTGCCTCAAACAGGCAGCTCCAAAGTATGCCACAGATGGTGCATTTTCCTTCTTTATTAGGAGAAAACTTCACAGAAGGGGTCTGAAAGTACATTTTTCTATTCTTTTTTTTTAAAAAGAAAAAGAAAAAAAGGTTGAAGTTGGTTAGAAAGACTTTTGATAAGATATTGTTCTACAATAATCTAAGGTAATCAAGACCATCAAATATATAGGATGTTTTATTATAGAAGACTAAAGTGGCTGCAATAATGTAGCCATGCTGATTTGAAGGTATAAGCAAACCAAGGTTGCAGAGACTTAATACTTTCTTTTATCCACTCACACAAGTGGGAAACCAAGAAAGCTTTCATGCATCTCAGATCTTCAAAATCAGAAGAAATTGTAAACTTGAGGCCACAACTTTACAGCTTCTGTTTCATATCCCGAAAAAGATTTGTGTGCCCAAGAGCAAATCAGCATTTTCCAACTACATCAGCTGGATCAGTAAAAGGTATTTGCTCTGTCCATAAATCTTTCCTTGCTATCGTTAAAATGTTAGAATATATTTAAAGCTTTCAGATGTTACTGGCTGTTACGTAATAACGAAGCTGATTACACATCAAACGCTGCTTACAAGAAAGACCAGTCAGGCTCAAGGTGTCTGAAAGTCCAGAGACTATGAGGATAACAGAGATCTTGACCAAAAAATGCAAGCTGAAGTCAAACATACCTCCATCTAAGCAACTGTGCATGCTGTCAGGCTTTCCAAGTCCGTTCCCAAGTGCCAACTGTTAACTCCATTTTAAGGCTAGCCAGGTGGAAGTGCACAGCAGAGGCGCTGGATCAGAATTTTTTTTCCCTTTTTAAGCTCAGCCTTCATACAAGATTACTCAAGCTGTGAGTACCCTGGGGGCTAGATCTTCTTGTTTTCATATGGAGTGGCTTTCCTGCAAAAACCACTGGTGCAGAAAGTCAATTGCAATTTTGGTTATAGAGAGGGGTAAATGTACAGTCTTTTTAACTTTAGCATTGGCAAGACACAGAGCTCTACAAGGGCTAATTTATCCTTTGTGTCTTGTGGGCTGCTGGTAGCTGGGATTAGCTTGTTAAGAAGCAGCACGAGTGCCACAGTCCTTCCCTGCAGTGTGAAGGTAGCCCTGGAGCAGTGGGAGTGTGGTCAGAATCAGGCTCAAGGCAGTTGGATAGCAATGAGTATCATTTGGAGGGCAAGGAATAAGCACAAATCCTGCAGTTACTACAAATCTGAATCTGTAGCATGCACTCTATGTAGGTATAGTGGTAAGTTGGCAATAAGCAGGGCTTGGACAGCTGTTGGTTCTCAGTCCTCTGCAGCTTGATATGTTTGCCTTGGACACTTCTTATTTTGGTATTTCACAGGCAAATATGAAAGGAGAAATGCCACACTGAAAGAATGCTTGGAAAAGGCAAATATTTTCTGGCTGACTCACTTGTTTATGCCTGGAACAGGAATGCTGTTAAACATCAATATACCTATCAATCCTATTGTTTTCCAGGGGACTTAATGAAACTTCTGGAACCTGCACTCTGAGGGCACCACATGACATGTTTGTTGTCCTAGAGGCTTTTTGAAACATTTGTGGTACAAATATTAAGGAAGATTGTTGGGAAGAAATCTTAAGAATGCTAGAAAACAACATGCTTGCATCGTTATAAATTCAAGGCAATAGCCTAACAAGCATATTTTATATCTGCCATGGAGCTGAGGTTTATATCAGTGAGATCGCAGGCTATTGGAATATGATGATGGGTGATTTTGGTCTGTGGTTCATTAGAGCAAATAATGCCACAATCAGCTTTTTTTTTTTTTTTTTTTTTTTTTCTGCTTTTATTGTTGTACTGCTGTCCTTTGATCTCCTGACAACTTTAGTTATTTATTTTCCATAAGGGCAGCACTTCTGAAATCCATTAGATTCTTGGTGGTAATGAGATTCTTGGTTGTCTGCCTTCATTTCAGCCAATCTCTGTTTCTCTCATAGAGCTCTTCATCTGAAACAGACCTTAGCTGCAGCTCCTGGAAATAATGCGCTTCCCCAGGCCTTGCCTATTGATGATTCACAGGTCTACAGCACAGCTCTCTGCAGCTGACGGAGCCCAATAAGTGTCTGTCCCAAGGTAAGGCTGTGGAAGGTACAGGGGAATTTCAGAGGGAGCTGAGTGCTTTAATGTATTTTCTAAAATCTCTTCTCAAAAATCTTGTAATTTTGTTTCTACCTTTAATAACACCAAGCATAAAGCTGACTGATATCAACACTTAATCTCAAATGTTAAATAAACATCAGATTTTAGGAAAGATGCTTCAAAGCACAAATTTAGAGTAGTCTTTAAGCTACTATGCAATGCCAAAAAGAGCATGATAGTGATTACATTTTGAGAAATTATGTTACATACATAAATCTGTACATATTATTGCTATTGTGCTTATGTATAAAAATATATGCCTATATGTACACATAGACATTTATAAGGAGAGCAATGCAGAAACTGAATTTCAATATAGGCTAGCTTTGGTCTGAACAAGCAATAGTGATTTTTAAACTAATTTTTGAGTGATAGAATATTTTTTGAATATATTTCTCTAAGCCTCTGTGAGCATGCTAGAATATTTTGCTGACAACTGTAGTCCAAATGGCAAGGTTCTGTTACAAGGAATTCATCACAGATGCAGTCCTTAGGCCAAATTATGACTGAAAGGAGACTGGAAATAAAATGTTAAGAAACAGCTGATACATTCTAATTTATAAAATGCAAACTGGGCAGGATCAGTAGGTTCTGACATATTTTCACTTGCTAGTAGCACTGTTGGGGAATGCAGGAGCCATCAGTGAAGACTTTAAGATCTCCTTCCCCTCCCCTTCGGCAGCTGTTGACCATCATTTCTCAATCAGGTCCACTTCTTCAGCATGTCAGTGAGCTTCAGAACTTTTCTCCAGATGGCTGTTGAAGTTGGGAAGGATGACTGCAAGATGCATATTAAATATCTGAGCTCCCCCTGTAAAGTTTACGTCTGCAAATTCAGATGTCCTAGGGTTTTTTGTTTTGTTTGTTTTTGGAGGCATAGGTGGGTGGATGTGATTAAGGGAGGGAGGTGTGGCGGAGTAAGACAGTCAAAGCAACAGCATGTTAAATCCATGAAAGTGAAAGCATTTTCATAGATTTCTTTGTGCTTTGGATCAGTCCTGTGGTTTAACTTTAGTTTTACTTCACAGAGGAACACGCCTTCCGGGTGGGCAGATCCTCTGTGCCTCAAGAGAGAATCCCTCAGGACCCTCTGTTCCATGACATGCTTGTCCATGAGTGCTATGTCTTGGCCCAGTTTGGGGAGTAATGACAACTTTTCAGGCCCTGTAGAAAAAAAAATCATATCTCTTTTCTGTTCCCGTCTCAGGATTTTTGTCACTGAGGGTATAACAAAGAACATACTCTGTATTTTCTTCAGTATGAAGATTACTACTGAAATTTGTTGTGAGGTCCTGGTCTCTTGAGTAGGGTGTTAGACTGACTTTTTATCAGTATTGTCATGCAGCTGGTCAGCTGAATTGCTCCACTAGCTGCTCTTTTAATTGCTTCGTTAATGTTACTGAGATTATAATCCATGGATTATAATGTTTGGATACGTACACCGCATATGGATATCTAAATGTAGACATACAAATTTAGGTGTTTTAACCTTGAGTGAAATTCCACTCACTGTTCTCCTGAAACTTTCCTCCAACTGCTGTCAAGAATTTTCCTCACATCAACTGCTGTGATGCTCAGGGTTACCAAGCTGAGCATGGGTACAAATGTGTAGGTCTTGAGCAATTTAAGTAGAGTTCCTATATGTGAGCAGTGAGAGAGCTGATCTGTGGGGGGGCTGAGTTAATTTCTTTATTCCCAACCTGTCACCCTTGTGGGTGATGGGACACCTTAACCTCAGCCCATTGTCACTTCCCACTTGGACCTGGAATTCCCTATCTCGGAGGGACCTTATGTGGATCTTTCTATCTCAAGACTTTACCTGAAGGGTACAGATTCAGGAAGCACAGCAATGACTGTTGTAAAATGCCACTACACCACTACTCCTCTAGGTGAGAATTAGTTCAGTTCAGGAGTTGTGTAGCCATTTGGCCCTAATAATGTTGCAGTCAAATCATTAACTGTGGAGAAATGCTTTGTTAGGACAGAGGTTCTCAAACCCTTTAACCCTGGGCTCTCCCTGGGGATGCTTCTGGAATATGACAAGAAGTATTCTACTGAATTGGAGAAAAGAAGTACAAATCTGAAGGAAGACTTGCATCTACAAACGCTTCTCTGCCTTGTTTTATTATTTTTTTCTCCAGTTGTATCAGAGCGCTATTACTTCTCCTTGCAAACCTTTTCTTCATGAACAATTTATGGCTTCACAACAATCATGTTACATCTGTGTTCATGGCAGGACGGCCATGACAGTATAAGGCCACTTTGCTGCCCCATAGCTATTATATATTTTTTTGTTTATAGTATCTTATTTTTAACTATTTTATTTGTTTTTAAAAAGTATTTCTCTAAGTAAGGATATGATTCAAGTCGAAACTCCATGGGGAGACAACAAGGACTGCTGGGTCGCACTAAGATTAGAGAAAGGACCCTCAGGAAAACCATGTACTTTATAAAAGAATAAGATAAAGTACAGCCTATGAACTGAGATCTAGGCTCTTAATGTTGTTCGCTATTTGGCTCAAGTATTTGGGAAGCAGAAAACCCGCCTTGTCTGGTAGTCTTGGGCTTTTAAAGATCGACTGAATGGATCAGAGTGATCCTTCAGTCAAATTTTTAACTTCCAAGAAAAAAAAAGAATCCTTTTTTTTTTTTTTTTTCTATAATGTAGGTGATGTTTCTTTCAGATGTGTACTACTGCTTTCCAAAAAGCAAAAAGTCCTTGGGTCATTTTTATCAAACCATTTCATTACAGTGAGTCTGCTGTAAAATGGTATATTCTGGGGTTCTTTGGTACCAGAATAATTTATTTGTCAGCATCAAGTCAAGAGCCAATAAAACTGTTTGGATTTTACTGATGAGTTTAAAAAAATAGTATGAAAAATGAATCACGATTTAGGATGGGCAGATAGTATAAATCTTTTCTGTGTTGGCAAGCTTTTCTGAAATTCCTGTCCTCTCCGACTGATTCAAACTTTGGCCCTCTGGGATCTTCCCAAAATAAACATGTGGTCTGCCTCTGGATGGAGTCCTGCATTTCTGTTGTCCTACTCCTTTCAGCCATTCTGCTCTGTGAGTAATTGGTTGTAGATATTATCTGGTGGTCTGCACTTTTCTGATTGCCTAATATCTGAAAATAAAAGACTTTAGAGAGCTCTTTTGTTTGGATTTGTTCAACATGTAGAGGGAAACACAACAAATGTAAAAGAAGAGTGTAATAAGGACTTGGGTTGGTTCTAAACATCCAGGATTCATGGCTCGGGAATGAAACATGCCAGTTATTTTGTATGACAATGTTATATCTCATAAACTGGAAAAGTGAGCCTTCAGCTGTGTCATCTACTTGCTAATGTCTCAGGCAATCAGATTATATTTAACAGGCTAAAAATCTAGAAAAAAAAACAGCTAAAGGAATGACATTTTCTAATAACAACCTTCATAAAACAAATGAAAGGGTTTTTTTTTGCTCAGCCTCAGTATGATCAAAAATACAAAATCCAATCTTTCATTTACCAGTTTGAGAATGCTATGATTTTAACAGTTTTAAGAGAAGGGACAATTTCCTTAATAATGCTTTTACATTTCCTTAATATTTGCTTGATAATGCTGTTATGTTTTGTGTGTTGAAAGGCATAGCAGTTTGCTTTTAGAAAAGCATAGGAAAGATTATGCTTCAAACATGAGCCTCTGCCTTATAGCTAGGGAAACTTATAGGAAGAAATCAGCGTGTCTGAGAGGTAAACCTGCCCCATATGAAGAGTGGAGTGTAGCGAAGTCTGATGTGATTCAGTGAAAAGTTATTAATTGAGGAATTGTTGGTGTAGAAATCATCATCTCAGAATGGGTCCACATTGCCTGGTGTGCTGGACGGCGCTCTGACATCTAGTGGGATAGTACTTTACTGCAGGTAAGTGCATTCACATAACCACACCTAGGGTTAAAACACTAACGCAAAAACATCCCAGACATGCAGACAGTTGATGCTCCTAAGTATAGAGCTGTTAAAACTATCTATTCTCTTTTATTCAGTCATGGGCACCAAAATAACAAACATCAAGAGTCAATTTTCTAGTTTCATTCCTAGCAGTAAGATGCCTCCTGCCTGGGAGAACAGAAGGGATCCCAAGGAGCTTTTTGTTACAACTTTTAAGCCATGGTAGGTTGTTACATATTCAGTACTTTAGTTTACACAACCAGACAGATCCACCCACGACTCTTAGTTCTACCAATCCCCTTACCGTGCTCCAGTACAAGGTTAATTCTTTGACAGCCTTGTATGGTCCTTTAGCTGATTTGTGCCTCTTCTGGTGTTACCTTTGCTCAACTTTGGTATTATTGGCTGGATTTACCTGGCTCCTTTGCAGATCTTCAACTTTGTATGAAAAACAAGGCTAGGGCAAGGTCAGATAAGATGTTCTGCTTAAAGGACACTGTGACCTTGCATGTTTTCTCTCTGCAAAATGAGTGTAGTGGGAATTTTCTGAACCAAACATTGCTGGAAATCTCTACATGGGATAAGCAGCCTTATCTCATCTGTGTCTTCTGTTTTTCTGGATGGAAACTGAGTGACTAAGAGCGCTTGCAGTGCTTGGGCTTGCAAATGCAGCCAGGACATGGTGCACAAACCCAGGGAGGTGTCTGAATACCTATCACAGAGAGCCCAGCTTGGCCACCAACGTACCCAGCAGATGGAGCACTTTACTCACATAAAACTCTGCAAAGGGCTACCAAAAAATAGTTCGAGTTGTGGGCTAGCGCTGATGATATAAATTTTACTTAGTGGTCATCATCTGATAATGTAAAAAAATAAGCGGGGGTGTGGGAAGGAGAGGGTTGTTTTTATTTTTGTCCCTGGACCTGTATATTTGCAGTGTAACAGGATGATGCTATTTTAATGATGTTGGCAAGAACAAAAATGTAAAACCATGTGTTGCTTTTGCACTTTCCAGCAATATATTGCTTTAATTTGTGCAACAAATGGTATCAATGTGTTCTTTTTTTCTCCCCAAAGTACAAAATCCTGTAATGCACTCAGAGAATTAAGAGTTTGCAAATTTTGTGGAACTAAACCATAAGTCAGTGTTTCAAAGTAGGTCTCTTGTCAGTAATCCAGAGCTGCTTAGACATTTTGTTGGAGAACCATATTTTTTTTCCCAAAATCCTACAGGCTTTAAAATGGAAATTAAGCAAGCCTTATAAAGCCTTCTAATAAAGAAAAAAAAAAAAAGGCAAAAACCCCCAAACCAAAAACAAACAAAAAAATGCCAGCACTGTAAGAGGCAATTGTTATATTGCTAGAGGAATGAAGGTAAATTAGAGAAGAGCAAAAGGGGTGTGAAAAAGGGAATGTGGCACAAATAAAATCTGGAAGAAATTCAGACATGAAAAAATAAGTCTGAAAAATCATGAAAGAAACATCGTTCATTTAGTGAGGGGAAAGGACAAAATGCAAAGTGACGAGTCTCTGTATATCCGAAATGACTTTTCTCTCACATCTTTCAGCCTGTCTAGTGGCCGACTGCTGTGTGTCACACTTACTGCTTTCTCGCAATTCCCTGAAGTGCTCTCAGCCATCATTACTGCATGCAATGTTTTATTCTGTAACCTTGAGCCTTATCCCTTTAAATCTCACTGGTATATGATGCATTATCCTTGCTGAACTGCTGTATTGAATCTGGATAGCTGAATTCTACCTACTCTCCAAAGAAGGCAGTTCAAACCCTGTCTGCCAGCTCCTAAATATAGGTGAACTCTATATGCCTAAATCCAAAACCGGAAAAACAACAAAACTCTACATCATCTTTTCAGCTGTTACCCAGCTTGGAGCATTTCAAACCATGAGCCCCTCTCTGTGTTACTGGCACTGCAGCTCTGCACCTCTGCGCCTATCCAGAACTTCCCCAATCTCAGGGGAATTTCTGGATCTTAGGGCCTCATTCAAGCCTACACCTAATCATAATCCAAAATCTATTTGCCCAATTATTAATTAAATCCAGACTCTTCCTCCCTTTGCTGGGCTTGCTCGCAAACTGCACACACACCACGGGGACAAGGCTCCCCGTGAGGTGCAAGCTGTTTCCCTTTAAAGCACATCTTGAAGAGTAAGTAGTGCCCCACATTTATGCAGTGGCCAGACCTCTCTGGCCCAATGAATCATGTTCTTTTGTGCTGTTGTGACATAGCATCAGTGAGAAGGTTGGAGACTGTTTGATCCATGCAACAGGGCTTGGCAGTTAGGGCACCCTCTTAGCAGACACCTTGTGTCAACCACAGTGTGCGGGAAGAACAGATCTCAAGTATCCTGCTTCTTAGACAAATTTTTTTTTGCGTCCACACCAGGAAGAAGAAACATTTTCAGAGAGTTTTTTAGAACAGAAAAAACACCTCTGCCTCTGCTTTTCCCACTTAGATCTCTAATGGCAGAGAAGCATCTGCCAGAAAGGGGGTTTATATTTAGAGAACAGATGTTGGTTCACATAGAAACTGAAAGGAAAATAGCTGAAATAAAAGCAGTCAGCCAACAAACCTTTGCGTGTTTCTAAAACCAGCTTGTCTTCTCACCTAATAGTGCTCCACCATCTAACTTGAATGTCAAATGGGGCAGACATAAAAATGGGAACATACAAAGGATCTAGCTCTTTCTGACTGAGACTCACTTTGTCTAAATTGCATATTCATGCCCTTCACAAAGGACCACAAGGTTCAACACCCTGTTGGCTCTGCTTGTAACAGTGGAATTTGGAAAAAAAGGATCTGCAGGTGTGTCGTGAATGGTGTGTTTCCTTGTTGTTAAAAGAACTTATCAGGGTTAATCTATTGAAAGTTGTTGTATAAGCCCTGAAAATGCTTTAGCCTTGGAGCAATTAGAATACAAAACTAGACTAATTTCTTTTCAACTGCATATATTTTAGAGGAAGGTTTATATCTTTGGCATAAATGTAGTTTCAGAAAATAATGAAACGGCAACAAGAAGTGAGATCTGGCAGGCCTAAAAGTGTCTGAGAAGAATCAGAACAAGATTTGTATGGCCAGATATGATTCATTTTAACTGATACTTTCTTGCTTATGAAAATTGACAGATTTATATCATTGGAAACTTTGAACTATGTACTGTGTCTAACTGCAGAGCATTTGGACAAAGCAATGAAAACTTCCCCCATTTTGTTGTAGTTCCCATGGAAGTTGTGATTTCAGCTGTGGCAAAAAGTCCATTTCTAAATAGATCTGGAGACAGCAATTAGAATATAAAGTTGTATACCATAAGCAGCGGAAATAAATAGAAGATGTTAAAATTTGGTAGTTATGATATGCAGAGAATTAATAAAAATCTAACAGAAGATCATAGAATGCTTAAGGTTGGAAGGGACCTCTAGAGGTCATCTAGTCCAACCCCCCTGCACACGCAGGGTCACCTAGAGCACGTGGCACAGGACTGCATCCAAGCGGGTTTTGAAGATCTCCAGAGAAGGAGACTCCACAACCTCTCTGGGCAGCCTGTTCCAGTGCTCTGTCACCCTCACTGTTAAGAAATTTTTTGTTAAGTTTCTGTGGAACTTTTGATGCTTCAGTTTCCAGTCATTTCCTCTAGTTCTGTCGGTGGCCACCAGTAAAAAGAGACCAGCACCATCCTCCTCACTGCCTCCCTTGAGGTACTTACAGACACTGATTAGATCCCCTCTCAGCCTTCTCTTCTCCAGGCTGAACAGGCCCAGCTCCCTCAGCCTCTCCTCATAGGGCAGATGTTCCAGGCCCCTGATCATCCTTGTAGCCCTGCGCTGGCCTCTCTCCAGTAGTTTCACATTCTTCTACATTGGTAGAGGTAGATAAACATGGTGGTTCTGGTTCAGACGAAGCTTGCATAGTTCAGTGAATAATGTTTAAAGATATAGTGTAAGCAAATATAACATCCCTGCTTACAATGTACAGTTCTAGCTTTGGGTAAGGAAACTAAGAATTTCATGAAAAAAATATTGTTTTTTGGTTATGTTGTACCATAAACAGGCAAGCAAGCAAGCAAACAAACAAAAAAGAGAAAGATTTAAAGTATAAAAAACATCCTAAAAGAACAAAGGAAGCAGAGTTAAGTAGAAGATGATAACTTTTAAGGCAGAAGGAGCAAAGTGTTCAATCATTATCCCTGCTTTCTCATTGGAAAGAAGACCATGTGAAGACAATGAAGTGCTTTTATAGTGTCTTTCCGTTTACAAACTGAGAAGGATGTCATAAGCAGGTTAATGATTACTTGAACCAAAAGAAACAAAGAGATCTTGTGAGATCTTCAGATAATTTTTGTCTGTTTATATGTATTTGATTTTTGGGCTCATACCCAAACTCCCCAAAACGACTTGTCATCCTTGCTCTGTTTTGTGTTTCCTAGAATAAACACAGCCTGATATTTTATACTCTGCTGTATCTTCTGCTATTTCCAGCTTCTCTGTTCCACCACCCTTACTTCTGGTAAGCAGATATTGCCCTTTATCACCTTGTATTTTACTTCTTTCTTCTTTGCCTTACTTGTATGAAAATGCTTCCAATGTGCAGAAGCAGGAGACTTGGAGTGTGTTTGATGAACTTTGATGAACTAGTCACAAGTTTGACCATACCAACAGAAACATTTGCAGTCATGCTGAGCCTATTGAACATGCTCAGACGTCTTCAAGGAGTATGCTGAAAAACTCACTCACCGCAGTATCTCTCACAGTAAGGCAAAGGATACTGACACCAAGCACACTCTGCCAGGTGCCACTCTGCAAGGCACTTGCCAGGAAGGCATCAATGCAAGAGGAAAATGCTTATTTTTCTACTGGAGCTTTTACGGAGTGGTGAAGTGAAAATATTATGTGCCAAAATATGACTCTAATGACTGTGCGTCCAGTCACAGTGAACTCAGGGAAAAACATTCATCAACTACTTTTAGTCCTTTGAGAGAGGTTTAGTTGTGATAAGGGATAGGTTTTCCTATTAGACACACATATAATTTCAGAATGGAGGATCTGAGATTTAGGAGTTTAGCTGAAGCTAAGGGAAAAAGCCACATAAAGTATTAGCCAACACAGTTTTCTTCACCTTCCTGTTCTTCTTGTCAGCAAAACCTGTATCTTGAGATGACTGCCAAATGGCTGCCAGTACTTGACCATAAGTATTTGACCATAAGGACTTGACTTTACTGTTTCTTCTGCAGTCACAAACTTACTATACAACCTCACTTAGACTCCCATAATGTGGTGCCATGATTTTTTTGAAAGTTGATATTGATTCTTTGTGATTATGTTTTTTTAAAATTAAATTTTCAGTTCTGTTTTTACTTAAGTGATACCCCCACAGCAGCATTTAAGACCATGAAAATCATTGTTTCACTTGAAAATTAAAAAATGCTCCTTTAATGATCAGTATTTGGCAGTCAAAACTGACCCTATCAGTGCACTTCTGTGCTTTTCTGAGGAGGATGGGCCTTTGCAGATTTCTAGTCATAGAATCATAGAATCACAGAATGCTTAGGGTTGGAAGGGACCTCTAGAGATCATCTAGTCCAACCCCCCTGCACACGCAGGGTCACCTAGAGCACGTGGCACAGGACTGCGTCCAAGCGGGTTTTGAAGATCTCCAGAGAAGGAGACTCCACAACCTCTCTGGGCAGCCTGTTCCAGTGCTCTGTCACCCTCACTGTTAAGAAATTTTTTGTTAAGTTTCTGTGGAACTTTTGATGCTTCAGTTTCCAGTCATTTCCTCTAGTTCTGTCGGTGGCCACCACTGAAGAGAGACCAGCGCCATCCTCTGCACTCCCTCCCTTGAGGTACTTATAGACACTGATTAGATCCCCTCTCAGCCTTCTCTTCTCCAGGCTGAACAGGCCCAGCTCCCTCAGCCTCTCCTCGTAGGGCAGATGTTCCAGGCCCCTGATCATCCTTGTGGCCCTGCGCTGGACTCTCTCCAGCAGCTCCACATCCCTCTTGTACTGTGGAGCCCAGAACTGGACACAATACTCCAGATGTCTCCTCACTAGGGCTGAGTAGAGGGGCAGGATCACCTCCCTCGATCTGCCGGAGCTTAACGTTGACCTTACCACCATTTTTGTGTGTGTATGTGTGTGTCCATTACAGAAGAAGAGTCTAGTTTTCCTTTTGTTGTTTCCTACTGTTTGCTCGTTTATTTTTATTTTTATTCTTATTTTTATTTTTCTTCCCACCCATAGGAGGTGGTGCAGGAACATACATCCTGCTTCTTTACCTGCCTGGACTTTGATGATCCACTCCTGCAGCTGTTTAGCTCCTCCTTTGCGATTTTTTCAAAGTTCCTCGCACTTTCTATAGGGAGCAAGATATTCACTCTCCCTCTCTGACATGTTACTTCCCCCTTTCTGTTTTGGAAAAAGCCTTAGATCACTAGCAGGGTATAGCTGACATTTTTAAAGAAGGAACACACAATTTAGGGGGTTAATGAAGATAGGAGAGAAAATTAGAATGGTTCTAGTGTGGAACAGTTTGAGTCTGGCCTTTGGCAGCCAGCTGGCTCCTTACACCATCTGGCTGCAGCTGGTGGCAGCTACTGGACCCTGTGCAGGACTAGTGACTAGGACTTTTTGGTAGCATAGGCTTATACCATCAGGTACCATCTGTGCGTGTGTCTTGCAGACAGCTAGTTCAAGCAACTGCAGATGGAAATGTTTCCTATCTCTTTGACCATCTTCTAGATCCAGAATTCCTTGACTTTCTAGTACTTTCTAGCTGAGCATGCTTGTTGGCTAAAGCCTCCGAAACATCCACATTCTCTTTATACACAAATGCTTCAGAAATGCACGAAGATGCAAACCCATTGCTTTAGGAATCTTGAATGGGAGGGAGGACAGTGTTTGCTTGCTTGAATTGGGTGATGTGCAGAGAGCGCTTTTTTGTCTTCAGCTTTTCCAGGCTGTCTTTCCATATCATTGCATTGTTAGCAGGTATGTGAATTTTCTGAGTTGTGTCATACTTGTTAGATTTAGTTTTAGAAACCATGTTTCCTAAAATTGAAAAGGCTATTTCTTCTCAACCACGTCAAGGTAACTGTGAAGGAATAGGGTCCCTATAAGCCCAGCATAGGAAGCTTAATGTCATAAATCTACCTGGCACTATACATACTGTACAGAACAGTTTGTGCTTGTCCACTGTTAGTGATAAATAAAGGCAGCTTCTGAACAGCAACCATGTGGAATATATGAGGGCAATTAATTCAGCCAGAAGTCTTCACCTATTGGATATCATTTTGAGGAGGTAGTGACAGGGTAGGCTAATTGTTCCTATCATGGCAGCTACTCATTTGTATTCTTCACTTTCCTTGCTCTCCCTTTGTTCCCCTCTCATCATGTAACTTCTCTCTATATATAGAAATAACTTTGCATGGGCATAGTAGGAGCAGATTTACCATGTGCATGCAGACTGCCTGTAATGCATATGTACCAATACTTCTTTTCTATGTATGTATAATGAATCCATTATGGCTGGGAAACAGCATGTGCCGTGTATGCAAAGAGCTGTCGTGTCATACTTCTGCACTGATCCATTGTATTTGGAAATCACTGGGTCTGCTGAGCAGTCATGGTGTGTTTTTTTCTTAGCATGCACATTAAATATAGTGGTCCTATGAAAAAGTAGACCCACCAGTGACATTCTCATTCTCTGAAAGTCGATTACTATTTGGTGTACACTTTTTGTATCAAAAATCCTTGAGATAACAACTTTGATTGTGACACTGTGCCCTCAGATTGGTGGCTAAGGCCAGTCTGACTTCATTGTTTTCCAGTATGATCTTGCCAAAGAACAATAACAGACAGCTTTTCTTCTCATACTAGATTTTAATTCTATACTATGGGACAGACTACTAGGACAGACTCTTTGTAAATCTCTGAAACTCCTGTTCCTCCTGTGGGTAGTTCTGTAGTCACTGGAGTTCATCCGATCTCCTCAAGATTATATGGTTGCACTGATCGATGATGGACCTGCTGCTCCAGAAATACTTGTGTACCTACAAGATTAGGGGCACATTGAACATCTGCCACATCTGTCTTTAATATTTCATCCTTGGTCTCCATGTTTAACGTGCTTTTGTAGCATTTGTGAGGCTTTCAGATCTATTTCTGAGGAAGCCACTGCACATGTCTGAACAGCATGAAGGGCCAAAAAAAAAAAAAAAACAGAAAGGATGTGTCCATATGCATTATAGATCATTAAGATAGGAATTGTCCCAGAAGGCACTGCAAAGGAAGTCCTACAAGATATTCACTTGGCACAGGGCTGGAAATTCTGAGTAGTTCACCACAAATCCTTGCATCTCATAGAAATACCAATAGGAACAGTGTTTGACATATCTTTGACAAATCAATATGGACAGCAAAGGCAAATTTGCTTCACTCCAGCTTGTGAGTTATGTGTCTGAATGCTCACATATCTTGTAGTGTGGACAGGGAGAATCAGTCAATCCAAGCTATGGGACTCAATTCAAGGTCAACTTGGTAAATTGTCTATATAATGTTGATGGAAGTCACTGTGCCTTTTTCTGTCACACACATACACACACACACACACACACACACACGTGCATGTGTATCTGTACTAAGACAATAACCTGCAGTCTTGCCTGAGGGATGCTGTTGGCATTCCTCTGATATCAGTGAAGTGTGACCAGAGCTCTATGAAGAAAGGTTGCCGTAAAAAAATATATATATTTTTGGCATTTTGTTTCATTGTGGTGTCAGGGGCTCTACCTCCCCAGAAAAGCTGCTCATCTAATTCTAGAGCAAGCTGATGAAGTAGGTACACGCCTCTTCCTCCCACCACAGATGACAGTCCAGCAAAGCTTTTTTTCCTTTACACTTTTAACCCACAAGATTTATGGCAAAATAATGATTTATTGTTCTAAGTAACAATAGAGTATACGTGCAAGGCTGCCAAAGTCATGGTAATCTAATGGTAGAGAGGATTGTTTTCTTCATCTCCCATGTAGCTATTTGTGCAGAAAAAAGGTAGATACCTTCAATGTGGTTCACATGAAGGTAAAAAGTGATTATGTGAAATCACTGAGTCCCTGGACTTACAGACAGGATGACTCATTTTTGCGCTCCTTTGCAATATTATCACCTTCAGCTAAAGTCTACCTCCTCTGCAGGATTTTAGAACTGCTAGTAAAACAGTGTCTGATCTGTTTGCCTTGTCGTGCTGGAATGTAAAGTCCAGCATTTCAGGAGCTGCTTCAAAAGAGGATCAACAGTCCAGGCAGCTGGAAGGAGTTGCAAAACAGCGCTGATTATATTTGCCAGCTGTCGCCTATAGCAGTTTACAGAAGGCAAAATTAATTTGTTCTCCACCTCAGTGTTAATTGATACAGAGCTGGCACACATTTATCTGATTTTTGCAAATTTTTCAGGTATCTCCTGATTCCTTTATAAAATTAGACTTTAAATGATAATAATTTAGTTAAAATGACTGATTTATGTTGAAGTGCAATTGTTGGAGCAAGATGTTTTGCAAATTTTCAACAGTCAATAGACACATGATAAGACTGTTATTCTGTTAAGGGTATAGTGAGAACTGAAATCAGTGGGATTGCTCATGTTTTTAGAGTGAACAGCTAGTGAAGTGTCTGACCAAGAGCTTGTTAAACTTCAGGGAGAGCATTTCATTGATTTTTGAATAAGGTCTTTAAAGTGCTTTGCCCAAACAGGAGAGTTCAGTACTTATAGTCTGTTTTTTAGCTCAGGATACGCTACTTGCTGCCCGTTTGACAAGTTTTACTTGTCATCATGCAACTCATGGTGGAGATAGCTGGCTCAATAGCTGACAACTCATTGGAGGATCATTATGGGTACTCCATATCTATTTTTTGTCCTTTCTTGCTCATGCTTTGCAAAACATTCATCTAACGTTATTTTCTGTTGCGTCTGCACTCCAACTCATTTTATTGAGAAGCGAGCCTTGCCAAAAGCTTGTCTGTACATGAAAAATTGTTTCCATAAAGTCTGAAATAATTACCAGCTGTGTCTTTTAAAGTTCACATAGGTTACTATTCATTTTTCGTTATTCAAACTGGACCTGGCGTTCTTGTACTTGTGTTTTTCTTACCTGTTTTTCTAAATTTTTGTAAAAGCAGTTTTTTTGAAAGTCATTGGATTTTGTGAAAATGTTGAGAATATAATGTTCTTTTTGAAGTGGGTTTAATTTATTTGAATTTCCGGATCAAAACCTGCTGGTATGAATTCATACTTGTGGTATACAAATTAATTTAAACTTTTATTCTCCTTGAGTTACAGACCACAGTAGGGAATGTTCTCTAATTTTAAATAGAAAAGTTTTAATATAGCATTTTTATTTTTACATATATATGTAAAAAGCTATATGGATTGCTAGCCTGCTTCAATTGTGCATATCAGTGTGCATTCAGTGTTCAATACAAGCAATACTTCCAGCTCTCTTATAATGTTCACTGGACAAAAATTTCTCAGCCATTCATGTTAGGACAGCTCCCTGCGTCATCTGCCCGATCCTTACTTTTAGGATCCAGTCTTGAGAACTCATTTGTGCTAAGTCCTTGCACATTGATTTATAGCGATTAGATACATATTAACCCCTCACTCACATAATAAGCAGAAAAAATGTGGAAATAATCAAAAGTTAGAAATTCTGAAGAAATTTGATAAGGGAAGCTGCACACCTCTGGAAAAATATATGGTTGACAGGGTTCCCATCAGGAAAGTGATTAGGATATGAGTTGAAAGGGTCCTGGAAGGTATAACAAGGAGAAAAAATTGGCATACAGCTATGAAAAGCAAAGCTGACCAGTTGGTTCTATACAGGCTTGTAGGAGGTGACCTGAAAAGATAGATGAAGGTATAATATATAAATAAGAAAAGAAAGGTCTGGAAAGAGATACAAATAGTATAGAAGCTTAATGTATGACCTCTGTACTCTGTTCTGCCCCACCTTTTCATTTGTTTCCCATCTGAATTGTCTTCAATGCTGAAAATTAGCAAGTCAATTAAGATCATTATCTTAATTCAGGAGTTTATTGAAATATATGTAAACCACTTCACAGAACAATCAACACAAGCACATGCATAACCAAAATACTGCTCAAATGTGGTGACTAAGCTTGGTCTTTCTCAGCTCTTCATTCCTTATTCTTTCTCTTTCAGACCTTGTGTCTGAAAGATTAAAATGTTAGTTCTGGGAGGTGTAACTTTATTCATCTTTGGTGGTTTTCCAAGAACACTTATAGATGGAGTAAAATAGAAAATAATAATAACTAACAATAGACTAATAGAAATGGCAAGTCAACAGATAGCAACAGGAAGGAGCCATGGAAAACTGACAATTTTAAGATGATATAAATATCTGGGATTTGCTTTTCCCCTCTCAGATACTTCTGTAATGATGGCGGGAAAAGAGCTGGATGTGACAGGTCCTGATGTTTTATGGAGCTCTATAATGCAGCTACAGTGCATCTCAGCTACTAACAACAGTTGGAAAAGTAAAGAGATTATTTTTGTTCATAACAAATTTCAGAGTATTGTACGTGAGCGCATATTCATCTTTGAATCCTTTTGCTTACACTATATTCCTTTTCCTTTGTCTCTTGGCATTTGTTATTTCCATTACAATCTTGACTAGAAACCAGTTACACTGTGAGATGGGAAGATTATCCTACTACACAGCAGCATTAGGAGTGTAAGTAAGTGCATTGAAAAAGTGACGGTGCTCCAGTTCCCTTGGGATATGGATGAGAGAGATCTAAGGTTGAAAGCATTTTGCATGGATCTGAACGTCTGAGATAAGTTTGTCTACAGTTAAAAATAACTGAAGACATAATTAAAGAGGGATGTTTGCAGCAGATGTCTGCATTTTAGATGCCACTGGGGACCCTATGAAAATAGACGGTCAAAAACTAGTTTTTGGTTTCAAGTGAAATACTACTAGCTTTTCAGTCAACCTTTTCCAATTTCCCCTCCACCCTTTTTTTTTTTGATTTTTTTTTTGATTTTTATATATGGAAACAGCTGGGTATTTCTGCGTATTCTTTTGAAAGTTGAAAATTGCGTGGGATTTTTTTTATTAGAAACCCCTTTGCTTTCTCCTGCAGAAAGAAATAATAAAGGAGATTTTTTGTTTGCTGTTGTCCTCAAAAAAAAATAGTTGAATATGACAAAAGTTCCCATAGTCAATAAGAAGAGTATTATTATTAGATATTGAAAAATGTCATAAAATATATGTTCCAGCCACTTTCATATTATCTAAATAACAGTAGTGCTCATTTGTCCTGTAAGACTACACCAAAGCCAGACTTGAAAGGATAGATATCTAGAGGATACAGATACCTTTAAAATTGTACATTTATTTCCTGCTGCTAGAGTAAATCCTTACTTTGGTTATATTCAGCAGCCTGCAGAACTGTAGGAAAGAATCACTGCTATAAAATTGGCAAGCTTTCGTTCAGATATATAGCAAAGAATGCAAGGTATGTTCCACACCTGTAATTTACAGTTACAGAGATTTTAATCATATGAGATTTAATTATTCTGGTTTCCAGAAAAAAAAAAAGAGTTTCTAAATCTACTTGGTTAGGGCTGCTCTGTGGGCTTCCATTATAAACACTTCAAATTTTATGCACAGATCCATGTCAGTGGTTTAGTCTTTGAAGCTGGACCTGTCTTCAACAAAAGTGTTCAAAGTAATTGTTCTTACAGATATGTCTTTTTTAGAGAAAGCAGAATGCCTTGTTCATTAGAATTTATGCTTTACAGTAATACCGATTTGTCCATAGGTATTTCTGGTATACCACCAATTTTAAGCATGGTGGAGAAGAAGCTGTATCAGATCCTGAAATTCCCTCAGGGAAACATTTTTCCCTAAAATTAGCCTTGGTTTAGTACTTATTTCATTTGGATCAGAGTTTAATTGCATGTGAAAATTGGAAGGATGTTGTCACATCTCTGCAGGATGCACTTTTATTGGATGAGTGAGAAGGCCTGCAGAAAAATTGTCGCAGTTTGTGCCAGAGTAATTTAAGAAATTGCTTTCCTTTGAAGAGAGAGCAGAAGCAGATATGTGCCAATGTCTAACAACCCATGGGTGTCAGCCTGGCAACAAGGGAGAACTGGGGCAGCAGAGGAGCGAGCACTGATCTGCTTCTGCCGATCCTGCAAGGGTCGAAGGGAGAAACACAAGCAGAAGAGTGGAAGGCACCAGGTTTCATGGCCTTTTTGAATTAACCTGAGTCGTCAGGTGGCACTTGCAGCATTTGAGCAGTTTTAGCTGCCAAGAAGAATATATAAAGATAGAGGGAAAAATAACCCTCAACTATTATAAGCAGAATCTCCCAGTTATCTAGAGAGGTTTGGTGTATGACCTGCTGACAGCTTTCACAGAATTGGTGCTGGTGGTTTTTGTGGGAGAAGAAAAGCCTCCAGATACTCACTGATGTATTTGTTTGTGGATTATATTTTCTACAGCCAGGTCACAATATATGATAGAAATAATTCTGTTATGTTTTTACTTTTACAGCTCATATGGTTAAAAATCTTCAGACATATTGTTTTACTCTTGAAAAATGCTGACTCAACAAAACTGAAAAATATTGCAGGAACTTAATCATGAGACAAGCAATACGTCTGCAAAACTGTGATATGTTGTTCCGGGTGGGCAGAAATTATAGCTTTCAGTTTTCACTTCTGGAGCAGAGGCTCTGGCTTTTCCTAAGGTGTGTTGCTTTTGGCAATCTAATATGCTTTCGACATTTATGAAAACTTATCATGCTCAGCCTTCAGTTGCCTAAACCTGAACCAAACAAGTCTTAGTATTCTTTAAACAAATTTAGACCAATTTGCCTACATTTAAAAAACTGAAGTAATTAGCTTTGGAAAATGAAACTTTAAACACCAAGAAGCATACTGAATCCAAAAAAGAGGTATATCAGAATAAGGGGACCATTTTGAAAATTAGCTCATGAATCTTTCTGTATATAAAAATAGAGTATGAATTCGGATATCTCAAAGTGCTCTGCATTTTTTAATGATTACTGTTTCATTTTTTAATGTTGTATACTCAGTATTGTTTAATTTTTAACTCACTATTTTTTTTTATTATTTCAGGGATATGGATGTTTGGCCTGTTTTTTGAGATCAGCCTGAATTCCTGAGATGACTGCAGCAATGTCACTTCCTTGTGAATTGCATTCATCCATGCAGGGCAGAAAGAAAAATGCCCCCACAGAAAATATTTGTTATTAACTTTCTGTCCTCAGATGCTTTCAAAAAAGGCAGAGATGGTTCAGATAAAACTTTTGTTCTATTAAAGTCAATACCTCTGCCTTTTTGTTGTTGACTTAAATACACTTCGGTCTTAAAAATAAATGTTTAATTACGCATGTATCTGCTCTTTTGCATCACTTCTGGTATTTTAGAGTCTTACATATTTAGCACTGCTTTTCAGTTATAATTGTGCTAATTCTGATATAGAACCTAAACTGATCCCTGAAAAAGAAGATTCCAGCCCTTCTCTCAACTGGTTGCTTTGGGACCATTTCTCATGAAGGTAAAGCACTGGATAAAAAATGTACTGTTCTATTGATAATTTGTCCTTTTATCACTGGATGATGAATATGACACTTCTTTTTATTTTAGTCACAGAGTCTCCTAAATCCTTCTAGACATAAAAAAATAAATGAAATTGCAGTTTTGCCTTTTGGTAATTTAAGACATTTTTCTCAGTCTAAACTTATTCTGAATTAAATTACTTTTTGTTAAAACAAAGTCTTATAATAATAATAAAGCCTGAATACATTCTTAAGACAACATGATGTTAAGCGATTCTGCAGCAGTGTAGGCAATAGGAAATATTTAAGACTAGGTTCCTGTATAAATTTAATTAGAAGTTTTCAGTTTGTTCTGTTTTTATTTTGAGAAGATTTTTTTTTTAAACAGCATTGCTAATGAACCTATGAGATTAAAAAACAAGGCATATCTGAAGGAAAAATATTTTCTGTTTTGGCATACAGGAGATTTGGGTTGAAATCCTTCCTTTCTTTGTTCTGGTTGTCAAGTCAAAACAATTCTTTGTTTCAGCATTTAGTAACTTGGAGAGAATTTGGAGAAAATATCTTTCCCCAGATGTTAGCCAGTCACTGTTTTGGAGGGTCGGGGGTTGCTTCCTGGCTCTTCCTAACTTTTCTTTTATGACTGTAGCAATAAGCCCTATTCTGCTGCTGGGTAGTATGGGAAGTGTTGATAGCTAGACAAAAGCAGTGAGTATCACCTGACTGTACGTATTATGGCACATCAGACAACCAGTCATGTCACTCTATGCTAGTTTTACAGCAACTGAAAAAAATGCACCTGTCCTGGGCAAAATTCTTTTCATCCAAAAATGGATGTATATATAAATGACTACTGTACTGTAAGAGTTCTGATAACTTCTGCTTTCTTTTGAAGCATGGTGCTTCAGATCTTCTCCCATTCAAGAAATGATTTACAGCTCTTAAATTACTATAAATAGCAAGTATGAATTATCGTGATTGCTGATAGCAGTTTTAACAATGCTGGTAGTCTGCATTTGTCCAAAAGGCAGGGAATGTAGTCAAGAATGAGTAGATACTTGCAGAGCTAGTTGCTGGTTCTTCCTCATGCCTTGCCGTATGTGGAGCTCTGTATTCAGCAATGTAAGGCCAAAAAGTATTTCAGATAATGTATTCTAACCTCCATTACCTTATGTCCTTAAACTTCACTTGTATTGAGCTTCATAAGTTGTATGTAGTGTACAGGTATCTGTAACAGAAAGTATTTTTCAGGAAGGAATCCGTTTTCATTCTGAAGAGACAGAGAATCCCCTGCTTTTCCTCTTAGACAATCACTGTGCTTACAGACCACAGATATGTTACTGAGCAGCTTGAAAGATAAAAATTTATTTCTGGTTATGTTAATATGCTCACCTCATTTAAGGCTGTCTCAAAAGCAGGCCTGAATACTTGCTTATCTCTCTCTTACAAAGACCCTGCCTCCCATGAATGCTGGTCCTAACAGTTTAAAAACTATTCTGCCTAACTGCTGTTGTTCGTGATATCATCACACTGAATGTGCATGTCATTCTGTCCCATCATTGGAACTTAAAAACATTTTGTGAAAGAATTAGCAGAACAAATACGACTCAGAGCATTAGATTAGTGTAGCAATTTTAACTCCAGGGTTAGATTAGCATAGCAATTTTGTCTCATCAAGATCAAAGCTAAATCCCTCCTTAATCACTGTCCCTTTGTTTTTAAGCTTAAAGTGGGCTTTACAGCGATACTAACTACACTTTGGGGATGGAATGAGAAGGGAATTTACTGTATCCTGCACTGTTCTTGGCTGTGGGGACCAAGTCTCTATTTGTTAATTGTTGTCCTGGAACAAAATAAGTGAGTTTGTGTTAAATTATTCAGGAGAAAAAAATCTTCTCAAGGTGATCTTTAAAAACGAGAACAAGATCCATTTTTTATATATCTAAAGCTTACAGAGTGAAAGAGCAGTAAATTGCTGTACTTTAATGTATTGTCATGAAAAGGCTAAACTGGGTTTTCTGAGGAGGATATGGCATAGCTGCCTCTGCTCTATGAAGATCAGCTTTGGAAATGAGTATCAAAGAAAACAATTTAGTTGGTTTGTGTATTTGTCTCATTTAGCACTGATTTATACAGTCTAAAATACTCGTAAATTCATGCACTGTTTCTTATTGCTGCCTCTAGGCAGGTGAAATATAGGCTGAAACTTGAACTATTTTTAACACCTGTTTTGAGGATATAATGAATTCTGACAGTTTCTATCTAGTCCTGAAAGCTTTTCTACCCACTGCCTCCACTGCTGCGCCCCTCCTGTATGCTCCTTCCTTGAGATGGGCTTGGAGAGGACCAGCATGTTCCAGAGCTAAGGAAATCCACAATTATAGGCCTTCTACTCTTGCTGTTTAGACTTTCCTACCTCCTTTCTCTGCTGGTTGTCTGTCAACCAAGCAGCCTGCAACTGACGTGAGTAAAAGCTATAAAATAAGTAATTTATAACTGAATTTACCCCAGACCCTACATACATGACCAAAAAAAATGCTGCCAGTGTATGATTTAAGCAAACAGAGGAGACTAAGTAAACTCAGGAAAGTGTCACTGGAAAGCCACAAAAAGAAATGTAACAGCTGAGGAAGCCTGAAATAAATGTTTTATCAATGCCAGAAATAAAACTGGAAGGACTATCAAAGGTGACCATAAAAAACATGATTGTGTGAGGACTTCAAATGTAAAGTAGCTTAAAATGAAATGCAATTTTATGGTGTCCAGACAAAGCAAAAAAAAAAAAAAAAAAAAAAAAGGCCTGAGGGGAACACTGTTGTTGTAAAGACAAAACAGTCTGTTTGCCATGTTCAAGATTGAGATGACAAGAAGTAATGGATCTAAAGTATAGCATATTGGAGATTATGACAATGCACTAACAGTAAAAGTAATGAAATACAAAGTGAGTTTGCTTGAAATGTTGTAAACTCTTTATTATTAAATGACTGCAAGAATAAATATCTGTCAGGCATAATGTAAGTGTAGTTACATTATTCTGTCTGAGGACAGTGGATGCCATGAATTCTCAAGAACTATTTCAACTCTATATCTCCACCATTTTGTGAGTCTGAAAACCCTCTGGAGATGCAAGTCAACTCCATTTCTTTTTTTTTTTTTCAGCAATTGTGTATTAATGATTTTCATCTGTGTGATGATGTGTATGTCGCCTTCCAGAATTACATTTAATTAGTATGCAAGAAACTTTTAGTGGAAGGCATATGAGGCTGTATAACTATGTACAGCAGCTGGCACTTCTCAAAGAGCTCTAGTCTATTAGTAAGTAGCTGACTTTGAACGTTTATATTCATGCTGCAGAAGAGTCCAAGCAGCACTTCACTCTTAGTTTGTCTTCAGATAACTGGGTTGTCAGTCAGCTTGGTGGACTCCTGAAATATCACTCAGTCAGATGAAATAAAACTGGATCCCAGGTGATGTAATCCTAGGATTACTGTGATCACTGGAAAGAGAACTAAGATTCCTAGGTGCAAAGCCAAGTATCTACAGACCATTAGGGATCTAGACATTTTGCTTGTAAGATGACCAATAAAAGTCTGTGATTGTCTTCCAAAATGGCAGGTGAAGACTCAGTGTATGGCATGTGTCCCAGCCCTGGGAAAGACCTTTAAAACAGAGACATGACTTCACAGATCAATTCTTCGCGCTTTGGGGGTGTGAGGGCTATCATCAATGAGAGTGCTGGTAGAAGTGATGGATCCATTTGGGATAACAAAGTCTATTGGAACTAAATACACTGATCTCAACTGAGAAACTGCTCCCAGCTGATCTAGCTACATATAAAGGCCAAGTGCAACAGTGTTGGTGTCAGGAAAATGGTAACTGGGTTCAGCATTGGTGCAGCAGTCCTGGTATGCTAGAGAAGATAAAGGCCACACAATTTCATTATGTGTGGAATGCATATGAGCATGAAGTATTATTTCACTGAATAACAAAAATCAATATTTAATCTTTGTAGTTACTTAGTCAGTTCTAGTAGTGTCCATCTGTAACATAAAGCTCATAGCAGTTTGCTTATGGGTAAATAGGTTATGTCCTTCTTTGAAACTATGAATTGAAATGATGAAATTCTCTAAGAAGAGTACTTATCTATTATTTCTTTTAAAGCTCTGGTCAACATTTTAAGGGTATAACTGCAGGATCCCAGCATTCATGGATGTGTTTTTCTGCATTTAAACATTGCCTGTATGTCCTCTAACAATTAGCCTCTGATTATAACTCTTAATCAGATTCTTTTTGTTCACTTCCTAGCTCACAAATGACTATCTTTTTTTTTCTTCCTGCAGTGTTCCGTTGCTGTTCAAATACTGTTTCATTTTATAACTTTGTCTTCAGTTGTTTAGATTTCTCTCGTTATTCTCCAGGGTTTCTGAAAATTGAGGTCAAGTAAGCTTGTAGAAAGAGGTGCCTCAAAATATAGTCTGCCTGCCTTGTTGACAGAGAAAACTGTAATGGCTTTTTGCAACAGACCTTGTAGTGCTATTACTTTTTTTTTTTTTTTTTTTTTTTTTGCCCATAGAACTTTTATTTCATCTACTTACATGAAATCAGTGAGAAGAGGGTTATTTGCAGATATTTAAATACAATGGCAAAAATTTAAAACCATGTCCAGGGATCTCTGTGTGTAGAAAAAACTTAATCTCAGAAATTGAGAGACTGTTATTGAATAAGTCCTTCTTTATGACTAGTCCAAACATTTAAGTAGATTTTCTGCTATCTTAAAGCAAAACAAGTTAGTCAAACTGAAATATCAAAGGTTAATGCTTCTAGTGTTGAAAGTCCTAAGATATGTTCCTCCTTGATACCCCATTTTTCCTTTGTGAATCTGGGTACTATTTATTTCTCATGCGCTCTTTGTACACTTTCAGCTGTGAAACAATGAGGCTGGGCTGGATGCTGTGTGGTTCTAGATGATTTGTTAAGCAGTCTGTCACGTTACCACATTTCAAACCAACAAATACCCAGCTAAGAGGGAAAACAAGCCAGTTGCTGTCCTTTAGCTAAGGTGCTAGGTCCCAGCTCCATCCCTACTGGAAGCAGGTAATCCAACAGAAAGGTCTGTGTGGGACCACAGGATTGTCTTTTCCCAGTCTCTAAGTTGGTAGAGGAGCTATCCTCATCCTGCTGCCCTAGCTGTTAGTGACACGGACAGGACCTCAGCCTGGAAAGAACAAACTCCCTAATTTTCCATAGTTGACCTACACATGTCTGGCAAAAGTAAGAATCTTAGGCTTTTTGAAAGAAAAGTCCTATTATGGTCCTAATATTCTCAGTATTAATGTGTGTGGTTGCTCTCATGTGGTGGAGACACAGTGATGTCTCATTTCTGAATATGGACTTGCTATTTTTGACCATGCTGGTATCATAGGTAGAACTGGTTCTTGTTGTGCAAATTCTGTTCCCCCATAAATACTGAAGGATTTGCAATAATTTATTAATACTTATCACAGTGTATAGGAAGCCATAGACAAAAAACAGATTAGAATATAAACACATTGTTTCAGCAATATTTATTTCTTACACTGTTACAGATACAAGTCACAGCTTTCCCACTGTTTTTGTAGTAACTTATGCAAATATACAACTACATTTATTACTGGAGAACAATCTGCTACCCACTTCATCTCTTTTATACTGTCATCAGGAAGAAAGGGCTCCCTTTTTATTTTTTTATAAAGCAGTGTCAGTTTCAAAACACGCTTCCATACCTAAAAATTAATATTACTCTTTATGCTAAAACCTTTGGCTCTGGGGTAGAATGGTGAAGTACACTGTTTTGTTGCAGTTCATTTCAGGGCAGCCACTCTGGGTTATCACTGTTGTGACATGTGGCTAGAACAGTCATGGTAGCGCTGGCCAGATGAATCCCTCCCAGTACTTTGTGAAAAAACTCCGCGGTGACTTTGAAACTGAACTGGAAGCAAATGACAGGTGTATGCCATAAAATAAGTAACGATTATCCTTGTTTGGTTTGATTGATCTCTCTCTTTTAGTATGCTTTTAGCAATTCACAACTTTTTTTCACACTTCTCCCTCTCAAATGATGGTCTGTTCTGCAGAGTATTTTTTTGAAAAATGAGTCCTCCTGGGATTAATAACAATTAAGTAATGCCCAGACCTAATACACGTTGCTAGACAGACAACACTGGTTGAAGCTAAGGGACAACCTGGATGCCATAAACACATTTAACTTTGGGTAAACTGCTCCATGCAAGAGGGAGAGCTCCAGTTCA
Organism: Tinamus guttatus; assembly: GCF_059628265.1. Taxonomy (NCBI): domain Eukaryota; kingdom Metazoa; phylum Chordata; class Aves; order Tinamiformes; family Tinamidae; genus Tinamus; species Tinamus guttatus. The sequence continues at coordinate 733,866 of NW_028288570.1, read as the reverse complement.
AGTGATGGAGCAATACTTCCCAGGCTCTTCCTTAACTCATTTTTCATGTGAAACTTTTTGGGCATGTCTCTCGTGCATACTCAGACAGACTTGATTCATAAGAAAGCTCAGCAGTGGAGGGCTTGCCTGGTGCCCAGGTAACTTGAAGTGGTGAAAATATAATCTAATGTCCCCCTCTGGTTTTAAATGTTAAGAGTTCAAAATCTCGTCTGTTCCTGTCATTCTATATGGAGAAAAGCAGTACTAGACAGCGGATTAATAGTAGCATGAACTCCTGGTATAGTAAGATTGTGCACTCACCAAATAATGCTGAAGTCTCTGTCTACCCTAAGAAAACAATTTTGAGATAAGTAATAGTCTATCCCCAATATCTCACTTACTTAATTTCACTGAGTGTGGCTTCAGTGAGGAGCAAGACACAGCTTAGAGCACTGGGCAAATATGAAAAGTTTTTTTCTCGGACTCACATTAATATCTAGTACACCTCTAATGTGATAAATATTAATTAATCTAATTATAATTCTGCATGATTTTCTATGCAAATAGTACAGTCATACAGATGACACTGCAGTGCAGATTCCTGATACAGCTTTCCAGTGCTGGGCAGTTATGAGTTTAACTTGAGCAATGACTGTCCAGCAGTTCAAATGTAGATAAATAAATGGGAACAGGAATAAATTTTTGAAAGCGGAATAACTGTCCTTTATATATGTCAAAATGAAATCTGCAGTTATGATCTAAGATGGCTCCTTTCATTTCCCCCGCACATGCTGGCATTCAGCTGCAGACATACCAGTGCCCGGTGCCTGTCCTGCCCCTACCTGCTCTACTTGCATGCTCTGCTTTCAAATAACTTGAATTGCTTGCTTGCATATCCTGGGTTTTCCTCAAACAAGCCTTCCAGGGTTTTCTGAAACCTTATTTATAACTCCATGTTCTCTTTCTCACCTTAATGATCATATTTCAGTATATTAATTGTTCTGATCTGGAAATGAATCACCCAAGTCTATCATTCATAAACTCTGAGGCTGGTCTGCACACCACTGGAGTATTTGTCACAGTGCTGTCATGATAGCAAGGGTCCACAATAGGCTGTGGCTTATATTGAAAGATGATTCATTCCTCAGTTGAACAGTAAGTCCAAACAGCATAATCCATAAAGGCAGAAAGACTTATTTACTGGGATAAACTGCGCCCATGCAAAGACTTAGCCAACTTAGTGATAGTATTCCAGCTAGCTTAGCTGTGCAATGTGGTCCTGGGTGGTCACATATGATATGACACCACCTTGTCATGACCTTGTAACGACAAGGTGTACATCACCAGAAGTCATTACACTCAAAAAGAGGGGGTTAATTTGCCCTTGCAAGTTTCAGCATGCTCTGTCTCATGACCTCCATTTCCATCACATCTCATGGGATTTTTCTGAGGTGAAAAAATCTGTCCAGGCTGAAGAGCTAGGATGCAACAGCAATTCTCCTGGGTTCAAATTGCAACTATTACCTTGTGCTTCAGCACATGCAGTTTAACAGTGAAAGGATGCCCTGCCCATTGGGCAGCAAGTCTCTTTCTCTTGTTGCCCAGTTGAAATACTCAGATTTATGACAATACAGTTCTATTGATTTGGCTGTAGATTTCACAAATAATGAGGAAAACTCACAAAACATGATAGCAAATTGATATCATATAAATGGATATGGCAGAATATGACAGTTCAAAAGAACATATGCATAAGGACCTATGTTTTCAGTTTGTGTACTTTGCCAAGGCACTCTGATAGCAGACAGTAGTCCAGGACCTCAGCAGTTGCTTAAAGCCAAGTCATTAACTGGAATGAAATATAGCTGCGTGTGTTCTGATGTCTGGTGTTCCTTACAGCTGTAATTCAGGTGTCTCATGGGACTCCACATGCACAGAGAAGTTTACATGACTTTTTTCCATACACTATGTCTTCCACTGCCAATATCTGTCATTTTCCTTTTAAAATTTTGTACCTTTTGTGTAACAGTTTGCTAGAATCTAAATGCTCATTTCAAACAGTCATTGAAATCATTACAAGGCTTTTCCAATATTTACTTTTCTGTATCTTTTAAGAACATTAAGATAAGACTTCTGATCCTCCACTGCGCAGATCAGTTCTTATTCTGACAACACTTGTTTCAGCTTTCACTAAACATATTTTGCTTTTCATAAACTTGGAATGAGGCTTAGGATTTCTTTTCACTACACCAGCTTATATTAGCGCAAATTACAATTTAGCAGTCTATTTAATTAGGTAATTTGCTTTACTTCATAGATGTTTGATGCTGTACCTCATTTCTCATGTGGTACCAGCAGCTGAGCTTCCTTCACAGAAAGCTAGGTGATGTGCCTGACCTGCCAGGGAGAGAACTCTATAGAAGCCTGGGGATTCTGAAGCATATTAAATAGCTTCAGTCTTAATAGTAAACATAAGCTTAAATACCGTTTTTGGGTAGGTCACATCCCACTGCAGACTTCTCTGACCTGTAGTTAAATTGACGCAGGAACATAGTTGTATGCAAAAGAAGCTTTTTAGATTTACTTCCTAAACTTGTATTTCATTAAAAATCCATTTTCTCAATTGAAAGCAATTCTCTTACATCTGACAGTACAGCAGTTTATCTGAAACACTGGATTTTGTATCAGGTGGACTCTTCAAAGCTATTTTCTTGATCTTTTTATGTGTCTGTTGGAATCCATTTCCCATATGGGAAAATGATAAGTAACAGATCAACTTTCTTAAGCTTAATTATACCAGTCTTCAAGGATCAAATATTTCAGGCAAAATAATAAATTTGTTTTTGTTTTGTCACCTATATCTTCACAGGACCCAAATATTTGATTTGAAGGAAAAGAAAAATTGAATCATCAGAGCCATTTTACGAGCACAACTGTCTAATATTGTGTAAATCCTGTTCCACTCTATTCCAATTTCACTGTCATCAGGATAGTATTCGAATGCTTTATAATATTGCAGTAAGTGGCATTTATTAACATTTATTATATATGGGTTCTCTCTACATGTTCTATTTATAAATAGACACATTAGCGGTGATTCATTTAATCAAATGCCAGCAACTGCAGTACAGATATCTATATCTGAGCTCAGTAAATAAATGGGAATGATCTCATTCTAATTCAGAAGTCTACAATAAATCACATGAATTGCCCCAGACATATTTTTCCCTCCTTAGCTATAAGGATTAACATAGTGTTGACAAAACCTTTTCCTCATTTCACCCCAAATCTGCTACGATAGCATGTTAAATTATGTTCTGGATAAGAATGAATTAAGTAATGGTAGCTTGATTCAAAATTTAAACTATGCTGCTCTTCTATACTAGCAACAATCATAGGAGCAAACAATGATTTCCCAGAGCTACTGACTTTGAGTAGATGTTCGAATAGACTTACTGATATTAATAGAATCGGTAATGCAATATGGTATGAATTGACTTATGATCAGGTATTACATTAGGTCCCTTATAAAATATTGCTCAGTTATAGCTAAGAATAAGATATTAGTATTCATTTTTGCTGGGTTAGTCACCCTGTTAGGAGGGATGACACTCTAGATCAAGCTTCTGCTGACGTAAGGAGGGTCATAAGCTAAAGACGTTTTTCCCTTGTGCCCAGAAACAATCTTAGGCTTTGAATTACAAATTCAGAACTCCTTGGGAGAAACTAAATGTTTAAACAGCATTTAAATACAAAGGAGAACATGCATCACCTAGCTCACCTGCTTGAGTGGGTCACAGAGGATCTGGGAGGCAGGACCTGCACCTAGGATTTTCACAGACTCATTGAGTGCCTTCGTCACCAGTCTGCCCACTGTTGTTGCCTGCAGCTCTCGCTTATGGCAAGTTTCATTACAAACTGTTTTGTTTCTGAGAAACAGATGGTATTTTTCAACAGAAAATTAATTAGCACATTTTTTGGAACCTGCTCTAGTAACAATTCTTCAAGCTTCAGGAATTTTTCGCTGTATTAGAATTTTCAACTGAATCACTCAGTGTATCTTGAATGAATATATCTGTAGAATACACGCTGGCAGGAAGCTGATTGTTGGTGTCAATTAGTGGGGTTGGAACAGAGGTCCAAAGACCAAGGTTCCTAACACTCTGCTGCTACAAAGTGCTTTCATTCTCTTTTTTTTCCCTGATATTCTAATGAATGGTAGCATTTAGAAAGCATCACAAATGAAAAATGGAAAAAAAGTGCTCAGATTTAACTGAATCCATTTGTTGTTAACTACTTTCTTTCCATATTTTCTCCCTTTAGTGAAAACACTTTCAAGATCATATTCTCATCCTTTCAATAGAATACAAAGAGATGATATGTTCCTCCTTTCTTCTTTGCTGTATCATCAAATCTCTCCTCTCTTGTGTCGTGACTCCTGATTTGCAGAAAGGGAGGAAGACTGAATTTGGGAGCTTGAAGTTAAAAGGGTGAGATTTGGTCTAAACAAAAAGGCGTTTGTCGTTGCTTCCTGACATACATTTATGATGTCATTTTCAGTAGTGCTTCTTTTCAGTTTTTAGGGTAGGAGAGACAATAATGAAATCATTCATCCAAAAATATAGTGATATTAATTTTTGATTGGCAGCAATAACAGGTTTGGATCATTGCTGAGAGCATGATAAAGATTCAGGAGTTTGAGATCAACCTGCATGAGGACAAAACCAGGGCTTCTGTGAATACTGGGGGTGTTCTCCTGTGGACAACTGTGGCAACAAATTTCAATTACGTACATTGAAATGGGAAGGTGCAATTGTAACCACGAGTCCCTTCAAAACCCACATGATTAAAACAGTGGTAACCTCTAAACAAGAGTTCGCTGAGGCACTTGAAGAAATGTCACGTACTACAGGGCTCAGATGTGCTTTGACTGGAAGAGCGCTTCCAGCTTAGCACCACCAAACCCTGCTACATTTGGGAAGCAGAAGGGGATAAGCAATCTGCCACTACCATCTGGAACTGAACCCTTGAACGAATATAGGACTGCTATGGTGTGGTCACAGGGGATGTGACCCCGTTGGTCATGGGACTCATATGGGGTTGTTTAGAAAGTCTGCAGTGCACTTTCCATGATGCGGTTCTTGTACCTCTGTTTTCTCTTAAAGTGTCTAAAATTGACCTGGCAGTGCTTTTGATTGTTTATCATCTTGGTAATACAATGTCACCAGCTGGGTATAGCTATATTTGGAGTTTTTGTCTGTGTTTCAAAGTCTTTAAATATGTATAAAATAACCTCAAGTACCCTCAGTAAACTGGCTTTCTTAGACATGGAAGTTGCTTGACGTATGTTTAATGGAAATAACTTTTTTTTTTTTTTTTTTTTTTCAGCAAGATAAGAGCAAAATGGTCTTACTGCTTAGGCAGTGTGTCTGCCTGGTCCCTTCTCTTGCCTGGACAACAACAGCTAATAAAACAGCCTTGTGAGTCACCAGTGTGTGCCCCTCAGGACTCTGGTTTTGTGTGGCAACACAGCCTGTGCGTGTGTGTGTGCGTGTGAGTGACTAGTGCTTTTTAAGACTAGATATATATGGGCATTTTAGAAATTTATAGGTGCTTATTAACATTTCTAGTATTGTGTTTTGTCTGTTGTATTTTCAAAGTTAATCCTGACTGTGTAGTTAATTTGTTTTCAGTTAATTATGTGTTGCTAATAAATCAATAAACTGCATCAGTTCTCACCTGATGAGTGAGTTCTCAACTGTATGAGTCAGGCAGTTTTTACCTGTAAGAAAAATTTGATTGCCTTCCCTCCAGAGCCGTGGAGCCCTGAGTGATATTGTGGATAGTCCATGTGAGAAGGCATCCTTGTCTTTCCTTGTCATTCTCAATAACTCACAATTGGCCTGTCCCACTGCTCTATGTTGTACTCTGAGTGTACCTGTCCACGTTCCTGATGAGCGCACAGTGCAGCCAGGAAATCAGGGCTCCTGTAAGAGAGATAAATTATGTATGGAAGTATGTATGGCTTCCTCTTGGCCAGGAAATGGCTTGCACTGAATTGTTTTTCTCCACAGGGGCCAAGTTTATGCATGAAAGATTTGCATCTCCATATTCTTAGTGTTATGTAGCCATGTCAAACAGTATGCGAAAGTAGGGCAAAATAGAATATGCTGCAGAGTGCCAGTTCATAGGCAATCATAGTCTGTTGCTATCATCCCGTTTCACAGCATGCAGAGAAAAAGGGAGGATGGGGCAGTACACACTGCCGCCCAGAGCATCTGTACACACTGATGCTCCTTGGAGATATGTGCACTAGAAGTCAGGGAAAAATGGAATGCAAGGTCCTCAAAAGCTGGATTATTCAATAAATCTCATAGCCTTTTCGAAATGAGCAAATGATTTCAGAATGCTCATGCAACATGTTTTGTTTTTCCAGTATTTCCAGGTATAGAAACTATATAAAAACTGTAGAAACCCATTTTCTATTCTGCCTTACACAGTCTTCAAAATCTGAAGTCTAAAGATCAAGACATCTGAATCAAGATATTGTTGGGCCCTGCTGAATTTGAGCAAATTCCTTTGGCAATTTGTGCATTTCCATTAAAAGTCTTGGGATTCACTTTCTGGTTTTATGCCTCTTTGAAGACTCTGAAGAGTCTTAAGATGTTATTTATTTATTTGTCCTGCCTCCCAGCATAGTCAACAACCATTTTTTTATTTTGTCTAACAGATAGTGGCTAGCATCATTGAGCAACTTGGTAAAATAAGTAATTCTATTTGACAACATACTGAAGGAAACAGCTAGTAAGACTTGAAAGTAAATGCTCTTTGGAGAACAGCACCTGTGAGAGTGTCTTCAGTTGCAAGAACAACTGCAGATAGTCACTGCTCTACCACCAGTGGTGAAGGTGGTTGGAAATGTGTTGGCAGAAGAAACAGGGAGGCGAGGTGGAGGTTCTTCTTTCCTGACCAACGAGTGAACGAAAAGTCATCATTGCTACTGAGCTCCCAGCTGGGAACAACATTGCTTAGGGGCAAAGGAGAAAAGTTATGTTGAAAACATCTCAGGAACAAGTCATATATGCAATTTTTGTATTTTTATAAAACTTCACACAAGGGTCCACACAGCCAAGACTGATTTTCTTTTAAGGCAGGAAGCTGATGGACAGCACGAGAAAAAGAGAAAAAAAGACACTACTGCTCTACAGCAGCATTAGACTTAATAGATGACTCCTAATCAAATACCAAATGGGTATAAACCCACCCAGGGTTTTAGCATCTTACATCATGAGGAGAGTTAGATCGAAAGCACAACTCTCCAGACCATCTTGGAAATTTACCACTTTTCAATAGACCCATACAGGGAAGACCAGAGTAAGGGATGCCACCCATAGACATAAATTAACATGAATTGTCTTTGATCTTGTTCTCAGGTTGGTTAGGTGAAATACCAATAAAAGCACATAACAGTAACATGATAGAAAAATGACTGAACAGTTAGGCTAGTACTTTCAACTCTAAAATAAAAACTCTAAAAATAACCCTGTCAAGAGAAGGAAACAGAATATATATTTTTATAAATTATCTAGTACTACATGTGAGAAAGTCATTTATTCAATTAACTCACTTAATGTTCAATAACTGTTGTAGCTGCTTATACCTTTGGTCATGATGTTCCTTAATTACTATGATGATAGGTTTTAATAAATTTTACCAGATTAGCATATAAGAGATAGAATTTAAAAAAATCCAAGATAAAAGAAATAAGCATAGAATGTGAGATGAAGTCAGTTATGGAATAAGACTGGAAAAACTGTAAAATGTGCAAGACCATCATTTTTAGAAAAAGTTACAGGATTTTCTGTTATATTTGAATTCTAAGATTGTTCAAGACTGTTATAGCTACAGCAGCAGAATTTAAATGTTTAGTCTTTGTTTAACTCAGGTACAACTGAAAGAGTGAAGAGAAAGAGTTGCTATCTCAGAAATAACCTTTAGTTAGCAGCAATTTATGCTTCAAAACTCATCTGTTTCATGACCTTCACATTTTGTAAAATGTTACAGTGAACTTTAATCCATCAGATCAGAGTGGATTAAAGTCAGAAATCTTTGAGCTGAAAGGCGATTACTAAATGCAAAAACTCATCTGACATAAAAAGAAAGTGAAGAGGCTTTTTTTCCCCCTTTTTTTTTAAGGAGTATGTAATGCAGGGTAGGAGTAAAAGTCCTTGATGGCACTGCTTTTCACTTCCAGATGACGCCTGACCACCTACTACCATGGCTTCTGAATCACAGATACATAATTTGCTTAGGAAGAATGGTCTTGGAGCATTTAGAATATATGCAAATATATGTGAATATATATGAATTTATTTCTTTTTGCTTTCATCTTTCGCAAACCCTAGTTCTAGCTCCTGGGACAAGCCTTGGGCCTGGCCAGAAGGGACACAGTGCAAGAAGTATGAATAGAGGTAGAATTACCCTCTGGATCTGGTTCAGTCTGTGGATGTCAAACTCACTTTGCTTTGTAAAGCATTTTAAAGGGAGATACTGAGGTGACATCTGAGAACCAGAGTGACACAAATGCTGGCACAACCCAAGCTCACTTCTGTGCTGTGTAGGTGACCTTCCATCAGCACAGCTCAGATCACCAGAGTCCTGGTTCAAGAGGAGGGTTGCTCGGTAAATTACTGCCAACTTAATGATGGGATCTGTTTTTGCTCTCACTTCTGCATGTGACAAGAGGCGTCCCACTGAGATGCTTGGCCAGCTAATAGGTACCCTTTGCCACCAGCTTGTCAAGAAAACTAGCTGTGGCACAGGTGGAAGTTTCTCAGCAGCAGCATTGAAGGTGTCCTCAGTGCCACCAAGCATCTGCATCTCCCTGTTAATAACAAACAAGAAAGCTAAATGAAAACTTTCAAATGTCAAATTGTTCCACAATACGTATATATACATATATATACATTATATATATGAACATGTATATATATATATATAAAGGAAACAGGACAGTTTTTGAAGAAGATGTCTAATGTCTTTCAGTTTGTATGATATAGTTCCACAGTTTCTACCCTTTTCTGCTATATCACTCATGTCTTTTTCAGGCATTATGGAGGAATTTTAGGAAGCAGCAGTTAAACCTAGGTCTCTTGTGGGAATTACAATGATTTCTGTTAAAAAGACTGAAATCCCTGATTTCAGATGCCTTCAGAGAAATCTTTTGAAACTGTAATCTTCTGAAATTGAGTGATTTACCTGCTATTCTATGACTAATTATCAGGAATGTAAATAATCACAGTTAATTCTGTCCTATTGAATTTGTTTCGGAGTATCTTCTACAATTCAAAAGGATAAAATTAAAAAATATTTAATATTGGTCAAGTTTTCACAGATTTTTTTCTGAGTGTATAGTAGAGCAAATTGACAGTCCAGTACACCAAAACTGTTCAGCAAGTGTTCAAAGTAAAGATAATTTCAGATACTGCCTAATAAATATACCTCACCGTATTTACATGGTATCCCGCAGTTGCACTCAGATGCTTGCTATTTAAGAATACTGACTTGGAAAGTACATCATTCTTGCTGATGGCATTTTTTCAGACACTAATACTTCCCGTGTGTTTCTGAACCAAGATCATTACACAGGTAATAACTAACAGGAGACACTAAGTCTCTGTCATTCTCAAGCAATGCATTAGCTAGAAGTAAAAGACTCTCTCCCAATTCATTGAATATTTATGTTGTTCACAATTCAAGGGAGAAAAACAGCAGAAAAAAAACCACAATAAAATCCTGCAGTAAAATGTCTTCAAAATAACATTTCTGTCTTAAAAGTATTTCATGATAGTAAAACAAGTATAGAACTGTAATATCCTGTTGATCATACAGGGTATTGGAAGGAACAGAGTTTTATAGAATTGGACGGAATTCTAGATTTAAGCTATTGGTTAAAAACATACATGACATACGTGTGTGTATATGCACATAAACATATACACATAAAATCCATTGCAGTGCATGCAAACTGAGCCTGCTTTTTGCTTTCAGGTACTCTGGTACATATGTACATTGACTGTAACAGTGTTGTGAATCTTCTCCAGTGCAGCTGAGGGGAGAAGCTTTTTAAGTGACTGTTGAAGGATGTGTTTGCCAGTCTGAAACCTCAGACAATGGCATAAATAGTCCTGTACTTGTGCCAATAAATAACTGGAAATACGGCTAACTGGACAGCAGTAACTTTCAGTATCTGTCACTCCTTTGCTGCAATGCTTTGCCTGTATAAAACTAGAATAATGCTTCTAAATTTATGTGAGCTGAATACAGAAATATCCATCTGATATAGATCAGAGGGTCCTGGTAACATTGCCTCAAAGTCCTTGCAAAGTTGCTTCAGGCACTACATTTACTTTGTACAGACCCACAGTTCACCAGGTTACAAGAGCATGGAACCTGCAACACCTCAGTTGCTTGATATTGCTACCCCTTGGCAAATGAAGGTCAGGGACCATGGCATAAAATGAAAGATTAAAATTTGATGTGATAAGAATTTATTTTTAGTCTTGCCTGAATATTGATATGAAATAGATTTCTTTCACAAATCCAAGAGTGTAGCAACAAAGTTCCTGTCACTAAATGAGGTTAAAGTCATGGCCATTTTTGCTAGAGTCAGCAAAAGGCATTTCTAGCCTACAATATTTTAAAAAGATATGTCTAATTTCAGTAATTCTCAGTTATAATGGCAGTGACAGAAAGTATAGCTTTTTATTATTGTGCCTACAAAAGACTAGAAACTTTTAAAAGAACAAACTTTTCAGAAATCTTCTGCATTTTCTTGTAAGAACTTATTTGTACCGTTTTTAGCATGGCTGCTTCTCCTATTCCACTGGCTGCCTCATGGAGACAGCTTTCATCATCTAACATCATCTCCTGGCAAAACAGGTGAACAACACTACAACTCTTTGTAACACCCTCAGCAGAGCCATGGAGAGTGAAGAATGAATAGTGAAAAAAATGTTATAATGGACATTGCAAAAAATCACTCTCTAAACTATGAATTAAAGCAAGCCTTTAAAAGAAAATGAAAGTGCATTGGATGGAAATAAGGAGTCTGGGGCCAGCACCCAGCAGTGACATTGCTGGCTGGCATGTCGGGAAGTGCCTCTTTTCCCACTGGCTCAAGGGAAAACCTGGTGCCTGCAGGTGGGAGGTGTAAAGCTCCTTAATGCTCTCCTCTCCTCACAGGATGTGTTCTGTGAGACTCCCTTTTTGTTTCACCCTGCTTAAACTCACAAAACATTTAACTGCACAAACACAGAGCCATTTTCTCTTGTATTATTTGTGTGTCACACAAAGGTTGTTGAGACAAATGCATATTCACAAAGATTTATTAGCAGTGTCTGATGGCATACAGTTACTTTTAGGGTAAAAATAAAAATGAAGAAGAAATCAAAAAGGGAAAAAAAATCTTCCTAGTGGCCACTGGGGAAGAGAAGTGACAGCAGTTCTCCAGAGGAGCATCCTCCACCGGGCGACCTCTCTATTGCAGCAAGTGCAAGGCCAAAAGGGTAAGGGCACAAGAGCGATGGCATGGGAAAAAGGGGAAAGGGCTGAGAAACACTGCTGCAGCAGCTGGGCTGACCTAAATAGTCACCCTAAGGGCTTCTTAAGCAGCTTTTGTCTCCATTCTTTTTCAGGGTTATTCTTCTATTGGCTGTTTCAGTATGGATTTAATTTTCAGCCTATTGTCTGATGATGGGAAATGTATCTTAAGAGTTTAGGTTCTTCCTGACATTATTATTCATGCTTTGGAATATTTCTTAACTATCATATTTGTTATTCTTTAATATTATTACTGTGTATTATTTATTGTCACATTGTAGTTTATTGGCACTATTATTATTATTATTACTGTTGTTAATTAACATCAATTATAACAATAATACTACATTTTAATTTATTGTCTGATTGGGTTAAAACATCCCGTACTTAAGACTGCCCCAAGAGATCACAAAGTGCATTACTATGCAAATGGTTGTTGAGACCCTAAGCTATATGTGTATATGTGTGTCCTCTTTAAGAGAAGAGTCCTATGACTTGCTTCTCAGGAAGGTTTATTTTAGCTATAGGCACAAATTCTGCTACCAAGGTTTCATACAGGTTTAATTTATGTAAGACTTGCCTATGACATAAATGTGAATCTCTATTAAAAAAATATGTTTGATGGCAGTTTGGGAAATTTTCTCATAAATTTTAATATGTTTACGCAGCTTGCATAGATTTTACAGCTTGTTTTTTATTCCATATTAAAATGAGTAATGAAAAGCAAACTTTTATGCATTGTACCCCTTATAAATTGACCCTTACAGCTCCATAGAGACAGCAGCTGTTCTTGCTACTTCTTAAGATCTTATAAAGAAATGTGATTTTCAAAAAGAAATGCTGAAACATTAAAGTCTCATTTAGACCAATGCATGACATAATTCATTTCTATTATGAGGTTGAAGATTTATGAAAATAAATAAAAAATCATTTTCCAGCAATATGACAGATATTAATTTGCATGTGGTAGTCATTGTATGCAACTCAGATTTTTGGAAATGCCTTCCCAGTTCTGGTCTGCTTTTACCCTCCTTTAGAGGTGCTTTTATTTTTGAAAAACCTGAAAGAGAACACAGAGCTGTCCAAAGCTGTTTCAGTCATAGCATTTAGTAAGGCATAATTTTATGGGTTTTGTTTTTTTTTGTGTGTGTGTGTGTGAATTTGGGATGATTTTATTGTCAAATAAAATCTGATAAACCCCACAGATTATTTTTCAAAATAGCAGGTAAACTCTTTTCATCTTTTCAGCTAATGAAGGCTCCTGGGTACATTCAGAGGTGCTTTTCTAAAACTATCAGTTTGAGAACTTATTACGTGAAAAAACTTTGTTTCTCTTGCCATTTATACTTTGGTAATTGGTATTAGAATGAATAAACACAATGGAAGAGAAGTAATTCGTAGAACTTTCCCTGGGCAAGTATATTTGAGTCCAAAAAAACTTGCTTCAAAATAGAAATGAAGTCAGAAGCTCACACTGCATAATTATAAGTATTTGTGAGAAAAAGAATGTCTGATAATCTGATGAAGGCAGATGATATGCAGTTAACCAAGGACAGAATCTTCCTTAAAGATGTAGATAGGAGATTTTCAAGTGCTCAAAATTAAAAGGGAAAGATTCTTTGTGTGGGGGAAAACATAATATGTGACTCAATGTTTTTAAGACAATCTCATAACATTTACACCTATCTAAGAAATACAATTAAATTAAGGCTGTATGCACAGTCTTCAACTAAGTACCAAGTGTTTGGCTTTGCTAATTTCTTAATGTCCTTATGGTGAAATATATGTTTTCCTAGCTTACTTTACTGGAGGCTAAATATCCTAGCTAATTTAGGAACCCTAAACTAGGCCTGGAAAAGTGTCATACATGCAGTTAAAAGAATTCCTCACTTTGAATGACCTTATTGCATAAAAAAAATCAAAAGAAGCATAAAGCTTGTATTAAGAGTGTGTACATTTATAAAATATTTTTTAATTATGCAGCTTTCTTAAAAAAGTCCTAGTCCAGCATTTTCAGTTGAGAGCGATCTTGCCTAACTTCATTTACAGATCAGATGTCTAGTCAAGATAATTGTTTAGATTCCCACTAGGATCAATGGAGTAAGAAGGGCAAATTCAGAGACTTAATCCCTGCTCAAGACTTTTCAATGCCTAAATGTTTCATATCATCATAGATGTATTCTGAATAATCATTCTTTGGATTTCTTTCTCTAGTTGGTATCTATAATTCATTGATTTTTTTTTTTCAATTTGCTCTAACATAAAAGCTACAGGTTTATCATGCCAGCTGTAAAAGACCTATATGACCAGAGTCCCTAATTTTTTATTTTTCTTGTTGCCCTTGTTGTATGTTATAAACTATGAAATAATTATATTTCCAAAAACACAAATATAAACTAGAAGGAACAAGACAGATGAAAGTATTTATTTCACACATTTTTAATAATGTAAAAATATGATTCACTGTCATCTGGTTATGACACTGAAACCAAAGCCAAATATCTATACAGAGTATCTGTTGGCATTTTAATGACATTTGCTTGTTGAGCAAATGACGCATATGCTTTGTCAGTGTTGAAGAATGTCAGATCTCCAGGAAAGGCAAAATCCAGAACTGCTTTTCTTATAAAGTATCAAATGGTAGCATCATACTCAAACACAGGTTTCAGAAACAAAAAATAAAGCATCTAAAACTGTACTTATGCGCTATTTTATGGGAAACTTTTTCACTATCATAGATTTTCTTGTAGATCTTTGGAAATTACTTTTGGGCTTAAAGTAAGAATCTCAAATTTTCAATTGTCATGTTTATGCTAAGCATACTCAGCAGAGAATATACAGTGAACAGATGCCAAGCCCCTGTTGAAAGGGAATACAGTGGATGGCCATGAGACATATTCTTGATGTAATTAAATTAAACAGGGGGTCTTTTTTTTGATCAAAATATTCTCTAGCTGTTTTTAAGTCCTAGCTGTAGCTGACACCTCCAAATGGAATTGTCCAACAACTTGCAGCACAGTGGCAAGTGAAGAAAATTCCCTCCTCAGGAATCCAGTGGCTGACATAAAGGGAAGTATTTCAGTGTTCCATGCTTTACATCGAGGTTCAGAAAACTACACCAATTTAGATTAAGCCTTAAAAGCTAGGACACTTATTCTCATCCAGAATTTTGCAGAGTTCCATGTGGTGGCAGAGAGCAACAATATTTAAGTGGTAACTCACACAGTAGAAATTCATCTCAAATCATTCCAGCTGCATTTTGTTTTTCAGAACTTTCTTATATTTCACTAAGAGAATGATGCTTGAATTCTGCCAATATGGTCACTTTATCAAAAAATACCAGGAAAGCTGGTATTGGCTGTGTTGGCTACAGCCTCAATTTCAAACTTTTTTCTTTTCATGTTTTCAGAGATTTCTGCTTTCTCACTACAGATTTAAAAGACCTAGATGACACACTCTTGCACTTTGTCCCAAGTCTTTGCAGGAAAATATGAAATAAGGTTGGTTCCATGATCAGTTCCAGAAAGTTTCCATGTTAGTCTATTTCTCCTGAAAATCTTTTCAGGAAGTTAATTTCTTTGTAACAGATCCATCTACCTGTTAGACATTTATTTTGCGTTATATGCCTTGAATTCATTGGAATCTTCATTAGTTGAGCTAATAACTTTTAACATAACATATAAAATCTGATAACATATAAAATCTGTGATCTGAATAGATTAGCCGGCATCCCCTGGCTGTCCCTAGCTGGACAGTTCCCCACATTTTCTGCTGGTGACTCTACTTTCAGTTGTGAATAAACATGCTCTAATTTAAGGCTCAGAATGCACCTAAAAAATGCTGTGACACTTATTCGCAATCTCTAGTTTATGAGTCGCTATTTTATGACTTGCTATTGGTTATCTTTCTAAAAGAAAGCAAATTAATCTGACTTAAATTATATTTAATTCCTTTTTTCTCTTTATTTCTGTGGCACATTATTGGTTCTTCAAATTTCAAGTCAGACTAATGAAGCAAATTGCAGCTGCATGGATCATATTGCCTCCACCTTCACAAAACTATGGCTATCTGCCCAACAATCGATCTGCTAACATAATAGATAAGACGCTAACTGTAATTCTGGGGACTAGTTTTCTCAGATTGCTGGGATGAAGACCATCAAACAGGCCATTCTGGCCGACACTGAACTCTTGCAACACTTTCTGCATCATTTTCTTTTTAATTTAATAGTAACACAGCTGAACTCCCTCTGTTATCCCTCCAGGGATGAAGTTCGTTCACATATGGAAGGCCAGCCGAAAGTCACTGAGTTGGTAATGTTTAAATTAAACTTCAGTGCACAGGAATATATTCCATGCAAGAGTTATAGGGAATTCTAGTTATTCTCTTCCAGTAAGTTCCAGATAATATTAATTTAATCTTTATTTAAAATATTCTTTGCTAACTGCCAGACCTTCAAACTAAACTGGGAGGCTGAAATTCCAAGATTCTTTCTTTATCATGTACTACCATCAGGAAAGCATTTGCTACTGTAAAGTAATTACCTTTCTAGTTAATTAGAGGAGGAATTTAGTTTGTTTCATTCTTAAAAGAACTGACTCTGAAGCTAACAAAATTCATGCATGGCAAAATGTGTTCAGTGATGAGAGAATATCTTCTTTGGAGAAGATATTCTTCCTGTGGAATGTGCTCTAGTTGTCCCTGCTTCAGCAGGAGGGTTGGACTAGGTGATCTCTAGAGGTCCCTTCCAACCTCAACCATTCTGTGATTCTGTGAAGACATGATCCTGAAGAACAGTGGAATGAGATTTGTTTAGTGGGAGGTGAGAATTAGGCATGGTTATTTTTCAAAATATATCTATACTTAAAATATATTTTTATGTTATGAGTTTGAGTTTGTGGCCATCTTTTTTTCACTGATGTTTATTACCACATTAATCTTTTAATGAACTATCTACACATTCTTTTTCTGTGTGTTCTTTTCTTGTTCATGTCCATAGATTTGAATGCTTGTACTTTGCTCAAGCAAATGTGGTTTAAATAATCTTCTTCTTTTTTAAGTCATTGTCTGTCTCAATTCCCACTGTCTCTCATAATTTTATTTAAGCTAGACAAAGGTGTTTCACCAGGAAAAAAGTCTTTGTTCCTTCTCAGTTTCCTTTCATTCTACTATTTTAAAGAGCCTGTAACTAGATTTTAGAACTCAATGACTTTTATTTCTTGCTATTCACTCATACACTTAAAAAGTCATATTCCCTTCATGTCTGCTTCAGACATACTATTTCAGCATTTATTCTCTTCTGTGTTAAGATCGTGAACTACAAGGTTCTAGAGCTCAACAACTGTTGATAGTTCCAATGGAAGTTTTCTAAAGCTAAACAGATGACAGACACCTTGCCCTAGATAGGTCTTTGGAAGTCCTTCGCTTAAAGCTCCACTATGTAGAGGTGGACTCCATCTATTAATCCTTGATGAGGGTGACAAAGCCTTAAGCTTAAGCTATCATATTTCTTTATGACAAAATTTACACTGCAGATAAGTCACTTTTTCAAGATGCACACTTATGGATGTAGAGCTTGTGGTACCATCAGCTAGTTGAAAACAAACCTTTTATTTTATATATATATATATATATACATATACATATGTATATTTATAAGTGTGTGTGCATATAATAAACCAAATATAAATCTCTTCTGAAATTAAGAATCTAGAATGTGGTTTTTTTTGCATAAAGGATATCATGGTCAGATTTTATGACCCAAAGAACTTACTTCACCATCTTTAGGAATTTTACCTTTTCTAAATATAGCAAAAATAACTTAGGGTTTGCATTCCTGTCATGTAAGAATCCTGGATCATTATATTAATATTAACAAACAAACACCCTTGTTTCTAGATGTAAGGTGCTGCTGGAAAAAAAACCAATTAGTTCTAGGAGTGTACTGTAAACTGGCAAAAGTTAGATTGTGCTCTATTATAAAAATAATCTAAGGTAGAAGTAGAGGTTTCAAAGGGCAAAGAGACTATTTCAACTAATCTTAAAATAATTCTTAAAAATTTTCATTAAAAATAAATTCTTAACTCTGTAAATAAAAAAAAATTCTCTCTCCCCATTTCTTAAATTTAATATGGTAGCTAACCTTGTGCACAAGGTATTCTTTTTAAACAGGTGAAGGAAAACACTCTGCTAATCTGAATTAAGTTATCAAGAGTAGGTAAAACAGCAAAGTCTGGCTGGGAAGATTGCTATTGATTTTAATGAGAGCCAGGTTAAATGGCATGTATTTCAGTTTCCTTACATATGCTTCAAGTCAAATATGTGCTTAAATGTATTCTCATAACAGAAAAGCTAAACAAGCATATATATAGTCAGTGTCTGTACATATAATTAAATTTTCTTTAGTTAAGAGTACATGTCAGTGACTGAGGAAACATGAATAATAACATAATAAACTAGGCTTGTGTTTCTGGGCAGCTCTCTTGGTTAATGCAATCATTTATTTTTGCAGCAAATCTTTCCTGTGACCTGTATTAAATTATATACTTTATTATTGCGAACACAATGAGGATATTCCCAACTCAACCTGTTGAACAGATAATCCCCATGAGTGAAGAAAGGATGATGGTTTCTGCAGCACTGATCACCTGATGATGATGCCCTCCCTTCCAAGATATGTTAAACATGACCTGTGTACCATTCCAGTAAGAAGGCTGAACTTCATTCATTCTTCAGAGAATTTAGTTCTGTAGTAGAAAGAGCAAATAAGTTATTCATGGACGAATTATTTGAATAACAGGAGTTAAAGCTAATATTTAAGTGTACGTTACTGTTTAATGATAACTTGAATTAAAACAAACAAACAAACAAACAAAAAAACATTTCCATCAAAAGATTTTGCATATTCAGCACTGGACACAAAAGAACTGGAAGGGGTTGTTTTCAAATTAAAATCTGTGATATCTCAATCATGATTTACAGAATTTTGCAATCTAGCTAGATTTACCTTTTTAGAATCACCATATTTATCATTCTTAAAAAACCCACTGCCCACTTTTTCCCTCAAGTGGAACAACAAGTTGTGCACGGGCTAGCAAAGTGCCCTTATGGCAAAGACCAACAGCCTCCTGGGCTGAATTAAGAAGAATGCGGCCAACAGGCTGAGGGAGCTCATCCTTCCCCTATGCTCAGGGCTAGTAAGACTACAGCTAAAGTGCTAGGTCCAGGTCTGGGCTCCCTGTTTGAGCAAGCGTGGAGAAGGGCCAGTTCGATGTTAAAGAGACTGAAACATCTGTCATATGAGGAAAGACTAAGAGCTGCAACTGTTGAACAGGGAGAAGAGGAGGATCTGGGTGGATCTGATCAATACGCAGAAATACATGATGAGGGGAGTGAAGAATATGGGGACACGCTCTTCTCAGTAGTGCTCAACGGCAGGTCTAGGGTCAATAGGCACGAACTGCTGAAACACAAGTAGTTTTGTCTGAATATAAGGAGAAAAAATTCTCTATCATGAGGGTGGTTGAAAACTACAACAGTTTTCCCAGAGAGCCTGTGAAGTCTTAAAGATACTAAAATGCATCGGGACAAGGTCCTGGGAAACCTAATCAAGCTGGCTCTGCTTTGAGAAGGGAAATAGGAATAGACCATCTTCAGAGGTCCTTTCCAATCTAAGCGATTTCATAATTCTTTGAACATGTGGAATATTATATACTGATGTTAGACACATTTTTTTCCAAAATCACTTCTAATTTTGTGTGTCTATTCTGAGATTCCTGAAGAATGCAGAAAGTTATAGTTTTCTCAGCTACAAATTAGATCTGAGGGCAAAGCCATTTTACAGGTGTGTATACACCATTTATACAACTTGAGCTAATGCAGCAAAGCTGTCTTCTGCCTCATGAACTGATTTCCCATAAAGCACTGAACTAGATTAGTTTCTATGTCATATAAATTTCTCTTAACAAATGTTCCTGAAATTTTGCCACAAGTCTGTAAATCATATTAGATGCACGTTCATTACATATATTTGAAAGAAAAATCATAGTTTTCAGAAAATAAGAATGAAAATGTGGAAAAAAAACCCAAAATCCAAAACCAGACTTATTATTTATATAACCTCCTATTCCCAATGAGTGATCAATCTAACGGACATTTAATAGTAAAACATATACTGGACTAGAAATAAAATTGTGCCTGGTTAACGCTTCTATGAAGTCAATGAGTGCTATGTATTTTCCAGAAAGGGAGATTGTCATTTTTTTTCAGACAACAACAAAAAAATCATATTTCTGTCTGCCTGAAAATGTAAGATCGGCACTAAATGAAAGAATTATGAAAAAGATAATCGTTTATCTTAGTAGATAGTGTCAGATATACCTTGTAGTTAAAAAGCCCTTTACTAAACAGCATTGTTTTACTACTTTCCTTCAAGATCCTCCAAGGATCACCCTTTAAATTTCAGTGGAAGAGTAGAGGAAAGATTTATAATTTGATCAACAATTAACATAATCTTTCCCAGGGAACAGACTATTCAAAAGTGTATCACCAATTTTTTTTTCAGTGTTGAAGTGTTAAAGCTAGGATATTTTATTTCTGAAACTTCAAGTTTTTAATACATTTGTTCTGTGTCTACACTACCTGACAAACTATTACCATGCAAACGGAAGGAGGAGCCAATAAGTAAAACATATTAGCGCACCTAAACTTCTGAACTATAAAAGAAACCCGTATGCTTAACGCTGCTGAGATAAACACAAGGATGTCCTCTTACCGGCCCTACTAGTGCTAAATCATTCTTGCACCTCACTTTCTATAACCTTGCACTAACCTCATTAGTAAAAAAAACCTAAAAGCCTTCCTCCAAGTGTAAGAAGACCTGGGATGGCTCAACAAGTCAGGGTATGCTAATGCTATGTTGATATGAGGATGGCTTCTGTCCTCACTCTCCGCCCTGTCCTTTTCTCTATGACTTGGCAAGGCACCATCTGCAGTAAAACCAACAAAGTCCATTACATATAGAACCAAAACTATGGGGGATACTCAAACCAGTAATTATTCATCACTTAAGATCAAAGAAATCAGCTACACGCAAGTCCACCGTGACAGTGATTCTTGTTTTGGAAAAAGTCTGAGAAAAGAGGAAGCAGACTTTTTGGTTGTTTAAGTATGGCAGAATGAGTATTCAGAACATGAAAGCAGGGCTTCACCTTGGAGTCTGTATCAAACTGGCTAATGAAAATGAGTAAAGATTTGTACAAAGAAGTTTGGAACCTCCAGTATAAATAAAATACTCTACCAAAGTGTTTATTCTAACTGCATAATCCTTTGCTTCACTTCTTGTGTTCCTCACTAAGTGCCTTACATATCAATATGTAGTACTGACACTTCAAACACATAGAATTTAAAGTATGAATGTATTCCTTCTCATAACTGCAAGGGATTATTATAGGAGTGAGTTCACACTAACTCCAATTTGATTTTAGTAAAACATATTCTTTAAAACATAAGTTGATGTTCGTAAAACGGCAACTTCTTTTATCTGTAATTTAGGCATTCTGAAGGAATAATTACTGGTGATGGTGTAATCAAATAAAAACAAAAGGATACTTCCTTATTCAGTTCTATTCTGTGACAGATTGATTCCAACAGGGAAGAAGTCAGCTGTGCCATTTAACTCTTCTTTGATTTAAATTTGATGTCACTTATAATTATTCTCTGTTGCTCTGGTGTCTTTGACACGATCAGATTTTGCTTGAAGGGCATGATCACATTTTGTCATTGTAAGATTCTCCAGTTCACCAGCTATTTTAGCATTAACTTGAAACATTGTGGGACATAAGTTTGCCTCATTTTAGCCAGAGAAAGCCTCTTGCAGCTCATTGCTTTTTGATGGTTTGCATTGCTTTTTTCCCCACTGTTTGTGTTCTAGAAAAATTAGAAACTGTGTATTTAATTCTTGCTTCTGGGACTGATTCAGTGCATAACCTCAAGCATATTTGTTATGTCCTTTGCTGCTTAACCAGCCCAGCCCAGCTGCA
The DNA here is from genome assembly GCF_059628265.1 of Tinamus guttatus. NCBI lineage: Eukaryota > Metazoa > Chordata > Aves > Tinamiformes > Tinamidae > Tinamus > Tinamus guttatus. The sequence continues at coordinate 712,246 of NW_028288570.1, read as the reverse complement.
AAATGCAGAAACCACTTAGACATTTTTTTTTTTTAGCCTCAGTGAAGTAACAGAAGATCCAGAGAGGCACTGAGAGGGAAAATATTGTTTATGTTGTAAACTACATTCTACAAATGGCTTAGTTATGATGCTCTACAGTCATAAAGAGTCTAACGGATAGTGGGAAAAAACAGAGCATAACTGTGGTGGGAACCTGTGCTTGTATAGGCCTACTGTGAAGCTGACCTGTACTACTGTCAGCGGGAGCTTTTAAAGTGTCTTTATTGTTCAAGCAGTCAAAGCAAACAGCAGCTGAGAGGGTGGGCTAGATCAAGTTAATTTGTTGACAATAATGTGAGTTTTCTCACAGATGGAGTAACACGGACAGTGCAGCTGTTTGTCGGTGTACCAGCATGAGATTGAAGCAAGGCTGGGTTGTGCTAACAGCTGAGTGGAGGCACTTGTATTAACATGAAGTTCAAAGGAGTGGAAAAGTAACTCAGCAGAGATCTACTTGGCACACATACCTGTGCAGAGAGAAAGACTGCAGAATATCTGCCTGAGCTTAGTAAACCATAGCTAAAACAAGTCCTTCTACCTACATGCAATAAGCTGATCTGCACCAAGATGGCAAGAAAATTTGCTATGAACACATTATTGCTTAGGGTCATACATTTATATCCACTTAAACTAAGCACCCTAAATATGAAGCACCACATAAATTTAAACGGTTTCAGTAGCTTTTTTATATGAGTACACTGGTACTTCCCATTGCTTGGCCAAAGTCTCAGAATGAGCTTAGTAATCAAGGAAAATGAGATGGCAGAAACATTAATCTCTGGCTTGTTTATGAGCTTCTCTGCTACTTTAACGAGGAGAGTTGCTACTTATGCTTCTTTCGCGTTCCTTTTTCTCCTGGAATATTTAGTCATAGAGTTTTAATGACACTATAATAGAAGCCGTGCTTGTAATAGCTAGTGAAAATCCAAAAGAAGAATTGTTTCCATAGATTTTCTTCAGTAACTCCCTAACTACCCTTTAGATGGCACTACAAAGCAGATTATTTCCAGAAAGAGAATTATTTCCATAATTCTCAGTAATATATCTGAATCAAACTACTAGGGATTATATTTTTCTTGACGTGACATAACCTGACTTCACTTGAGTTTTTGTCAAAACAGAAATCAGATAGGGCAACGTCTTAAGAAGAAGATTATATTTAAACAGAATAGCATCATCTCATTTTGAAATCTGATATTAATTCTTGAGCGTCATGCTGCACAGTAGCCTTTAAAAAAATCCTCTAATTTTTGACTCAATTTCTCCTGCAAAATAAAAACATTTGCTTAATATCCTTAAATTTGCTTAAATATGAGGTAACATTGCTATGAATGACCAGCAGAAAAGGCTATCCAGGTTCATTTCAATGAGTAGGAATGAATGGAAAATTATTAAAATTATCTTTGTTGAAATTGAACTCTGAACACACCTGTCACATCCTACAGATCATTTGCTAACCTTCTTGTTTCCATCTTTATCAAACTACCCTAAAACATTTTGTCTTAACAACATCACACCTTTCTCTCCAGGACGGGCTGGGGTTTGGACAGGTACTGATTCTTACTGTTCTCCCAGGTGTCTTACTGTTCTCCAGGGTTTCCTGATGTTTCATCAAGGAGTAATCCAAAGGAGGGATTTTTTTTTTTTTTCTGGAAAGGAAGAAAGAGAGAAAAATCACAGCTGATCTCACACCCAGAGACAAAAATAAGAAAATCAGAACAACCTGGAGCTCCGTGCATCACTGCAGCAGTCTGCGCTCCCCGGGCTGGGAGGGGGACGTCTCCGGTGGCGCTGTCCCCATCTTGCCTCTGCCCCGCTCAGCACTCCGCGCACCTCCCTGCGCCCTCTACTGAGAAAAAACAACAAAAAAGAGTATTGCCAAAACTGCCTTTTGCACCTAAACAGGGCAAAATATTAGTGACAAAATTTCCAGTTTGATGGGATTCTATTTCTGTTGAAACATTTCTGATTTCTTCCATTTCAAAGATGTTTGACTAGATTTGGAATCAACATTATCACTCCAACTCCTGTGGGGAAAAAAAAGGCTTACTAAAAACTTCTGAACTGTCTTTGAAAATCAAACACTTCCCCCTAAGGTCTCTCAGAGAACTGCAACTCACATAGGAGTATAAGAAGTATGAACAGTTTCAGTAGAGCAAACACATGAGAAAAGCTGCTGGAAATAAATGTCTGTTTTGGAGACTCAAAATTTCATGCCCAAAGGGAAGAGGAAGCCTCAGGACTACTTACTCAACTTAAATCCAAGTCATTCTGTCAGAAGCAGATTTGAGAGGTTGTAACATGCAGAAAACTTACAGATCTGTGAGAAAAGTAACCTCTGATAAGAGGGACTAATGAGCAGCCCAACTGGTAACTACTCCAAGTGAAGGAACCAGAGTACTTTCTCCTTTTTAAGCACAGAACCATGCTGGTCAGGGTACACTGCAAAGGATATATTCAAATATTCTAAATTTTTAGGGCCAATTAATCACGCAGACAAGAATGAGGAAAGTTTAGGTAGAACACTTCATATTTAGGTAGAAGAGGTGTCTGTCTGAGGATGTAACACCCTGAAAAGGGTTATAGGCGAAGGGGAGAAATGACAGTGGATTTCTCTAGAAAATCAAATAAACACAGGCTATAGTTGAGACTGTGTGACTAAATGACTAATACAGTTATCAGATAAATATTAATACCAACTAAAAGGTAAAGAAAAAGAATTACTATCCTTATTTGATGTGAGGAGCACTATACCTAGTTCAAGTTTTTAGGCTGTAGTAAGAATCACAGAAGACTGAGGAAAACATCGCTAGAACACTTTTAAAAGATTGAGAAATTGGCATTTGGACAGAGAGGCACACAGGAAAAGAGAGAGGCTAAATCTATTTTCTTCAGCAAAAAAAAAAGATTAGACTCTTATAATTTCATCAGTTTATGAGTATTGACAAGGAATAAAAGTTTTAGAAGTCCAGCAGACAGTAATGTAATTAAGCTGACAGTCTGGAAGCTGAAATAGAGAGAAATCACAGCAGAAATAAAACATCAATTTATAACTAAAGACCTGCTGGTTATCAGTCTTTAAATCAGCAAGTTTAAAACTAGGTTCTGCCACACTGAATCAATTGTTAAGTCGGTTCAGATAGTTTTCTGAAACATATGAGTTCTTGATCAAATGGAAATTAATCACAAGTAATTTTTCATCACTTTACAGAAAGGCAGACAACTGCTCTCAGTTTCTTTGCTAGCATTCTAATCCATGATAAAACTGATACAATAATTGGGAAGTGTGGTACTTAGCCTTTTGGAGGGAGGTTGGATATGGATTCATAGGTTTTGGCTTTGAGGATACAGTGGAGAATGGAAATTCTTGTACAACTCTCAATATTTCTCAACACTGAGTACCTCGAAGCAAGTAAAGTAGGAGATGTGAAAAATGCCTATAAAAGGTGAATTAAGGCCAAGCTACCATGTAGTTTCCATGTATTACTGAAAAATTATTAATTTACCCTTTTAATGAGGCATGTTATTACTACAGCAATTCTATTTTTTTCCTTTCAAAAGGGAAACTTAAATTTTTAGAGAATTGCTCCAAAGTAAAATTAAAATCAGTCAGTTCTGTACATACAGCAGTAGATACATCATTTGCCATTGTGATAAAATGCAAAATCTATCCATTATAGGGTATCTTATTATTGTCTAGGAAAGTTTTTACTTGCTTACACTAATCCTTATGCAGACATAAATTTCTGCAGTACTTCACTTCTTTTTAGTATTAATTGTTAATAGAGACAAATTACTGTAGGTTTTGATTCATAACAGCTTTGACTCACAATCAGTGATACACCTTGACTCTAGGAATTCTTTAATAGGACTGAGTTGCATAGGAAAACATGGTTTGACACAAGTAATAGGTAGGAAACAAAATTGTTCCTAGTTTTTTTGGGAGACATTTATCTGGAGGAGAGGAAAATGAGTTCTCTCACCTAGTAGTAAGTATTTAGAATTAATATTCAATGGGAGCAGAGACTAGTTCCGTGGACTCTATTCTCTCTCTTGTTCTCTTTTGGGCAAATTGAAGTTTAATTATTTCTTGAGAACAGGAAGAGCACAAGAAGGAAGTGGCAGAGATCCCACCTCATACCACCCACATGGGCAGACTATGCTCATCATGAGCCCCTTGGGTAGCACAGTTAATTGTATCCCAGTCTTCCAAACCCAGGAGAGTTATCCTACATCTCTATGGTGCTGCATAAATCAGAGGCAACTCTTATCATTGACATTTTTGCTATCTGAGAAAGGTAGCTAAGCCAGAGCATACTCTGGGGGCAGTCTAAGCCTGGGATTCCTGGATGGAGGGAACTGCCTCTCTCTCTTGGATGTGGAGAACCTTGTCCCCCTGGAAAAGTTGCACACCATTCTCCTTAGCATTTCTGACTTTACCATTTTCACTCGTTGGCACAGAACCCTCCTCAGATGGCACGTGCAATTCTTATAGGATGATATATGAAGGACTTTTTGTTAATAATAACTTTTTTTTGGTGAATATATTAGCCTGAGAAAGAGCTAAGTAAAAGGTTAATTAAGAAATCATTTGACTTTGAATTTCCCCACGACTGGAGTTTAGCTAAGGGCTCCTATTTTCTCTGAGATTATCTATCAGAATATTGACATAACATCATAACATTTATTTACATTTCTGGTTATAAGTTCCACCCTCCTTCCTTCCCAGAATAGAGCCACTTGAAAAGACATTTCTTTGAAAAAAATGAATCTTCTGTAGATAATCCATATTTTTGATCCTGGCCTGTAGTTCTCATATACTGGACTTCCTCAGTGGTTGATAGCAAACATCATGTATAAATCACAGGCTTTTAACTTGCTTAAGATGCAGAAAGATTTTACTTATTTTCTAAAAAAATTACACTCTTAGTGACAAGTTGGAGAAGAGAGCTGAAATATCTGCAGTTTCCTAAGGAATAACGTTCAATGTCCTGTTTCTTTGCAGCTACTTTTATACACCAAAGGAGGCTCTGTGGTTTCATAGGACTTTCAGGGACATTCAGTGCAAAAGCCTCATCTGCCTAGAGTCTGTTTCCCCATTTTATACAAAAAGAGCACTTGTACAATCCTGCTCTGCTTCCATCTAGCCTGAATGTCACTGTTATTATGCAGTCCCATTTTACCTATTCAACACAGTCAAGATGTTTCCCAGAACTATGCGAATATATCTAATGAGTAAATGCCACCAGGTGGTGCTGCTAAACATAGTTTTCTGCAAATTTCCATGTGCAATCCAGGGGATATAGTCTAAAAATACATACTGAATAGCTCATTGGAGTTTGCTGAGTTTTACAAAGCAACAGCTGTTTTGGGGGGAGGTAAGCTCAGGAGAGCGTCATCTCTGCCTGGGTACCTGAGAAGAATTAATTCTAGCCAAGTTTCCTCCATGGGCATTTTTAGTGGGTAGAAATGTTTGAAAGAAGTAAACTACACAAGTATTTCAACCACAATCCTCCCAGGCCAAGTAAATATATTTCACTAGCAATTCTATTGAAAAGCAAAGCCAATGTGCAGAGCCCAGCCATTACTCTGACAAGAAGTGGACGGGGGAAAGCAGGGTAGGAATAAGTTTGAATACTGAATTTGGAAAAAAGGCTAATAAAATATAAAGGATATTAATAAATTTCTCCTGTGTTCCAGGTAGATAGGATTTAAAGGAAAAGATGGAGGAATTGGAATAAAGTCAAGAGTTACCACCTCTGAGAAAGAAGATTCTTGAATTTTGACTATATATTCTTGCATGATTCTTTTAGGTATTCTTACTGCTCCAGTGTGCTTAAGAGTACAAAAGCAATATATTCCTGGTATTATATATTAAATCTCTGTTTTGCTCTCCAAGATCTTTATATCTCCATAATTGGAGAGAGCTATTATTTGTTCCGAAATGTTATAGCATAAGAGAAATGTTTATTCAAAATACAGTACCAAATATTAATAAATATTAATAAATTCTGTGTGACCTCGCCTTTTTACCCTGGCTGGTAAGTTTAAAACACTCTGTTTCTCTCATAGATTTCTTGAGGCAGTATTCTTCACAATGAGCAATTGTTTATTGCTGGAATCTATGTTTTTCATATTATACCACTGGCTAGAAACAAGGGCACATAACGTAAAAAGTAAATCTCTTCTAGTGATCTTTACTCAGAGCAAAGGTTTCAGATAACAGTAAGAGAGATTTTTTTAATCATCCTTAATAGGGAAACATAAAAGTCATTCAGGTATTCGTTTTCCTGCTGTTTCTCTTTTTCTCTTCCAAGTTTAAACTTGTCTTATTTATGCCTCAGATCGTTTATGATCATATAGCCAAAGAACTTGCATGGAAAGTTATGATTTGAGATTTGATGAGGCTATTTTCCTTGCTGACAGGGAGCCAAAGATATATCCTCAGCATTTATTTACATATTATCCCCACTTTCATGCACAATAGTAGTCATATAACATAACTTCAGAGTTAAACACTTGGGTACTGTTCCCAAGAAACATTTTTGTCTTTTTGCCATTTCTCTCTCTCTCTTGTTTTTTTTTTTTTTTTTTAGTTATGTAGTATTTTTTTTTCATTATGCTTCTATTTGGCAGCTTTGCTGAAGTTGCTTCTCAGAAATTCTTCCTTTCTCTCCCCTTTTCTTTTTTTTTTCCTTTCATGTCATTTTTATTTAAATTGGTGTAGAATGCTACTGCTTCATGCCAAGCAAATTTGAGCGTACTTGGAAAAAAAGAGAGGCTCAGGGAGCACCAGTCCCATAGTTACTAAGAAAATTTCCTTGAGCTGGTATCCACTTTATTTAACCACCTATCCACTTACTCATGCAGTATTATGAAAATGAGCTCTGCCTTGGTGCACAGTCTCTATCTGGGGACCACCTGGCCCGCTGACTGCAAGGAAGATAGCAGCAGCAAGCTGCTATCATCAGCAGGACACACTGGAAACAGCAATGAGCAAGCAAGGACCAACTGCTCACCAGCTTAATGAGTTACTTGTACTGTCTGAAATAGAGTTAACTTTGGTTATCAGAACAAATGGTAACCTTCCTATCTGGCTGTTTTCTCCTAGGAAGGTGCAAATATTCTGTAGATAAGTGCACAACTGGATCTCTGATCTCCTCAAACTTGTTTTTAGTAAATCCTATCCATAGCCAGGACAGTATTTTTTGGTGATGCAGAGTTCTTCAGTAGTAATAAATAAATTCTTTATGGCCTAATTTACGATTTTTCCTCTTAATTTTAACCTTTCACAGTATCAGGACTTCTGTGGAGAAGTTAACCCTTCCAGAAGAAAACCAGCGATGAAGAAAACCATGGAATGTTGTTAATTCCATGCAGGTGAACAAGGACAAATATGCATTTCTGTGGGAGCTGTTGCTTGACTGGGCAGAATACACACCTAATTAAGTCTTTTTAATAAAATATTCCTTTTGCTTCAAAACCCTCAAATATATCCTTGGTTGTATATTGCAGGGGAACAATATTTTGCTCTTTACAGTCCCACTAATGCCCTGACTATGCTGCTATTTGGTGACTGATATAACAAGCACTGACATAGCAGAAGTAGAGCAAAGTACTGAGCCAAAAAGCAAAATTTTTCAGCTTGAACCAGTATAGAGGCTAGCAAGTAGTGCCAATTCAATCTTTTTCACCTGTGTTTGTGTGGCTGTAATGAGCAGAAGAAATGAAATCAAAATACAGTATCAACTTTCCAGCATATAGGTATGATATCTTTAGAGACGTGAGTAAAAAGCCTAGTTCCTAGTACACAAATGTGACCTATCGATTCCTCATTTACAAGGAGTCTAAACATTTCCACTGCTGGTGACAAAAGTGCCTGCAGGTCTGAGACCAAGTGCCACCTCCGGCTTGTGATGGCTAGCTTTTCTCAAGCAAAGGAATCAAGAAAAAATCAGACTTCAATAGGAATGCAAGCAGGCCAAAGGAAAACGAGAATAGTCTATCGCATGAGCAGATGATGTGGGTGAAACTCAGAATTCAAGAGCACTGTGCTCTGTTGCCTTATGCTGGCAGGAAAAGCTAAAGATGTGCATACAAGAAGATACATAGAATTTGAATTGGCAAGGCCCGCTGTGAGATACTTTGAGAGCGTGAGGTTGCTCTTAAAATCTTTTTTTTTCTTTCTAGCTTGTTTTTCAAAACATAGAGCTACCATTCCTACTGCAAATTTAAATTAGTCTCTCATGGGAGAAAATTTTCCTCGTCTATCATGAATGGTAGCATGAGTTTACTCATCAGATCTCATTAGTCAAAGAGAAACAATATTTAACAGTGTTAGGCACCAGCAGTCATTTTTAAGTATTTATAACAGGATCTTCAAACTTAAGGAAAAATCTTGAAAACATTTCCTGAATATTGAGAATAGGAAAAATACTCTGCATTATGAAACTTCACTACTTGTAGTACTTGCAGTTGCTGGCAACTACCATCAAAGATAATCATAATTGCATTTCAAACTTCATCTTGATGTAAGAACTGTAAGTTTTAGCACTTAATGAGTTTTTAGGTTTTTGTCTACAGGAAGCTAGAAGATTTTTTTTTGAGTTCAGTAGTTTTTTTCTAGCCCATGGTGAACAATTATTTTCAGAACAGTGAAACAATTTCTAAAAAGTAGTACATGCTTGGATAGCTCTGCAGTCAGTTAACTTTGCTGATGGATATTAACTTCCTTGATAAGAAATTCAGATTATATATAAATTTACTAATGATAATTCATATCACTTCTAGAAGAAGGCAATTTATTTCAATTTAGGAACATATTTTTCTTTAGACTACTTAAAATAAACCCGTTTGGAAATCAGAGCTATTTTGAAGAAATTGCATTGGAACTGAAATATTCAGAACAAATAGTAGTCTCAGCTTTTCAGATTACTGCTACAAAGTTTAAAGTCTAAAGAAGGTTTAAAGTTCCTCTTTATTAATTAAACCTCAGGTAAACCATATATTTGGATACTGAATTAAACAGGAAAGTTTAAGTAGGTAAAATTATGAATAGTTCTTTTCATTTTTGGCAATTTAGATGGTAGTAGTTAATTAAGCAAAGCACTGAGATAGCTCATGATGAAGTTTAACCTTTCTGCACAGTAAAATATATTCTTATAACTATTACTGTTTTAAAACAGAATGGAATAAGCTACAACAACCAAATATGGAGACCAGATGTGATCAGTGAACTATGCAATTATTTCAGAAGAATATAACAAATAGTGAAGAATATTTGCTTGTTAGGACTTAGAGAACACTACAATAGACTTAGTAACATACTGAAAACTTTTTAGAAGCTTACCCTGATTTCTGGGCCTGGATTTTCCTTATATGTTATGATACCTGCTTACCAGGGAGAACATATCCGTTAAGAAACCTTTCACGTATCTGAAGACACGTATCAAGAAGAATCTTTCATTGGCTGAAGAAGCCTGGTTCCTCCCTTGATCCTTGCAGGCCACATGTCCAAACTTCTGGTCACCCTCATTACTTTCCACTAAACTGTCCACAGCACCTCCACCTCCAACACTGCAACTCAGTATTGCAGAATGGAGCAGAAAGGGTGGCCACCAGCTGGTATAGAAAAAAAAACAGAAATGCACTGTGCAAAATATAAAATTTGCAGCAGTCACATAGAGGTGATATTTCACTTCTAAAACAATCCATAATTTTGTGAATTCTGCTCGTTTATTTCACAATAATTCAAAATAAACTAAATATTCTTTATTCTAAAATTAATTAAAATTAATTAAAAAAGCAAGGATGGAATTTTCAGGATTCTGGTTTAAGTTTCACTCACCTACATTATAGCAGCATCTGAATTTTGTTCGCTGGAACTTGACTCTCAGATGTGAAAGAACCGTGTGAATAAAGATACTAACAAGCATGAATATTTTCTAATTTAATTTAGTATCCTGACTTCATCAATGATGTAGAACAGGGCAACATTTTGAAAGCCATAATACTCATCTTCTTTAAAAACATATTATTTGCTCAGTGCTGTGAATAAACAAGAGAATCTCTCTTGTGGTCACTGAGCTGAAGTAGGAATCTGATGTCTTTTGTTATCTAGAGAATACAAAGCAAGACTTGTTTCTCCTACAATATTAGATCATCAAAGCTCCAACATTTTTATTACTTTGCTTACTCCAAAGTATATCTATAGGCCCCTTAAGTGTTTTGCTTGCATGAAATATCGTAGTCTTCTATATAAAATAGTATCGTCTCTGGTGGTTAAGGTCAGAGAGCCTATGAAAAATGGTGAAATGAATTGTTTCATAACAGACAAGAGCTCTAGAATAAATACTTTTCAGAAACAGCAAACTTTTTTAGTTACAGAAATATATTTGCATGCCGACTAGTGCACTCTGGCCATTAGTGACTGCAGTAAATGAATATGTTCTTGATATCAGTTAATTAAGAAAAACCTTGTGATAGACTCATCAATAAGGACTGCATTAAGTTCAGTGGTTTATAAAATGCAAAACATAGGAAAAAAGACCTGCCTTGTGATACTCTATGGCTTGACAGAACTTTTAAATGTCGTATTCTAATTTCAGTTTCAAAGCTTAGAATAATTGTGGTAGCAGAAATGACAATCTATTAATTGCAGCCAGGGTAGTTAACATGCTTCGGAAGGCACATTTACCATTTCAGGATAAATAAAGCTAGACAGGCAAAATAACACCATAATTACAGAAAACAATGTGGCAGTTTGGCCATTATCTTAAAAACAAATCCCAGATGAAAAGACCTGGCTTTTGAACAATGTATGTGCAATTAATTTAGAAAATGTGTGACAATGTGATGTTTTATCCCACGTTAATTTGATTTACAGTGTAACTTACAGTATTGTGGCTTTACACAGTCCATGAAGAATTCAAATCTAAGCACAGATATCATTAACAGAAACGGCAGAGCCCTGCATATTCACATAAGAACTTTATATATAAATGATGAGAAGGAACATTATTGCGACCTTTGGATCAAGCCTTCAGCAGAACACAGGAGGAGCATCTTGTGGCTCTGCCATGATCACACAGACTCCTTTAAAGGTGTGCAGCTCTGCATTCATTTCAGAGTTGAATTTGCCTTTAACAGGCTGGAAGTAGGCACTCTGTATTTTCCACATATTTTCCACTGGTGCTTAGTAGCATAAGCACCTCAGAACATAGAACAATGGGATGTTTCAACATTTATATGATGGCATTAGCTAAAACACTTGTCCAGGAGATGTGAGTTTTCAGCATTTCTCAGTCTTTGGGGTTATATGCCCTGGGAAAGAGTGCTAGTCATTAGTGTGCAAATACATGGAGCACAGTGTGAGCTAGTGCTGCTGTTCCAAGTCAACTTACTGTGTCACCAGGACTACAATAATCACAGAATAGGAACGAGGCAAAGAGAATGACTGATTTTTGCCTTGTATTTAGGGTGCCTGGAAGAGACCTATGGTCTTCTACTACTCCTGGTAAGCTTTTTTATTCTTAATTTGGATGGATAATCTTTCCAGGAAACAGAGTGATCACAGGTGAAAGTTAGGCTCTACAGCTCTTTTATGCTAAATAACTGGAGATTGACTTCAAGTGATGATGAACAAAACACTCATGAGGCCAAAACAAAATAAGCTAGAGCACAAGGGTTTTTTCCTAGCAGAATTCCATGGAGACTAGGATGTAGGAGACATAGGTTCTACCTTGCTCGTAAAAGTCTCTCAGCTGAAGACAACACTTCCTAGCCAATTTCCTTAACTCTAATTTACTGAAAAATTGCTTAGGAGCTCTAATATATTCTGTTACTAGAAGAGTTAACTACACTAAGGATTAATACTTAAATATTATTCTTAAGATGAATTAATACATTTAGAAAATCTGGATCCCAAGTAGCTATAACCACTATAAATATTCCTATGATTTAATATACTGCCAATGAATACTTCCTAAACGCATTGATTAAGAAAGTCTTCTACATAGACTGCAGGTCCTTGGATGGAAAAGAGGGTAGCCAAAACCTCCTTCATCTCTCCAATGAATGTATAAGGACTAATGAATTCTATCCCTTCCTTTTACCCCAGGGTTATGTGCACGAAATGCAGATTTTTTCCCATCACAGAAAATATGCTGTGTGTGGCAAGCATTTTGAATAGCCTAATTTTCTACCATTGGGTCAAGAGGAAAAAGACTGTAAAAAAGAATAGGATTTATAATGTGGTTATTTAGCAGCTCAGTCCAAAGACCGCTAAAGCTCTTGAGGGTTTTTCCATCAACATATTTGGAATCAGGCCACTAATGAATAGGAGGAAGGGAATTAGGAAACTAAGCTTGTTTAGTTGAATTTCATTTGAATCTAAGTAATATTAGATGCAGATCAGTACACATTACTATGCCTAGCTGCTGAAATAAGCCTTTTTGCCAGCGGGATTTTTTTCTATCAAATGGCCAGTGTACTAAAAGAACAGAGTGCAGAGTTTATCTCAAAGTATCTAGTGGGTTAAGGACAAAGAAATGTAAATGTCTGATAGATGGGTTTGGGGAGAATTTGCATGCAGCAAACAATATGGGATTTCTTTCTTTCTTCCATAAATGTAGTGATACTAAAGTAAAATAAGAAATCCAATTTCTATATCTCATCTTCATTGAGAAAAAGTTCTAGGCTCTTTAAAAAAGTAATATGCTTACACAGAAATCATAAAGTTAAATAGAAAGATTAGGCTTTTCCTTTGGATAAGGGGGTGCATGTTAGGAAATTCTCTTTATGCATTTCCATTTTAGTTTCCATGTCTGGTCTTGACTAAACTGGCTTTCTTTGTACATGCTGGCTATGTTTAAGGAATCAATTTTAATTGATCATTTATTCACTTTCTAATTACCATCATTAAATCCTTGACACTCTCCAGTAGCACAATGAACACTAAGAGAATAGTGGCAATGTTTAACAATGTCTTAGAATCTATTAGGTTCCATGCGTAATCATTATAAAAGTGCAAGACAGTGGTGGCAAAGGTTTCAGGACTATAATTTTTATAATAAGTGATACTCTCAACCTTACCAGCAACCTTAAGTCCAAATGCCCAGCCTAATACTGATTATAGAGTGCTAATCTGGACATTATGGAACAGTTCACTGTTTTATATCAGATTTTAGCAGTGTGAAGATTGTCATGTTGAAAGAATCTGGACCAAATCTGTTTTGAAACAATGAAAAGCAATGCACTAAGTGAATGTAGGTTATTTTGTGTCAGAAACATTAAATTATACAGGAAAAAGTTACTGAGTGAACAAGGAAGAAAAAAACAAAACAAAACAAAACAGAAAAAGCATCTGGAGAGCGTTCTAAGAGCTATTGAAATCTCTCCTTCACTTCACTGGCTTTTGGATTGCTCTCCACTGAAAAAGGACAAGCAGCCCAGCTCAGAGACAAGCACATACTGTTGTTGCAAGAGCAATATGCTCAAGATAAAGCATGCTTGGGCCTGGGGAAGAGGAAAGGTATGCCAGCAGTCTGTGACAATCTGGTCACTGGAGTGCAGAGTACAACAATGCATCCAGATTTACTACAATGAGCACGTAATTCATCCATTATACCCCATCAGCTGGTAAGCCCCCCCACCTACATTGCCATAAATTTGGATTGCTTTCTGGGAACTCCAGATGATTATAAAAGGTAATGTTCTGTCTAGTCACCTGAAAAAAATAGATTCCAGATTTTCTACTTAATCATTTTACTGCTTGGCAGTAAATGCTATTTTGCTGTGCAGACTATTGCAGAAACACCTAATTGATTCACCACCATCAGTGCGTTACATCATCCTCAGCAATAAACAGCTTGATCCCAATCCAGGCCAGCTTTTGCAGCCAGTATACCAGAACAGCTTCTGCGAAACCATCTGTGACTGTCAAGTCTAATGGGCTGGAGGCATGCACTGTTAAAGTGAGCAAGAGTCATCCTAAGCCAAAAGCTGGGAAAACTACCTTGTTTAATGCCAAAGTAGATACATTCCTGCAATTCTTTTAGTCTAGCAGGTGACTTTATTCAACTGGTTGCTCATTCTTTGCATCTTCTCAGTAGAGTTTACTACAGTGCATATTTTTAATGTAATATAATATTGGTTAATTGATACTGAGTGAAAATTATAATTGAATTTCTCTTTCATATGTTTATTGTGAACTTTGTGACTAAGTTAAAAATGCACAGTTAGAACAGCACCTTGTTTTGTTTTTTTGGGTTTTTTTTTTGGTGATTTGCACAGTTAAATTTTCTGTCCTCTAATTACACCAACATATAAAAAGCATAAGGTCTAGAATGGGAAGAGATTGATTCACTGTCATCTTCTTCTTCTTTTTTTTTTTCCTTTCTTGTTTTGCCCTGTCACGATTGAATTTATTCACCAAATGTCTTAAATGCCTGTATAGTAATGCAAAAATGTGAGAAATAAGCGAAAGGCACTGGAATGCTTAAAACATGCTCATGACTATGGCTGAATAAGCATAGGAGAAAGGTATTGACATAAATCTGAGGATTTGGTCATTGTTCAGAATGACAGGTGGGACAAGAGGACACGTTGCTTCATATGCTATGAATTCAGACATTTTGTGTGAGGTCCAGAACATTAACGCATTTACAGGTCATAAAACTATAACTGATTTAGAAAGAAATGGCTGAGAATCAGAAGGTGAGAGCAGTTTGGACAAGAGTGATGAGGAACACAATAAAAATTTATCATGCATAGTAACTGAAAAAATGAAGCAATGCATTTCAAGAGTGAAGAAGCATGTAAGCTCACAGAATGAGTAATAAGACCTCCTGAAACTACAGTTGCTGCTAGTTTATGTCTCCTGCGACTGTTCCTAGGCCAAGCAGCAGTGCACCACTTGGAGTTTCTGCTCCATGAACAGACATATGGACTAAGACTTAAAGAGAAAATCGCTCATCAGTAAACAAATTTCCTTTGACGTACATTCATAGAATCATAGAATGCTTAAGGTTGGAAGGGACACTTAGAGGCCATCTAGTCCAACCCCCCTGCACATACAAGGTCACCTAGAGCCTGTGGCACAGGACTGTATCCAAGAGGGTTTTGAACATCTCCAGAGAAGGAGACTCCACAACCTCTCTGGGTAGCCTGTTCCAGGGCTCTGTCACCCTCGCTGTTAAAAAATTTTTCCTTAAGTTCATGAGGAACTTTTGGTGTTTCAGTTTGTGGCCATTACCTCCAGTTCTGTCAGTGGCCACCAGTGAAAAGAGGCCAGCATCATCCTCCTCACGGCCTCCCTTGAGGTACTTATAGACACTGATTAGATCCCCTCTCAGCCTTCTCTTCTCCAGGCTGAACAGGCCCAGCTCCCTCAGTCTCTCCTCATAGGGCAGATGTTCCAGGTCCCTGATCATCCTTGTAGCCCTACACTGGACTCTCTCAGCAGCTCCACATCCCTCTTGTACTGTGGAGCCCAGAACTGGACACAGTACTCCAGATGTGGCCTCACCAGGACTGAGTAGAGAGGCAGGATCACCTCCCTTGACCTGCTGGAGACGCTCTTCTTAATGCGCCCCAGGATCCCATTGGCCTTCTTGGCCACAAGGGCACACTGCTGCCTCATGGTCAACTTGTCGTCCACCATGACACCCAGGTCCTTCTCTGCAGAGCTGCTCTCCAGAAGGTCAGTCCCCAGCTTGTACTCATGTCTAGGGTTATTCCTAGTTGTCTTTATGCACATTGTCTATGACATTGTCTTTATGCACGTTACTGCTCATGTATTTTGCAAGCAACCCCTTATACATCCCAATGCGATATTTGGGATTCTTTTTTTTTTCATTTTTTTTCCTTTTTTTTTCCAGCAGCAGCAGCATAAAATTACAAACATATGTTGAACTTGTGATCCATTATCCACACCTGAATTTTCCTCTGTAAGTGATGGCTTTGCATTTTTTTCTTTTCTTCAATTTAGTTGATTATTATTGACCATATACCATACTTGAAGGGCGAAAGAGGTATGTTGAAGAGAGGAAAAAATAAACTCCTTTACTAAAAAGTCCTTCTGGAAAAAAGAACTCTTCTTAAAGCCACGACTCATGCTGTGAAATGGAGATGAGCTCATACAAGGACATACATTGGAAGGCCATGGCCCCACATTAGCCTGCGTCTACAGGTTGGTCAGTAAGGCAACCATCCTGTTGGGCTTGTGGATGTCTAAGCAGAAATATTGAGAAGTAGCTGCTGAGTGAAAAATCTAACCATTCTTTTATAAGAACAAGCTAACTGTAAGAAGAGATTTAGCAATAACTACATATACCAGACCAGAAGTACCACAACCAGATGTTTACAAAACTTTAGGGACTTATTTACTAGTCCTCCAGGAACAAAGACGCACTGGTCATCACGCGGCCATTTCCCTGCAGGACCTGCAATGTGCAAAGAACATACAGAGGTATAAAAGCTAGGACTTTGTAGACAATATTAGATCACAAATGTGAATGTGAAGCTGTCTAGAAATAAGCTATTCTGAAATTTTAGTAGAGGAATCTGAGGAAGCTGGGTAGTTTGGAAACTTGAAAAGGTAATCACTCGATTTAAGGAATCACTCTGGACATAAATAGCTAAAGTGGAATGTGCAATATAACATAAATTTTAAAAAAATTCATCAATGGACTCTGGATTGTGAAAATAGAGCAGAGTAACTTTTATCTCTAGATATTTACTCCCATATGCTTGAATATCAAGCACATGTTTTTACAAGATTATTATTTTCAAAGTTTTAGTTATGTAGGAAAGATTCCTAAAACCATTTAATTTTCACATCAGAATGCTAAAAAAGATAACTGTATGATGGGATACTTACATGAAGATGCAAAATTATACTGAACTGTATCTGCAGTAGCATCTACTTGTCTTGAAGATAGGCTATGTCTGCATATGTCAAAGATGACCCTATATGTGCAGTACATATAGAAATGATAGAGGAAGAGAAAGTTAGAATAATAAGACTACTTGATATAACTGTCAAAAAAAATGAAGGATTGTAGCAAATTATATTTTAACCACATTTGTGACTGTTAGACAAGTGGATGTATATATAAAACATAAATTCGTATGTTTAAAAATCAATTTCACCATTTGCAATTACCATAAAAATGGATTGCAATTATAATGGACATACTGGAAATTATTTATATCTTGAAAGGTATTCACGAAGTGCATTCTTGGAAATGAGAGCAGTATTAAATGAATTCCCAGCTCCACCATTACAGAGATTACCACAGCTCTACATCTCTACTGACAATTCTGTTGTATAATTTAACTCCAAAGAATTTATGAGCTACAACCCACTTTTGCCATGGTCTCACACAGAGAGATCAGGATCAGAGCACAAATTTTTAATGCCACTTCTCTTGCTTAGGTAAGTTTATCTGTTTAAAGAAATTTTGTTTATATGAGCGCTGCAGGAAATCAATTATATATCAGCTGCTTCAGAGAGAGTCCTATTTTATTTTCTATCACTCTGTCAGACTTGATTGATGACCAAAAATCTTGGATTTTCAGTTACCTGGGGAAAAAAAGTACTCAGTGGAGGATATATAATAGAGAGCAACTAAAAATAAAGTGACAGCAATCACAGTAAAGCCTGATAACTGATTCTCCAGTGTCCAACATAAATACTGGTGTAGGTGCCTTTTATGCATTTTGCAGGAAGAGCTAGATGTTTGATATGTATTATGTGAGTTTGTATAAATCAGTTCCTTACTCAGCCAACTTTACAAAACAGTTCATTTTCTATTTGCACTTAGCCTCAAAAAAAACCATAAATACAATAAAAAATGGAAATAAAATTTTGAAAGTTGATGTACCTGCTACTGCTTTTTTTTAAATGCATTTCCTGAATATATGCAACAATGTACTTGCAAACGTTATGAAATTTGACAATTTTACTACTGTGCAATATACCAAATCTATAAAAAATGACTATGTTATGATGGGTAGCTAAATATCTCCATATTTGTATCAATGGACCTCTGAATAAGCTGCTTTTCACTCTCCAAACATGCTCATACCTTCTTTAGCTGCTTGGGTTTGCACAGTATATGCAGCTGGCTATTTCACCTAATGATGCAAAAGATCAGCTAGATAATGTGGCTCTTGAAGTGTATTTACAATTTGAGATGGATCCCAAATCAAGTAACATTCTGCAGATAGGAGCTGAGATGACTTCATAAGAATTTAGGGTTAGTTTATGCTGAAGGAGAAACTGTAGTGTCATTTGACCAAGACTGTTACAACGTGCAAAGGTGACTATGATCTGCTGGCAGTAGGGACTTATGAATCCTCTCAATATGCAATGGCTTAGTTGTGCTCCACTGTCCTATTGACCTTCCATGTACTCTCCTGCCTTTTATTTATACCTTCTAAGATGAGTACAGATATACGTGTGCTGCTAATGGTAGAAAATAAAAAAGTTCAAAGGAACTAGCAGAAGATATTTTTATTGTAGGAAATGCAGCTTGATACCCTTAAAAGTGTGTTTAAGACTCTCTGTGGTCTATATTGTTTCCAGGATGAGGTCTTAGGGAGTAACATAAACTACCACACTGACAAGGAAATGTATTGTATGGGTTGAATCCCTATTGAAGTCAGTGGGAATTTTGCCATTGACTGTAGTGGGGCCAAGATATCATCTAACAAATTAGAGGCTTTCTTGTTTTAGGCTCTAGGACATGGGCATGTGGAGACCAGGGCTACCATCATGTGAGAATTTACTGCTATGTGCCTGCATTTGATTCACAGTATTGCAGTAGTGGGGAGGTTAGGATTTATCTTCTCTTGGAAAAATATTAGTTTAGAATTGCTTCAACCAATAAGTTGACCTGCTGAGCTGACACAACACTTAAAATGAATGGCCTTCCATGAGGTATAAATTACTTACAACTGAAAGTGGCTTGAAAAAGAAATTGTTACAGAAAATTGGCACTAGTATGAAACTTTGGCAGCTAGTAATTTCCACAGACTATAAATTAGCCTGAGATGCTATACTGACCCATTCATGTACTTATTGTAATGGTATCAGTCTAAATTACAAAGAGGCTGAACATGAAATTATTTCAGTTTCATTGGGAGTGAAAACAACAGAGGACATGTCGTGAATTCATTCGATTTCTACAAAATCAGATAAAACTTCAGAAATCAATGCCAAAGAAGTTTTATACCTGCATTGTACTCTTCTATCAAATACCATTTAATGTTATATTTAAAATAAGAGAAAATTGAAACTGTTTATACAAGGATTGCTCATGCAATATAATCCTATGCTCTGAAGTGTTCAGATAGGGGTATCATGTTTATAGGTTTCTATAGAATCACATTTTCTTTCCAGCTATAAGATGTAATAAGACAGAATACCGAGGATTTTGGACACTCACCCTGGGTTCTTTCTGTGAGGTTGTTGCAGGAGTACCTACAAGCCTGTACAAAATTCAGAAATCCCAAATGTGTTCCTCGCATTGGTACAATACACTAGTCAGCACCAGCAGGGTAACTTGATCATTCTAGTCAGCACTTTCTGGATAAGTGTGAGTATTTTGACAGGTAGCACATATTTAAGGAATCCAGTGGATTCAAGCTATGGTGGATTTCTCATCAGAATGATCTATAACAGGTGCATATCTGTATTTTCCAATAAGACGTAGAAGCCCTATACTAAGTAAGCATGATAACACTGCTAAATACATGACAAAGATAGGCGCAGCTGATTGAAAACCCAACAAGTTTTTGCCTACTTCACAGCTTTGAGGACATCTTTGAAGGGCATTTGATTCTGTTTTATTCCATTTATTTTCATTCTGCCATGCAGGGTTTGAGTGACTGTGGAGAGCATACCTTTTTAATGGTTCCACAGGCCTTTCTACAGCCTTTGGATATCTATTTCTGTGAAACATGACAAAGGCAAAAGAAACTTCATTAACTTAGTCATGTCTTCTTATGGCCATTTGGATGCTGTATAAAAATTATTAACAATTTTTTTCAGCCGCTTTTCACTGGCTTGGGCATGCCTCTTGTAAATCTTAATATCTCAAAGGGACTTACTTGCCACCATCTAGGTTTACTGTGAAAATGATATTTGATGATTAATTTTGTCTTCCTAACATCTCAGAAGTCTGTCTTTACACGATCACAGAATCACAGAATGGTTGAGGCTGGAAGAGACCTCCAGAGATCATCTAGTCCAACCCCCCTGCTCCAGCAGGGACACCTGCAGAATGTAAGTATCTGAACTTGTAGAAACAGCCAAAACCTCAGCCTATTTAAATCACTTCATTTTTTGTTTATGTAGGCTAACCATTTCTGAGAGTGTCCTACAAACATTAGGTGCTATTCTTATTTCTGAAGAAACTCCTTTGAAATGCCCTGCCTGTCTGATCAGTCCACCACAATGGCCTTCTTCAGGAAGCTGAAATTTATTTGATCAGGATCTCTATCAGACAATGGTGTGACTATGACATGTACCTGCTTACATCAACAAGCTTTAACGGCCCCAGATGACAAGGAAGAAGAAAGATCACGCCAGCATACCCTAGCTATATGTATATTAGCTAAAGTGCTAGCATGTGCTGGCAGTAGTAAATTGCACCAAAAACTTGTACGGGTTGGCTGGTTGTTACCTTGCTTAATTTTTGCCCTTAAAAAATAAATAGTGACCTAGTTTAAGTTAATTATGTATAGGAAATTTCTGTGGAAATGCCAATGAAACAGATAACAGGATGCTTCCCTCACCTCCTTCTCTTTCTCCTTGACTGTAGAGAAAGCTGAAACTACTTAGACAAGATCTTCAACTTTGCAATGGCCAATGTCCTAACATCTCCTTCTCTTCCATCTCCTCTGTATTGCTGTAGTGACACAAACCTTTTGGATAATATTTAACTAAATGACCTCTGTGCATGTCTAGATCCCAGCTCCTGGCTGCAGACTGGAATGGTCACATGAGGAGTTAATCTCATACTTACATTATTTTGGACAGAAGACATTTGTTGTTTTTCTTTTTCATGCCACTGGAGCTGGGCCAAACAGGTTACCGTAAATAAGTAACATTCTGCTAATACTGACAATAAGACATAATATGTAGTATGTTCAACTGCCAAAATGTGCAGTTATAATGCAGGTTCTAAGAATCATGCTTTTTTTTTTTTTTTTTTTTTTTAACATGCTTTGGAGCTTGGTTTAAGTTTTTCCTGCCCAAAGGGTAGAAACCAACTACGACAACAAGAAGCAGTGTGGGATTTTATGTACAACTCTATAAGTTCATACTTTATGATATGATATATATCCCATATATCTGTCATAAGAATTGGCATCAGTGGTTTTCAGGAAAATAATACTGTGCACATGGATTAAATTTTAGAGACTTACTACTTTGTTTTCTTTATGCACACCAAAATCACTTCTTTCACCCTCTCTCCTCAGCTTGGATAAGCAATTTTCTCTTGCTTCCAGCCATCCCTTTGTGCTATGTGAGCTCCTCCTCTTATTCCTACTTCATCTATCAAGATGTATTTGGCGTTTTTTTGGACAGACACTCTACTTCATTCCACTGGGGAGAAGAATATGGAAGGCAGGAGACGAAAAGCAGCTGAAAAGCATTTTGTCTTAGGATAAATGCATATACTTTTACCAACTATTTTCACAAACACCCACTCCAAATCTTCTTTGGACTGACAATAAGCATTGGAAATTTCATCCAAGTGCTATTTTTCATCTGAAAGTATTAAGCCTCCAAAAATGGGTTTTTACAACATGGCTGCTCAGTCATACATCTCTTTCTTCTAAAAGGTCTGGAATTTAAGTTGAAATTGTTTGATGGCTTTGTAATATATGCCGTCTGAATAAAACATACCTGATTCCTTGTGCACACTGGATGACCAGGTAAGCTGCACGTTATCTATTTGGTCCCTTCTGAATTACTTTGTTTTTGCTGTTCCAAGTGACTGACAGCAACCTGAGGGATAAGTGTTCCAGAACAGCAGATACTGCATTTATAAATTGCTGACTACTGCATCAGAAGAGAATGAAAAGCCTCCCAGTGAAGCAATAATTACCATAAAGAAGAGGGTATTTCCAGGTCTTTGATACTGAAGATCGAAAATAGCAATATAGAAATGGTTTTATCAGACTGAATGCTTTCACACACACTTTCGCATAAATTCTTCTGGGTGTAGGGGATGGCAGTAATAAGCTGTACCTTTGCTAGGATAATTTTTCTGTCTGTATTTATAAAAGACTTCCTTTAACAGCATTTTGCATCAGAAAATCAATTCAGAGAACAGATAACTAAACAAAGCACCAAAGCTCACAGTTTTCAGATATATGAAACTATGTCTAATTCTTGAGAAAGTGCTTACACTATATTTCTTGCCAAAGATTGCTTTATTCTTGCTATCTGCTTAATTAAGATTTTTTTAATATCAGCTCTAGAAATAGAAAAATGTTGTTTTACTCATAAAGATAAATATGTTTTTAGTAACTGATTGAGGTCTTGTATATAATTCCTGCTTAGCAACTCAGGCAAGTGCATTTAAGGTATTTTGTAACCATCATATTTCTGTGCATTTATAATCAAAAATCATGTTTTGAATATATAGATACA
Organism: Tinamus guttatus; assembly: GCF_059628265.1. NCBI lineage: Eukaryota > Metazoa > Chordata > Aves > Tinamiformes > Tinamidae > Tinamus > Tinamus guttatus. The sequence goes on along the minus strand of NW_028288570.1, from coordinate 689,538 downwards.
TTTAGATGGTAAACTGAGTTAGATTCTATTCAGAGAAATCTGAGTATGAACCTGAGTATTTCAATTAATTAAAATGGACTCAGATGAAAACCACAGTTAACAGATGCTATACTGTGATTTTAGGATGCTACTTCCAATGACAAGTAGATTTTTCTTGCATACCATATAAGCAAATGGTATGCAAGGTATTCTCTTGTTTCTCCTAAAATAGCCAAATCTAATGCCATCCAAGTAGAAATAAGGAATGTAACACTTACAGCAAGTGGTCTCCTCGATGAAGGTATTTATCCTGTTGAGATGAAATACTGCAACTCTAAAAACCCATAGACTTCTTCTGGCTGCAGAATTAGTCTATAGAGTTTTCAGGTTCATAATTTGAGCTGAGGCACCTTCTCTTTGCTTCTATCTTTCTTTATTTTCCCAGACAATTTTTTTGGAGATAGTCTTAAAGTTTGAGTACATTTACATGGTTCAGGGTGTATGTGAGAAAGAAGCACCTGGGATCCATTTGTGCAACTAGTGTTTTACAGGAAAGATATTTTCATCTCTTGTCATCCTTGCTCTGTTGGACTAAAAGGAAGCTGTAGAATAACCCTAAATCAATATATCCTGTGCTCTCAAGAAGGAAAAGACAAGTTGTGATCAATATTCATACTTCTTTGTCTTATAAGCTTTTGTTATGACAGCAAGAGATTTGTTCTCTGTCTCTTGTCATCACTTGGAAGAGAAATCTCATATGCTTCTGTCTTCTTATCATTACGTAGATTACTTACTAGTTTTACTAGTTAGTTTATTTTTGCTTTTATATTACAGTAGCATCTATAATGCCAAAATGTGATTAGAGTTCTGACATAATAAACATAATATGCAGATTTAGTAAGACAATGCTGCCCCAAAGAAATTATAGTCCTATATGGGAAATCCAAGAAGTAGAGGAAGAAAGCAGAGACACAGAGATGTGATGTAAATTGCTCAAACTCAGACTGAAATTTTAATAAGGATTAGAAGAGGTCCAGTACCTCTTTGTTTTTAGGTCAGTGTCACTAGGACACAAACTCTCATAACAATCTGTGGTTTTTTTGATTTATCTTTTTTTTTTAAACTGCAAATAGTTGTTAGTTTTGCTCCTGGTACTACCTTTAAAAAAATGAAACAGAAACAATGATAGCAAAAAGCTTTTGACACCAGGCTAATTGTGCTCTAAATTCTGTGGAGATATAAAGAATATTCTTATAGGGAAAAAAAATGCCTTCATTATTTTCTGGCAGTTTTAGAGGGTTTTAATAATGAAGATTTTCATGAGAAAAATGCATATGAATTATCTTTGTGGATCATCACAATAATGAATTGTGATTAATTGTGATTCCTTGTGACAATCAATACTTATCACTATATTCCATACTTTTAGACTTCTGCTCTGTTTCATGTGAGAGAAGCAGGCTGGTTTGTCAAACTGGAGCAGAGGATTCAAAGCTGTGGGACAGCTATATTCAGGTAGTTTACTCATCTAACTACCACTTTCTACTCTTCTACAGAGTGCAGCAGCTCATCAATAACTGGCAAGTTCTCTCCTCCTCACAACATATTAGTCTGGTGGACTTGCCATTTTTTTTTCTTAAAAAATATTATTTAAAAGAATGAATCTTAAGTACTGAAATACTACTTTTCAGTATATTTTCTGTAGCAAGAGAGTTTCATTTGCAAGAGAAAACCTTTGTTTGGAGAGTGGTTTCTTTTTGGTTTCAGAGGAACATATTTCTTTTCTCTTTCAGATCAAAATAGATTATGGCCAGACAGACAGGTATTTAGAAAAATCATTGATTTTATTTCTATGTTGTATTGATTATTCCCACATATACCATCATTATTCATGCCCAGGAATTTCCTTGCTGGCAAATGGCTGAACAGGCTGGTTTAGAGCTGCTCTGGCTGCTCTGCAGCTGTTTTAAATTATATTAGGATAAGACTATGAACAATCTCCTCTCCCCTTTCAGTTTTTAGCTGTCTGAAGGCTTAGCCTTTAGCATAGTGATGTAGTCAAACCCAAATCCAGCCTCAATTCTCTGTTAAAATGGTTTACTCTTATGTTGAGATTGTAATTTGTAACTTATTAGGAAAATCTCTGTAAAACACAAATCCCTGAAAACGAAAAGTGAAACAGAACAGTGCATAGAATAGAAGTAGATTCTCAGGAAGCTTTAAAATGTGCCCAATATGAAATGCTATCAAAACAAAAGATCAACAGATGGTTTCAGCATGAAGACTAGACTCTTTTCTACCTTTATTTATTTCAGGGACTCCATATCAACAGGAGGTGCAAGTTTCCATCTGGTGGTGGAATTTCAGAAATAATTCAAAATGAAAAGCACAATATGTGCTTAATGATACCCTCACTCTGCTGATCAAAGTATTTTTCCTGTTCAATTTTTTACTCAACGTATTATTTTTCTTCCACTACCCATTTTATCCAGTCCTTCTGCCTCCCTCAATTCTCGTGTTGTATAACTTTGCTATCTAACATTTTCCCTACACCATTACGAAGAGTGTATTCCATTCTTCTAGTCATCTCCTTTCCCATCCCACCACAGATTTTAGAACAAGTTAAACTGACTTGTTATAGACAACAAGTAGATTTTTTTACCTTGCAATTTATATACTTTCAATTTTTGTTCTCATCATAACTACATTAAGCTTGCGTATTTCTTGCATATATTTGTGAATGTGCACAAAATGCATTTTGGGTACGTGTTTTTTTCTTTAAAAAAAATGAAAGTATGTCACTTCTCAGTGTGAAAGCAGAGCCCAGAGAACAGCTATGGCACAAAGCCAACAGCGTTATCTGGGAGCACTTCAGCTGTCTGCGAAGAACCACAGAACACATGAGAAGAAATAGGAGAATAGAGTAACATAACATAGCAAAATAGAAGAATAAAAGAAAAGAGTAGAATTCTTTAGCTAAGTTGGAGGACCAAGCCACTTCACCACTCCATATCTTCATTTCCTCTCTCAAGCATTATTTTTAAGCTGTAAGCACAATAAACAGAGGAAAGCTTCTCAGAGGACAGTGTGCCCACGAGCTGTGCGGGTAGTTGTGCAGTTGCACCACATGATGCAGAAACACACTGCGCCAGCCAGAGCAAGGAAGGAATGCCAGGATGTTAAAAACCTCTTTCTCTGCTTTTCCCACTAAAGTGCTAGCACTGAGTCCCAAGCACAGCAATCCCCTAGGGTTTTTAAGTATACTGCTGTCATGCTAATATGTCATCCATTTTCAGCTCTTAGCAGCTTTCAGAAGACATTTAATAAAAAAAATCAAAAAAAATCTGAAAAGTGTCTGTTTCTCATGGGCGCTCTACTAGACATCATATTTGCTCCTTCCTGACAAGAGGTGGAAGAAATTAAAGGACAGTCTCATGTCCATTGCAGATAGTTAGAAACCTTCCACTCAATTTGGCTAGTCATGTATCAGGCATATTTTTCTAAGAGCATACGCCCACCTCAGTACTTGCCTTTAATATTCCTGTTCTGACTTGTCAGTATACACAGCAGGCAGGGAAAAGTGGCCCTCAGTCCTGCTATGTGCACATGCAGTTCCTGTGCTTTTCTCCTTTATTAACATCTAATTCACAACTGAATTTATAATGTTATTAGCAATGTTATTTGCAAAACTCTACTGGCAAGTGCTGCGGCTCCAGGAGCTTTTATATGAGGTGTTGAAAATGTCAATCTTTTTACATTCCTGGTAGCAAAATGTGGTCCCTGGCACAAGCTAATATCTTGTGGTTGTACAGTTCACTGCTCTTATATTTTGATTGTTTCCCATATTTTTGTTCTTTACTGTGATTGAATGTGAAAGAGGTTAAATACCATTCTTTTGTACGCTATCTGGAAACATGCCCTTTCCCTCACATATATGGAATTTGTGTGAATTAGTGTTGCTGGTAATTGCTCTGTATAGATAGCTGCAGCAGAAGTAACTGAGTTATTAGTCAGCTGGAGACTCCAGCTGTCATATACCTTGGAGAACCCACAATACAGTTACGAGATAACTATCTCCTGTTGCTGTGCCAATATAAAGGCAATATAAATGTGAATAGAGTAAACATAGAACTGAGTGCCCCTCTGATGAATATTTCATATTTCAGCAAAATTTCAGCAAAAAGCATTTCTATTTCCTAACTATACAAAACGAACACTTTCTAAGGTAATGTCACATAGAGGAGAACAGGAATACAATGCCTGGTGAGGCGCCATTTTCATTTTTACAGCTTATCAGCCAAACAAGTCATTCTGTCCTTTGATTTCAAGAACATCCAACCTCTGGTAACTTTCACTTCATAGTTGCTCTTTCTTACTCTTCCTTTTGACTATGCATATGCCTGTGCAAATCTTCCTCACTGTGCAGCAAACAGTTTCCTAGTTAGCACATGTTCTCTACATTATCTACCAAATACTTATGCCTTTTTAGAAATATCTCTTTATACTATTGAACCAGAGCCTATAATTCAGCTTTCTTAGTGCGTAAAGAAGGGAATGGGAGATGTTAGGAAACTGGCTGCAGCTTCTTGATCCCATCTGATCCCACTCTGAGGCACAGACTGGAGCAGACAACCCTCTTTTTCATCTTGGAGTTGCTGTAAAGACCAACAAACATCATAGATCTGAAGGCTGGCAGGCTCACCACAGCAATTGACTTCTCAGAATTTCACTGTACCCTTGCTGATTCTTAATATAACTTGTGCACAGCAGCTGGAGGATATTTGTGCCTCGTATCAACCCTCCTCATACCAATCTCAGCTGTGAACGATGACCCGCAGTTTCAGGCTGCATCTTCTTCTTATAAGACACATTTATTATTAAATGTATGATGTAGACAAGGAAAGATGAAGTTGACAGGCATACAGAGGTTAGGAGAACCATGCCACATGGACAGAAGAAGCCCAAATCTAAATTAAGGGAGCTGCACATTTATACTTGTTTTCCTCTTAAGAAAAGATGCCCAGTTGGATATGAAACAATTCCAGCTGGTTCCCAATTAGAAAACCATCAAAGAACACAATAAGACAGACTCCCTTTCCCAATAATTAATCATCTTAATTTTTTTCTTCTGCTTAATACCACAATCTTTTGAAGATTAGGCCAAAACAGTAAAGATTTCAGAGCACTGAGACATTAGGACTATACAGAGGACCAAGTTCTTAGTCTGAATGAGCTATCATAGCCCATACTTTGCCAAGATTCCCTTCTTTGTTAGATTAAAAGGAATCCAGCATGCCTGCTGCTTGGAGCTGGCTCAGGAACAACATAAGAGGACAGTAGTTTCTTGCACAGATGGATCCTAAGTCAGTTAGGGCTTGAGGGTCAAAACATCTGAAAGGCTACTGGTAGCCAATGAAGATCACATGGCATAAGTCAAATAAACTCCATAAAGGCATAATACTCTTAGAAGAAGCCAGGCTGGAAGGAGACAGATTTTACACTAGCATTAGTTTCCAGACATATTTAAATCATGCAGAGGTTGTTGCAGTAATCTAACTTTGAAGGGACAAAATCTGCCATTAAAAGAGGAGATTATAGTTGCATCAGTGCATGAATCTGAGGAGAATACGGCTGCTATCAAAAATATCAGAACAATTTTCACAATATATACAAGAGTATCAGACAAAACCTCACCATTTAAAGCATAACAGAAAAGAGCAGAAACACATCTGTTCCTTGAACTGAAAGTAATTTGCTTACCATAATTTCTGGGTAATTTTTCTTTCAGCCATCTTTGCATTGTTCTCATGTGGACCAAGACTCAGGCAACCAGTTTTTATTTATGTAAGCACCACTCCCAATCACAGCAGACACAGGAGAAAAGGAAGAGAGAAAGTAGGCTAGTTTTCATAAAGACAGACAAAAAATTATACAGAAAAGCAAATGACCTACAGCTGGGTGTTCCCAAATACTGCATCATCTGCATAACCCTAATCTACAAATAACAGCTTTACAGTTCCTTGGTTTCTAAGGTTTTGATAACAGTGTGTACTAATACAGACATTCTAAAGAGGTATCACTCACTGCTTTAGGGAGAGTTAAATACAAATATGCAGTTGTCCAAAGAAGAATGGGATAAATGTTTATAGAAACGTGACATTGACTGAGCAGTCTCAACAGTTATGCCTGCACAACATATCACATATACCTGCGCATAACTAGCAGGAGTTCCTTATTTCTTCAAGTTTATTCAATCTCTCTGCAGCAATATCCACATTTTTATTTGGCTACCATGGATCTAGACATACTTTTCTGTTTTGGTAAAATTGTGCACAGAGTGAGTACAAGCATTCTGCTGGGACCCATATCATAATTATCTTAGGTAAATATAATTTATTGAAGAGGCTCAGCCATTGAATTCAAGCACTGTTCTATTTCTCAGAATCCCACCAATTTCCACCAGAAACCGTCATGTATATTCAAATCCTTTAAATCCTTTATTTTTTTTTCACAAATCTTGGATCAAAAATAATGTTAGATTCATAGAAATTCTGCATCCACGTTTGCTGAGTTAGCAGCTTCTTTCAGTGGGATGTAACTGGACGAGTGACCAAGCTGTGTGTTCTCAGTGGTATGGCCTAAAAAGAAGAAAGCAGAGGATTTATGTAAAATGAAAAAGAAGGAACTGAGAAAGAAAATTGTAACTTAGCTGTGATACATCTCTTAAAAGACTGAATATAGATATCAAATATCAAGAAAAAAATATCTGCAAATAGGGCTGGCATTACAAATACAATTAACTCCTACTTGTCATTATTTAAAATGAACAGTCTAACCCAAAAGATAAGAAAATGCAAGCTATTTTTCTGCTGCCCTTTATAGTGTTTGCTTGCACTATTTCCTAAATATTAATTTTAGAATATAATCTTATTAAGGCAGTATTTTATATTACATCAATCTGAACACATTTTTTAAACTTTAACCGTTTTATTATTCTTTTTATTCATTAATTAGAAGGTTAATGAAGAGCTGCTATTTTATAGCAAATATGTTACAGGTATAATGGTGCTGGAAAGATCCTAGTATGAGATCTAATCCTTTCTCTCAGTGAGACTGAAATAACTGTACCTGTCATTCCCGATTCATGTGGTCAGCTTGTTTTTTCAAATCTCCAAAGCCATAAGTAAAAACGTAGTCCCTGAATAGTCTGGAGATTTATTTAAGATCCTTCCATTAGAAAGTGTATCTAATGTACTACCTGAGTTTTCTTATCTTAAGCCAAATATTTCTGTCTTCTGTAACCATGAGGAATATAGATCTGGTTATTCTTTTATTTTACTTATATCTCTCCTCAAGTCAAAGTTCCCTCACTATATGAATTGCCAGACCCATGGTGATGGCCACTGATCCTTTCCAGAGCCTCTTTCTGGCCCACACGTTCCTCAGAGAGTGCCTCGCACTGGGCGCTGTGATCCCGCTAAGCAAAGTGTAGAGATTGCCTCATACAACCTCTACCTCCTTACTTTACATCCTCACTTCTGCCCCTTACCTCCCAGTGATGGGTGCCACATGGGCAAGCGTGGGACTTGGGATGGTGCAGCCCATTCAGGCCTGCTCTGGGGCAGCTCACCAGGAGTTAAGGAACCTTGTGTGCACCTCAGCCAGAGCCACCACACTGTGGCTCTTTCTTAAGAGCCACAAACGTGGCATCTTTCTTTGTGGCTCAAAGACAGGCTTTCTTACAAAGCCTGTCATAAGAAAGGAAGAAAAAGGTCATTGTTTTCATTTATGGATATTTTTTCAATAGTCAAATGAAATTATATAATCCTGGATTTACTCTCTAGCTAACTTTTGTCATGAGAGTTGGAATTCTTCATAAGAAGTTTCTTCATAAATTATTGCTGCATCTTCAGCTAAATCATACATATAGTATTATATATTATGAACACTTTTTTATTTAAATATTTTTAATATTATATATTAACAAAATGAACACAATTAACATAATGGACACATATTTTTGAACTTAACAGCAATCCCATTGAAAAGGGAATGCACACTAAGAAAAATACGATTGAGCAGATGTTGAGAATTTTTCTTCTACTGGTAACAACAAATCACTAAACCTCACAGAACCTTAGGAAAAGGAGAGAGAAGTGAGTTGCGACTTAACTGGAGATTTAAGTATCTTGTAAGAAGTTAAACGTCACCACCCACATTGATGTTTCTATCAAGACTAGTTCTGAAATTGTGGTGAATTAGATTAAAGAAATACATCTCAGGGGAATAGAATGAGACTCATCCAAGTTTTGCTCTTCACTGGCTTGTTTTTCCTGTTTTTACATAATCTGCTCAGGCTTCTCTGTGCAACTTTATTGCCATAAGTATCACACACTGCAGTGGCAAGCAAAGATAGCCAAGAAAAGCTTGGCAAACTGTGAACTGTCTATAGCACACAGAGCAATACAAACAACAGACTGGTTTGCAGCAGCCATATAGTCATTAGTTAATTATGATGGGACATCATGTTGATGCGACTGTGCTGCTTCCAATCTCAGAGGCAATTCTGAGAACTCTACATCTGTGTGTGCATCTGTAGGGCTCTAAATCTTGTTGTTAATATACCATTGATTTGCAGGACAAAAAAGGAGGGAAATTCTGGCCATTCATCTTCAAAATTAATTTTGAGGTCCTTCATTTTGTCCTTGTGTCTGGAGTCTGTGAAGAAAGTAAGATGGCATAAGATGAAGGAAAATGCTGTTTATGTGTTGTAATTCCTTTGAGAGACAAGATTCACTCAAAATTTCCTCTTGGCTAAGTAATCCATGAAATTTTACTCTTAGTCAGAAAAAATTAAAATGATAAGAGAAGAATAAATAAAGCGAATTATCCAGATGGGCTCACCATACTTCTTTTTCATCCTTGAGAAAAATTCAGCAGACAGGGAATATTCAAAGATCTGATCTTTTTTGCTCATTTTCTTCCATCAGTATACATGGATGCACAAATAGAAAGACATCTTTTTAATTTGTCATTGACTATAAATGAGCTGTACTGCTAGATCACAGTAGCGTACCTGAAGCTGTAGACTTGTTCTCACAACCAGGCAGAAGATTTTTCAAACCTGTACTGATAAACACAATTTCTACCTGGAAACTAAGATCACTTACTAAATATCTTTTTATATATCTATGCATATACACGCACACATATGCGTATACATATATGTATACATACATATATACATATATAAACACACACATATACACATTATATATATACACACACACATACATTATATATACACCCACACCCACACCCACATACATATTATGTATATATATTTCTATATTTATATATATATATATATTTCATAAATGCCCATAGATTTTTGTCTTTGAAGGCTATTAACTTTCCACTCACTTCAGTAAGGAAAATATCTGAAAGCTGCAGTCTTATCAGGTAGAAGCTTTACTGGTTAAAATAAATTTGTTTGTTTTGTGTTCCTTTCGGCTCACTTTGAGAAACTTCTGATATCAGGAAATATCTGAAAAGAAAGTGAATTAAATATCTCATTTGGAAGTCTCTCATATTAATAATTGTAATCCAACTCATTAATTAGAAAATAAAATAATGGTGGGAAATAGAAATTAAAATGAAGAGACTTCAGTTATTAGATATCCTTGACAAAGGCATCAATCTTTTTTTCCGTTTTGGATATTTGTGCTCATTTCCTGTTAGCCTGGTAAGCTGTCAGGCTAGGCAGCTCTCTTCCAATATACACAGAAATGCATAAAGAAGATTTTATTGATATTCTGCTTAAAGTTATACAGGGAAACCTCCTTAGAATCCTGTCATTATCTGGAGAAAGCAGCACATTAACATGTTGTTTTGGAATTGCCATGCTTTTTTAAATTATTTTTTGAAGGAAGGGCAGTGGGACATACTTTCTTTTTACATTCATTACTTTCTTACAATTCCTGATAGCTAATGGGCATTATGTTGTAGTAGATGGGTGTTCTTTCTTGGGAGGAAACTTAATTGCATTTCATTTCTTCTAGCAAGAAGACTTGAAGACCTCATCTACCCACCTGTCACAAAAAGTGCAGTTCAGACCAAGGCATAAAGTTGTCTGATTGCCTTACGCTTTCACTCATGAATGCTCTCTCTGTCTCCTATATGCACATATCTTTATGAGAAATGCTATGGAATAGCATATGCTCAGTAGTCATGGCACCTTAAACTGTTATGTAGCAGAAATTGCTTGTGTGGATCTTCCTCCCGTCCTTGCTTCCTTGCTTCCTTTCTTCCTTTCCTTCCTTTCCTTAATTTCTTCTCTATTAACTTAGCTGTGAATTAAGCTGTAAGGGACTCTGTTCTATGAAGCTGCACTGGAAAGTTGTGAGACTTGCTGATGTATGGCCTCATTTGACCAGCTTGGCTCTGCCTCCAGAGAGCAGAAAGTATGAGAGCAAAATCCTAGGAGCTATGGACTTCCCCTCTCAAAAGAAAGGACATTTTTCAGGTAAGATAAATTTTCCTGTATTGCCCTATAAATCATAAGAAACTAAACTTAGTGGTTTTATTCCTGGAAATATTTGTAAATCAGTTATTTTAACTATTCAACCAGCTCTGCTGACTATTCATTTTCCTGATAAAGCCATACCCTTAGGAAATTACAGGATACCGCTCCAGTTTACACAGATGAAGTTAATTAATTCAAATACAATTCAAACAGGACAGTTGTACATGACTGCCAAATAAATCTTAACCAACTACCTTACCAGCCCCTTCTGCACTAGCCCCTACTCCCCAACCCATCCCCATCCACTTCAGCTGGGGAAACAGGCTTTCCTGCTCATTATTTATTTTGTGTGGCTCACCAAGCCTGCATGGGTATCCCATCCCAAAGAGGAATCTCTTCAAACATTAGTGATAGATCTCAACAGCTCTCAGCCTGCAGCAAGAGCAACAAGGAAGCAGTGAGGCTGGGCTTTATGATGCCCCCTCTAGAGTTAAAATAGTTAAAATGGAAAACAATTGAAAAAGCCAATATTCTTCACTTCTCATTGCTTAAAATGAGCTGAAGCAATCTGCATTTCCTAGGCTTTAAAAAATATTATCGCTGTGTCCTGGTTGTGCATGCTGACCAGCTCCCAGCTCCAGTGAGTGTTTTTGGCTGAGCCAGAGCAACTGGCCCTGTGACCTGCAACCAACCTCTTGCCCTGGGGTTCCTCCTCTTCCAGCCTCTCTCCTTTCATGTGTGACCAGGGACACCTCTGCACCTCTCCTCTCCTCCTCGGTGGCACCACAGCCCTTGATCATTCACTCAGAAAATCATGTCTATAATACTGATTTGCACGACGCATGACCAGTTTTCTACTTAAAGCCAGATTCGTATGCATTCATTACAAACAAGGTGCTAACACATTTAAAGAATTATAAACCACTTTTGCTGCAAACAATAGTGCTTTTTGATCACTTTTTACTAAAGATTTTAGTCAGCTGTATTAATGTAAAATTCTGGTGAAGACACAGCTCTTAAAGTCACACAGCTAACTGAAGCAAACCTCAGATATGAGAAATAGGGCTAGCCTTAAACAGTTATGCAGGATGAGAACCGCTTATGCATTGTTGACAATTAACTTTTACATCTAAATATTGTCAGGCAATTATTTCAAAACACAAACACACTTTATTTTATTTTTCACCAGTGATCTTAGGTTCGGGAATTGCAAAATTGGGTTTTCTCAATAAATAATTTTAAAAAGTATTGATAAATCCCACAATAGCCCATGCAAAAATGAAACAACGATGTTCATATATTTTAGCTAGGCATCTAAATGCTAAAAAATAATATTATTCTGCAAACTAGAAAGTAGTCAATATGATTGCCTTAAAGACTCTGTTCTAGGAATATGCTTGAATAACAAAGTGACGCTGATCAAGCTGACCACTTTGAAAAGAACATAGTTTTCTTTTTGACTTGGCACAATTAAACATAAAATGCAACCTATATAAATTTCACATGATAATTAAACACAAAAAATAACTTCTCCAAATTCACAGGAAAAGCTTGCAACTAACAAGCTTATTTTTAAGAGATTAGATTGTATATGCAAATAAGTATTTTTATTCACAGCTTAACTTATTTATTAACAAACCTGCTAAACTCTAGTACCTTAAAGGACACTTGAGTATATGGTGAAATTCCCACGTAATTACTCCTTTGAAGATTTTGTGATTTAGCTCTTAACAGATGACAAAATATCAGTCTGCATATAGGAAGTCATTGGACTTCCCATTAATATATCACTCAACAGAATTGCTGCTATATTTTTTGAGTTTCTCTGGGATCTCCCCCAAACATGCTTTTTGCATGACAGTTTTACATTAGGAAATCAGATCGAAACTATAATGTTATTTTTGGTACCCGGCATCACTGATCACTGTCGCTTAAAAAATCCTCAGCAGAGTAGTTTTGCTTGTAATTGCAGAAGATTGGACTTATTGACCCACATGTCTTGCACTCCTAAAGTTGACATTCATGGCAAGCAAGAAAACGCTGGGATACCTGACTGCTTTGAGTTGAATTCCTTATCTGGTTTGGTTTATCATCTTAAAATCTTTAATTTTAAAGGCAACTCTGTATTGATTGTAAACCTTAGCATTAACGTTGTCATCACATTTTCATTTACATATGTATTATCTCAAAGCAAGTTCAAATATAATCTGAAGACTGTAAATAATGTAACGTCTCCAGTACGGACCTTTGATACTTTATTACTAACTTTGTTGCTGGTGAAGCACACTTGACTATGTGTGCTAAGTACATGAGTTTACAGATATATGAGTATATATGGAAATTTCAGCAATAGAAAAAGAATGAGAAAAAAAAGATATTTTTCCCTCTTCCTCAAAGCTCAGACCTGTTCACCAGTTAACAGCTAGATCCCACCCTCCTGCTGTGTGTGGGAATATCTATTGGAGAAAATGTTCTTATTCTCCATGTTAAGGGCATGGTCGAGTGAAGGCTGCACAGACAGCAGATTACAGCTCTCAACTGCTGACATGTCTTTGAAAAGCTCCTGGCAGCTTGTGAGTAACACAGAGCAGATTCCCCACTACCTCAGTTTGTGCTTGTTTCATCTATAATTTCTTCCCTATTCTGTGCACAAATTTTACTCAATCAATTCGATGTCTATGGAGGAAGCAAACTATTAATTCCATCAGTGGCTTCTATACTCATCTATGGTCCTCCAGCCTCAAAATGAAATAAAACATATATTTTCTATAAAGAAATACCCTCAAGTAATCTCTTTTTCAACTAAAGCAGTGGAAGGGTTAGGGATCAGATACTGGTGTATGACCAGAGCCCATAGTGGAAAATTGTACTGCCAAGTAACTGAAACACAGAGACACAGAGTAGGGAAAGCTGCATTCCTGCATTTCTGACCAGGCGGTACCATGTGGTCAGCAACAGGACCCTTCTGGAGAGCACATGAAGCTGTTCAAACAGTCATTTACTATCGGTGATTGTGCCTTTCGTGTTGGGAAAACTCCCCACAGCCACGCATCTCCTTACAGGACAGTGACTTTTCCATTAGCTGGAAAAATTCATCTGTCAGGAGGCAGACAGCTACAAGGCTCCTTTCACCACGTTCAATCAAGAATTCAAAGTGCTACTATATAACTAAACAAGTAATGTTAAGACTGAGAATAGGATTGTTTAAGTAGAATAAATTGCCTGAAAGCAGATTTTGTTTGGAGAACTTCCAGAAACATGTCTGTGATTCTATTGTCAGATTATGGGTTGAGCTCAGGGCAAGATAAGTGTTCCCGTATCCCTTTCCTGACTTCACACTCCTTTTTTGTCTCAGGTTGTATTATCATTGCTAAGCATAAACAATTCTCTGATTTGGTCCAGCTGCCTATGTTAGTCACTACTTCCAAGATCCCAAGAGACAGTGACACTTCATTCTACTGAACCACCTAAGTTTTCACATTTGTGAGCTGGAGTAACGCAGTCCAGAGACTCAGCCTATGGACAGGAAAAAGGGATTGAGGGCAAGAGGGCCAAGTCTGAAGGAAGTGCACCAAAAGCGAGATGTCCAGGAAGCTGCGATGACTCTTGGCAAGAAGCAGGTAGCAGCAGGAAGGACACAGCTCTTTAGCAGAACCTGAGGACAGATGGCCAAATAAGCTAAAGACACAAGTCTTTAAAAAAAAATAGTCTTAAGAAACACATGGGTTCTCCTGGAACTTTGTCCTGTGAGTTTAAGCTTGGAAATGTCTGGTTCACACTGGAAGACAAACAGCCTAGCTACTGTAATCCTGGCACTTTCAGAAGCTATGATTTTGACCTACCTAAAATGTGCTTGTTGGGAGTCATATGTTCAGATCCTGCATAGTGTAAGCTGCAGTTGAGATAATTCAACCCGTTTTCCTTGGTTTATGATACAACAGCTAAAGAACTTAAAAATCTTGACAATTCAACCCCCTGAGTAAATCTATTATGCTGTGCTGACATTCTTGGCTATTTTGTTGTTTTTGATGCTCAAGTGAAATGTAATAACTTTTGGAAGATCTTAGATTTACATTTTATTTTTTTAAATAGTGGGGTATTAGGAAAATTCAAATGTACCATTTTATTTACAAAATAGCATCATAAAAAAAACTACTAAGCAAATAGGCTGACTAAAGTTTATATATACATTTACCTTCATCTGTGCCATAAAAATAACTCACCTGGTGATTATGTTCACCGAATAAACTCCTCTAGTTTGTTAAGCAATAAAAATATTAGTGAGAGGCAAAAACGATGTGTTAGCACTTGCAGGAACTGATCTTAGGACTTCTTAAATTTTGCCTAATGCTGGATATATATAACATTACATTAAAATCTGAATTACAACAAGTGATCAACATACGTAGATTTATACATGTATTTTTACCTTTAAATAATTATTTTATTACAAGGGAGTGCAAATTCCAGCTGCCAATCCTAACTCCCTCTTCTCCTTCAAATATCATGGAGTTAGAAATATTAGGTACGAAGTGGCTTCGAAATCCTCACTGCCTGCGCTGGCACAACCTGTCTCCCAAAATCTTTGCACTCTTCGATCTGTCTGAGTCCAATTGCTGCCTTCAGATTTCAGATATGTGGGGATGGTAATGTGGCTTTTGTTCTGTGGTTGCACATTTCTGTTCCTCGTTCTTGACCGGTAATATTAATGATTGGTACTAATGATAATGTTAATGATAATACTAAATGCTGGTAATATTAATGAGCACAAAAGTAATATTAATGACAATAATAAAAACTTATATGCTGTTGCTATACCTGCTATTATCCATGGAGCCCAGCTTTTTTTGTTGTTGTTTTCAAGGGGAGAGCACATAGTCCATCAAGTGAAGTCAACTATCCTGTCTTCACAGAAGGAGCTAGTCTTTTTTTGATGCACCTTGTAACTAACCTATAACCCTCAATAATGTGAAGAAATCACTTACTGTACTCCCTGTGAAGAGACAGATGCCAGGCCACTTCTTTCTTAATCAAAAGAACTTTTGACTTAACAGGAAGTTAAACAGGTGCAGAAAAAAGGAGGGTAGCGCTAGCTGTGACAGGAAGGTAGCTTCACTAACCATGCCAGGAATGATTTGCTCCCTAATATATTGATTTCACCCAAATAAAGTTAAAATTATGTCAGTTGATATCTGTGGGATTCCTTCTTTCAGCTACACACTGGTCACAAATAAAGGATAATACTTAAAAGTGAATGTATCACATCACATAATTATGCTGTTATCTGGCTGTTTCTTCCCCTCCAAGAAGTTTCAGAGACATTGATCTATCTTGTAATTATACTCTTAATTTCTCTGAAATTTAATATAAATATTTGTAGTGTATATACTATACTAGAGTGTTATAAGCATAATGAGTGCAAGGCATTTGTTACGCTTGTGTAGAAAATTAGATCACGTTTACTCTATGTTTGACTTTGTATTATGCACTGGTGCCACATGCCAACAAATGTGGGATAGGTAAGCCACTGGAGAAAGGAAGTAGACAGTGTTGCTCATTAACAAGCAATCTTCCCACCTCACCCTGTGTTTTCCCTCCATAATCATACTTTCAAACTTATAAAGACAGGTACAGCTCTTGACAAGATTGTGCCTGGTTCCTATGGAGACTTGCAGCACAAATGAGGTTTGGAGGAGACTTTGCCAACCGTGTATACCATGTTAGGAAGAAATAAAAGGCTAGTTGCTTTTCACTGTTCTCAAATGCAAGTGTATTTTGCCAAAAGATACACCAGGAGGAGCATTGATTCCTCTCCAGTTTGTGCTGTAGATAGTAAAGTAGCAAATACATTTCCTTGCTTGAACATGCTTTAATTTAATCCTTTTTGGGAAGACAAATATCTAGTCTAGGTCTCTTAAAAATAACTCTTGTGGTTTGAGTTTATGTTTGGATATTTTCATTTCATTCAGAAGATTATGGAATAAAATTAATTCCTACAATTAGTAAATAATTCCAAGTAATTCTATGAGGAGAAAAGCTGTAAGGTACCACTAACAAGGAGGAAAGGCTGAGATTAGTTCACTTCACTTTCCAGTGTATATGATATTTCCATCCAGGTACAGTTCTCAGTAAAACTGCAGAAGTCTGCTTGTACATCTGCTAAATGCACACAGACGAATGGAAGCTGAATGTACTGTAGATACAGCGGATCTCACAAAGCAAGAAGTGCAGGCTTATCCTCAAGAGAATAGAATTGCAGCACTCCCAAAAGTTTTATCTTCTGTTTTAATCAACACTGATTTTCCCACACTGATTTTAGTGTTCTCAGATACACTGACATGCACCACCTCAACTAAACTGAAGGAAAAGATAACATTCAAAAAACAGCAGCCTGCCTATTAACTCATTCTTGCTAGACTGCGAGACTCGGAAAGAAATCTCTGCAGTGAGAGCTGTCTTATCAAATACAATTGGCTGCAGGAGATGCTACGGATTTCCATTCTCCCTGCTTAAATCCACCCTTGCTTAAATATTGTCAGTTGCCTGAAATCCATACATTTTCTGTAGTGGTTCCAAATTTGTGTGGCTCTCCGGAAAGTCCTTAGATTACCTCCAGCTTCTGAAGACAAGTGATTCACCAACTGCAGACAGGAACTTGAGAGCCCCTAAGCTGTACAAGCCCAGAAGAGGGATTTCAGGGGGATGTAAGCCATGTGAGCCAGAGATGAGACAAAAAATACCAGAGGAAGCTGTCGTGGTGCAAGGCTTCCTCACTGCTTATGCCAGTGACTCAGGGGCTGGAGGTTTGGAAACATCTCTTTGTGGTGGGTTCTGCAAGGTCTGAGGCCACCCTGATACCCAGTGCAGTGAAAGAAAGTCTATAGAAAAAAAGAGCTCTTAAATGACTTGTGAGTGATATACTTCATACAGTAATCTGTTAGTTTATCTTCAAAAAAATGATTTATTCTAATAATTTCCTTAATAATGCTAATTAATATGATCTGAAACTTCACCAGCAGGGAGATTTAATTGTGTTAATGGATTGTCATTCAAACTGGGGAACTCCCTCTTAATTTAAATCTGGTTTGCAGGATTTGGAAAGTAATTTGGATTTTGCCACTCTTTCCCTCCTCCCTGTAATTTACAGGAATCTTTTTTGTTTTTCAGGGAAATGGTGAAATTATGATGAAGGACATTCTTCATTCTTATCATGCCCATCTTTAGGTGTGATATGGTATATATCACTATAGAAAACGTTTTTTATATATGGCAGTTTTGGAAGGTTATAACTTGGACATTTCTTGGCAGGGAAGTAGGTCTTGTCTGAGATTCTTGTGGGTAGAACAGACTTGCTAAGTCTTGTCTGCCTCCTGGGAAGATGGGAAAGGGTCCTTCACCATGTTTTTATTATTTGTAATTTGAGGGAGGCGTGTCTCTTGTCCCCAGAGCAGAGCTTAGAAAAGCTATTAGCTTTTCCATATTTCTAAAAGGGTCATCCAGGCAAAGAAGGATTCATAGGAGCAATGTTGTATGGATGTAAACTAGTTTTTAAAATATGTGCTAATTTTATCCTGACTTTCAGGATTAAAGGGGAAACTGTTTGTAAATATTTCACTTCTTAAAAAAATATCTAATGGGCATACATATATTATAGAGTCATCTACTGTAAAATGACTTGGTGACATGCATTTCTATCCAGCACTCAGTAACCATAAAATACTTATATATTTTATCTTAATTTACAATTCTATTAAGAATGAATCTAATACACTAGGTAAGGTGTCAAATAGAGAAGAAAAAGTCTTGGAGAATTTTACAACCACTGGATGTCATTGTTGTTCTTTTAAACTACAACAAAAAGTAAAAGCCAGTTTAAAGACTGTGAGTTGAGAATCGTTCTCTGTTCCACAATCCCACTCGCTGCAGAAGCGGCAGAGCGCAGCGAGCACAAAAGCATCGCTCACACAGAAACCTCCCAGTCTGGAACCACATGCTGAGGCCAGGAAACAATCTCGGGCCGTTTGCACATTTTTCATTTTAAGAAACATCAAAATATGTTTACATAAAATAGTAGACTGAATTAATACTGCAAGATTCTATAAAGCTGCAAGGGATATACATACCCGTTCATAACAACAAGCTAGTTACCATTATCTTTCATAGTTAATTAGTTACTGCAAATTTTGATGCAGCTAGTTAGCAGAAGGTGACAATATGGAATGTATAGTGAATGTGCATAAAAAGCCTTTTTTATTAGGTGTTGTCTACATCAGATTTACATGAGATGTACTAGGTCTCGCTTGTGACAAGTTGAAGTATTGATTGATAGCAATAGGATAGAGTTTTCAGATAGCATTTTTTATAAAGTTGCCTCAAACTGCAATACTAAAAATAGTCAGTAACAGCTATGAGGAGATAAGTTTAGTTCTTTGTTCATTTCTGAGAGTCATCCTGCAAATAGGTGACTCAGAGAAAGACATGCTGCTGCAGAGGTTGACTCTGCTCTGAGGCTGTGCAAGAAAAAAGGAGCAGCGATACCACTGCTGAGCAGAGAAGGGCATGGCGAAGTCAGATCTAGCTTTGAATCTTTCTGACTGGCACTAAACTTCCTAGAGGGGCTTTGCAGCTGCCTGGTGGCTTGCAAGAGAGGATTTCTTCTGGGTACCTCCAGAGAGCCCCCTCTGCACCCTCCCAGCACATCTGCCCAGCACCTGGCCCGGAACTTGGAAGGCTTCTTGGTTTCACCCATCGTGCATGCTTAGACCGCTCGCAAGGGAGTGGGGCTCTTCTGCACTGTGCTGGGTGGGTGGGTTGAGCACAGCTGTGCAGCAGACCACTTGTTCTCTTTCTACTTTGTGAGAATGTTGTTGTTTAAAGTATTCAGGCATCTTTTGCCATCAAGAGATTTGGGGATGAAATTAGGTCAACAAACAACAAAGGGAGGCAAACAGGTTTTGCTTTACTTCTCCAGAAGTGACCCCATTTGCTTTAAGGTTGAGGGTTTTTCTGGACTGTTACCTGAGGCCAGTATTCTCTGTTGCGGCATTACAAGAATTTATTGTCAGGAGAAATCTGGTGATTGCATCATATTTAAATCCAGCCTATGGATCCAACCTAAGGAGCTGTATTACCATAGGTCGGCTGCACTTCCTTCATTTCCTCCACATCTGAGCCCCTGGGATCCCTTTTGGTTGCAGAGGTGAGGAATGCAAGCCATCCCTTCACAGCAAGTCTGCCTCTAGCTGATAGGCTAGATGTCTGTGTAGGCTCATGTTCTGGTGACATCACTGTTTCATTTCCTCCTTTGACTTCTAGATTTCTCCTGACATTAAATTTCCACCTGGAAAGACCAGAATGTCTTAGGTGGTTTAACTTCACCACTACAAGGAATATTGACCCTTCACTCCTCCTGTGTTGGCAGATAAACTCTGTGCTTTCAGCATGCAGTTATAATAGGTGCAGTGTCTCCTGTGGTTCTGCCTGTTCTCCTTTGAAGCCTGCAGAGTTAGCCAAGGAGCTGTGCGCACTCTCTGCATTGAATACACCTAGTCTGCAGTTAAACTTCTGAACTGGGCTGGATTAGATACAAATATGTTAGCTTCAGTTTCTCAAGGTAATAATAGTTCAGATGTGGCAGCGAGGGCAGGCTTAGGCCAGCTTTGTGGTTCATCAAAGTACAGCATAGCCATTTCCTCCAAAATCACAAGAACTTCTAAAACGCTTCTTCCGGGAGCAACAGCTCTCCATCATCCCCAGCCCAAGATTGCTCTCTAACAATACTCCATATTGCTGAGACTCAGTCGTGAAAGTAATTTCAGGGGTTTTCTGCGTACCTCATGCCTCAGTGGTGGAGACTGGGCTCTGTTCTAGGCCCCAGAGATCCAAAAGCTAGGGATGGTGATACCCAAATCTGGTTTTTGTTTTTGTTTTTGTTTTGAGGGGTAGGGGAGGGAATCTGGCCTCCATCTTTTATTGAGAGTTGGGTAACCAAATGCTTTTGGGGCTTTAGGACCAAGATTTTGTCTCTAGATCATAGTACATGTACATTAGTACAATTTAGTACTATGTACTATTGTAGTAGTACTATTAGTACTATTAGTACTATTACAACACTGACTTGCATTCTGTCTTGCAGGAATCTTTTATCCTTTGGACTGAATGCTGTAAATAATGACTACTTCTGAGAGCACCAAAAAGAAGCATTGTATTTTTATTGGAAAACAGCAGTTTACAAACTCCAGATTTTGACAACGATGGGCAAACAAGCTATTTGCATCAGAATAATTGATAATCTAGTAACTGGTTCTACTGCCAGTTGAATATGCGGTTCCTGGCTAACACAGGCTGAATACTTTCAGCTGCCCAGAGGGAGAACAAAGTCCCTGGCTCTGGCTGGGATGAGAGCAGGAGCTCAAGCTATGGTATCCCTCAGCCCAGGGAAGTGTCCTACCTAACATATCTTCTAAACATGCGTACTGTGACCTCCTTCATTTTCACCCTGTCTCTCATGTTTAGACAGACTTTGGGTTTACTATCTTTCTCTCTTATCTTTGGCGGGCGTTTGGTTCATTCTGATGCGGAATGGGAAAAATGAGATCTCGAAAACTTTCGCGGGACAGGAAAACCACTTCCTACCCAGTTCTATTTCTGCTTCTAAAATTTTGTTTGGTGGTAGTTTCAGTGAACTCGTTCTTCCTTTGTGTGCCATATGATCCACAGTTGTTTTCTAAATCACCAAAAGCCATTGACAGGCTGTGTGGTTTTGATTTAGGACAAAGATGTTCTTTCAGAAAAACCATTAACTCAAAATATAAGAGGAAAAATATCTGTGTTTACCTTGTCCTCTGCCTTCCAAAAATTTTATGAGAGCATAAACCACTTATAGCCACACTATTTATAGACATGCAAGAAGATTAAACAGAATTGTGTTTATCTTAAAGCAGACAGCCAGTTCTGAATCACATATATATTTTTATATATAGCCATATATATATATAAATATATATATATATATATATATATTTTATATATAGCCATATATATATATATATATAATATATTCATCACGTAGAAGCATTCCTGTAACTTTCAGAAGTAAATGGAGTTAGGGATATGTGGGGATAATAAATGTATATATTAAAATAAAGTAATTTTGATGAAATAATTTTCTGCTTTGGTAAACAGAACAGATGACTGCACATTTATATATTGCATTAATTTTGAACTTTGCTTATTCTTTGGATATTTATATAGCTGATTATTTCCCCCCAGATTTTAGAGTACTTTTTTTCAGGAAGATGGGTTTCTATATTGCTAAAATATCCACAGATTTGTGGGATAAAATAAGGAGGAAAATGCATTGATACAAGCACTCACTGAAAGACTGGTATTTTCCCCAAGGCCAAATTACATCATCCAGCAATATGAAGCAAGCAAAGTCACATTACAGAGAGTCAGATCTTTAAATTAATCTCTATTTTCTTTTGGTGGAACAAAGCAATTTTCCAGTTTGGCTCAAATGGTGATCAGAATTTTAGACGACCTCAGGATGCTGTGTATTTGCTCACTTGAGAGCTCATTCATAAATATCACAGTGAGAATTTCTGGAGGCTGAGAAACTACTTTAACACCTACACAGGAGTTGATCGTCCATCACCGCCTCTTTAGACAACAATCTGAGGATAAGTGGGAGAGACTGCTTTCACTATGACATTCATCAAGAAAACAGGTGGAAATAGGAAATTCAGTAGCAGATGGCCCTAAGAGGCCCTAAGAGGCTGTATTTTGGTCGTCTAATGGCAATGGCTTCTGTGGCACTAGCAACAGTTTTCTGTCCTGTATATTTAGAGGAATATTTGACTGCCGGTATAGTATTCCTTGTGTCTTACAACCACTTGGAATATCCTAGGCTAGAAAACTTGACCATTTCTTTCTCTTTTGATATAACAGAAATGTAGAATAGGGAAAAGATATCAGGACATAATCTATTCCACCCTCACACCTCAATAGCAAAGTCAGCGCCAGCTATATATCCTGATGGATATTTGTACAAATTATTTTTAAAAACATCAATAAAGCAGGCTCTTTACCTCTCTAAGGGCTTAAATATTCACATGGCTTGAATTTGTTTCTCTGATTTTTTCTATTATTAGATTTGTCCACTTTCAATCGTAACCCAGTGTTCCCTACCATTTCTCAAATTTTGAATTTTAATTCTGTCTTTCACTTTAATTCCCTCTGCTTTTGTATGTAACTGTAATAAACATGTTTTTATTTCATCATCCAAAACTTTGATGAAAATATCTCTAAGACATGCTTCCATCCTGGTAAAAAAACATTGATAAATAAACCTGAATACCATTTTTTACATTTACTCAATGAAAGTTACTGTGATCCATGTTTCCCAAGTCGGATCACTGAGAATAAATGAGTGGCTAAAAGAACAAAAGTGTGGTGAAGATGAATGTAGTGAAGAAGTGTACTTGCTTGAACTAAAGCAAATTAGTGGAAAGATGAGTTTGGGTTTTGAAACAGAAGATTTTATTAACCTCTCTACTCTTATTGCAAATCAAGTCCGTGTTCCTAAGCCCTTTTTGGATTGAAACAACCAGACTTCCTCCTCTCAGACCTATGGCAGAAGAGGTTATGTGATAATAACAAGACTGCAATTCAGATGATAGTCCTCAGATTAGTCCTCCTGCTTCTCTAAGTATAGGAATAAAAGAGAAATGAAAAATAACAGCCATCTAACAGCCTCTTCAAGTCACTTAAAATATTACATGAAAGTATTATCTGCACATCTAAAACACCACGTTCGAGGTTTGTGTCTTCACCTTTAAGAGTGAAAATCAGAAACTTGGCCAAATTTTAATGCAGAGCCACTAAAATGGATCTATTCCTGGTTTCAAACAGACAAACCTTTGCTTTTGCAAAGTTGTATATGATTTTGTGAGATCTTTTCATAACTCATCCAATTCAGCAGTTCTGTACTTCTATCAACTTTTGTTTTTTAAAAAGCAAATGTCCAGATCATGGACAGAAAATGGAACGAGCTTAAATGTGGAGTCAAGTGTGAAAGGTTAACATATGTATTTATATGTGTGTGTGTATGTATGCAGATGATATATAACTGTATGCATTCTTTACTGACTGGCCATTTCTCCCATAGATGTACATACACAAAATACCACGATATAATTTTGGATTCATCACCACATGATAGCCAGTTATTCTGAGGTGAGAAATGGATAGAAACATAGACAATTTCCCTACATTTATGTGGAAAGGAATCCAGATTGTCCAGGAAGACATTATTTCCTGGTAAAATACTCTATGTGGTTTGGTAATGTATTGAAAAAAAACTTCAAAAAGCCAGATGGTTCTCCCTGTTATTTTAATGTTATTGTTTAATGAGTAGCCCAAGAAATGCATTTGAGTAAGGGAATAAAATCCAGTTGTTTCATCATTGTGTTATATTAAGCAAAAACAAATAAATAAAAGCATGCCAGGAATGAAATGTTTTCCCTGTAAGCGCTTGGTAGAATAGTAGTGCCAAATTCTACAGTGATGTAAACTGGATGGATGCAAAGCAGATGTAACTTCATCTGCTGATTGCAACTGAAAGCTTTTAAAATTTGCTTGGAACATATTTATGCCTTGAGATGTATGGAGAAATGAAGTTCAACTGAAGTTTAAGAAGTATCATCATTTCCTCCCACCAAATCTTCTTTTTCTTTGTGTCCCCACTCTCCTTAGACAAAGGTAGGCTTTTGGTGTGAAGTTTCTTTAAAGATGTAGTCTCTTCTTTAAATGTACAGTAAATATCCCACTGATATGTCATACAAGTAAAACCACAATCTCTTTACCCTACAATAAGTCACTCAGGACACCTTTCAATATTCATAATGAGGCAGAGAAATATCTGCTCATTCACTCACTGGCTCATGCATGATCCATATCTTGAAGATTCATTGCTGCTGGCTAATAATAGTATATTGTAGTATTTGGACCTAATTAAAAACAAATTTAAGGTAGTTACAATGCTATTAATAAAATATCTATTTTGAGTGATGAACTTCACTACACTTGACAACATACAATATTAATTAATTAATTAATTAATTAATAGTTAAACCTATTAAGAGGCTTAGAAACTAAAGCAGGACTTGATCAGAATTTGACCACTGATGTTGAAGGCTGAGGCTAACCAGATCCTTCAAACTCCTTCAAGTTAAGGCAGCCTAAATATGCATCAATAAAATTTTCCTTGTGTGTAGAGGTTTTGTCCTGCACATGTTCAGAACTACTGCCATGTTAGGACAGAGCACATAAAGATATTTGAGACAGCTAACTCCATAAAAGACATAAAGCATTCCTTCACCTTCTCTCCTCACAAAGGCAGCTTAATCAATGTTCTTAAACCACAGCAACCAAAAACTTTGAAACCAGTGCAACACACGGATACCATCTCCTCTTTTGTCCATCTCTGGAGTATGTGGAGTTGAGGTTATGCTCTATTGAAATAGTAGTTCCCAGGAAGTAAGGGACCTTGCTATTATGTTCTATTTGATTACAAACCTTTGTCATATGTCCACACAATGTACCTTAGTCATAGGGTAGGGAGGGCCACTCTTCATCCCTGCAGCTGAAACCGTCAGCTAAGCTTTCAGGCTTTATAAAGCAATCCCCTACCTGCCCTCGCCAAGTTACTGCAGGGACTATTTTCTGCATCAACTCAGGAGAAAATTCTCGCAGCAAAATACAAGATAGTTGAGCAGTAGGGGAAGTTATTTTGCACCTCCTCTGGATAAGAAAAGACTCAGGCTCTTATTTTCCAGTTCCTAAATGACTGATTTATCCACAAGGTTACAGTATAGGGAGGCTGTTAAAATGACAATAAACTTCACTACTCAAAAAGACCAAACCAGTCTTCTCTATTCTAAATGCTGCAACACAACACAAGGAGAGGTCCTGGATGGTGAATTTAATCTCCTGAGATGAAAATTCCTGCTGAAAATTAGCACTGCAGTGCCAAGATCCTGGAAAGAGGATCCTCAATCCTGCAAGTGGATCTATCCTGATAAATATGAGACAAATGAGGAACTGTAGCAGTGACTGACACTACGTTCAGATGCAGGACTGCACCCTTCTGCGGGATATATTTACTATGCTAGCTAGACACAAACACAATATATTTAAGACTAAATGTCTTAAGTTGCAAATAATCCATACTCACAGCCAATTCTCTTAAGTCCTGCTCATGTCAGTGAGCTTGATCTTGTATCCATGCTAAATTAACCTGGAACTCGCAAAGCCATTTCACTCATAAGCATGATGCACATGTGATTTACCAATGACCAATGGTGCCTAGCATTGTAAAAAAAGTGTCCCATCCCGATCTCTGGATAATGAAAAGAAATGTTATTGTAAAATCTGTCTATAAAAAAACACCTCCCTACATTTTTCTGGCTTTTTTCCCCAGATGTTTGTCACAGCATTAGTATTGTTTCCTCTGCATATGCTATAGAATAAGTATGTTGGATATAATATTGTGATTTAATGCCATATGCATGTACAAACGAGTACACAAGCTGCATATATAGTCCTCCTTTCTACTTACGAACATATTTCATAAAAATCCTCACGGTGGCAGCACTGTCTCAGTTATGAATGGTGAAGTTGCAACTACCTGCAAACAGTGCTTTGAGCATCTGAAAACATTGCGTAGCTAAGGATACCTCTTTTTAACTAGTTTGTAAACACCAGTGATACAAATACCCTATTAATCAATCCCCTGCTTTTCTGGGCCTGAAAAGATGTCAGCTTTAAAAGCAACAGGGACTTGAGGCATCCTTAAAGAAATCCTCAAAAGCGGGATGACGTAGCTAGAATATGACAGGTACTCATTCTTTTGGCAGACATGAGAAAAAAGCTTGTTCAATACATTTAAGTATATCTGTAATTCTTGCTGGTCGTCCTAAATATGAGGGTTTCATTGATTAATCCTGCACTCCTGTAGGATTGCTTACAGTTCTTGCTACTTCTCATACCTCAGGCAAATGGTTTGGTTAGCAAGACACAATGGAAACACCATTGTATTTCACATAAAATATTTCCATACTAAATATTATTTTATAAACTCATATTCTACACTGGCTCTTAAATAATCGAATTTCTCTGTTACAGTTAATATTATTTAAATACAACACTAGCTAATTCAGTTTTAGCCGTAATAGACACAGGGGCTAAAAATGTACTATCCTACCACTCTTAGAGAGCTAATCCTACAAACATCATTGACTGCTGCAAGAAAGCATTTTCTCATAAATGTTTCTTATTATTGCTAATATGACATCATTTGTAAATAAGAAAGACTGCCTATAGTATGTGTGGTAACCATTAATAATGACAACAGCTGGAATAATCCTTTTTTTTTTTTTTTGCTTTAACAGCATATCCTTTGCTACACAAATCACCCCCAGTTTGACCCAAATAATCCTCAAATTCATCTCACATATTATAAGTTTGGAAGTGATGCATTTTTTCAAAACAGTTGTGTGTTCTACTTTTACTAGCAATAATGAAACTCAGCATTTGTCTACCTTTATGATAGTGTCAAAGCTTTTACAGATTTTTGTTAAACAAAATGGCTTGTTTAAAAGACTGAACTAGCAAAACATTTTAAAGATATTCAATCTGTGGTATTACCTGTGAATTATTCACTCTGAGATAATATTCGGACCAGCTGTTTCCAGGAAAACATAACTGATATTTCTTCTCTCCAAATGTTTTTAAGAAAATGAGGACAAAAATTTACACACTATTTTTAAGATGTATGTTTCTTTTTTTTTAAGCTGAGTCAATTTAGAAAGGCCTAGAAAGTAGTAGATAACTTTTCCCTCTGAAAAGTTCATTTGGAAAACCATCAGATTTGCACAATGACAGCGATGGGTCAAATTACTTTACATGTTCTGATCACCAAATAGCTACAAATGTAGATTCACAGACAGTCCCTACCTTAGAAGTTCTGAGCATTTTAACAAGCACCCATCTTAAGGATGGACAGCAGCTGGGATGACACAGCTTGAATAAAGATGGGAAGCATAAAATCAGGCAAGGGATCTCATGTTTGAAGACATTCTTAACATGGTAGATAAGGAGAATTCAGTAGATGTTAATATATAACTTGGTTTCTGAGGCACATTTGGCAACCTTTTATATGACTAAAATAAAGATCAGTTGAAAAAGAAGTGGAAAATAGGTGGTAGATAAAAAGTGAATAAAAGGGGAATCATATCTGGACAGCAACTTGCTTTATATCATTATTTTTCTGTTTTTGTGTGTGTGTTTTTTTTTCCAGCTAAAGCTCTTAACACATTACAATATATAGTAAATAAAATGGTAAAATGTGTGATATATGCAATCTATTCTACTCTATACAAAACTAAAAAAAAGAAAAAAATGGGAAAAAGAAGAAAAAGAAAGGACACAATCTATGGCAATCTACAGCTGAAAGCATCTTTCCACAAATACAACTCTTAATCTTTCTGGCCCACAAGTTTTTCCAAAATAATTTTCCTTTTTTAGGAATAACAAATGACTTGGTAAGGCATCAGATCTGAGCTCTTAACCATATTTCAGAAATAAACTTTAAGGGTTCTGAAAGGGTAGAGAGAGAACAGATGTAGAAACTCTTAACTAGATAACAGTATACTGGATTTTCTGTTTCTCCTTGAAGAAAACATAGACATGTTATCTTCATTCCTTCTTGTTCTGCTGAACAAGAACTAGAACATCTCTAAGGCAAGCAGAAGATGTGGAAAGATGCAAATCATCAGGGGAGACACGATTTCTGTTTTGTAGAGGACTATGGACCTAGATATCCTGCAATTATGAAAGCTGGGCCCATGCACCTGAATTACTTTTTAAAAGGAACTGATACCACGCAAGCATATCCATGATCTGCTCTTCTGTAAGGCATGGATGTGAAAAAATTCTCTTCCATGTAGTACTCAGAATAACATGATATTCTCCTGGAGAAGTTCAAGATTCCTGCAAGGTTTACTGTCCAATGGCCAGTTGTTTTGTACAAACAAGATTAAACTATTGGTACTGCATACTCTTTGTTTTATGTGAAGTTGTTAATACCAGAGAAAACTTTTCATTTAGTGATTCATTATGAGCGTGATTTCCTATTTTGTCTTTCCTATTCCCAATTTACAGAGGTACTTTGAAAATCATACCAAATGCCTTGTGTGTTTCCTATTACATGAGGTCATACCTTCACTTATAAGAAACAGGGATTCAGATTTTTTCCGGCACTAATAAAGGGCACTAGCTCTGCCTGGGCAATCACAGAACTTCTGCACATCAGCTATTTCAGACATTCAGGAGATGTGGAGCACAGCCTATTAGTTGGAGGTTTGGGGTAACTAACGTTCTGAGCATACAAAAAGCACTTCCATGTTTGGGGGCAGAAGCAGCAGAAGCCAAGTAAAAGGCAGGACTAAAAGAATTATTTAAGCACAAATACAAGCAGATGATAACATAAAACAGAGTGTGAAGCCTTTCTTTATGTAATGTTCACTGCTGACTCTACACAGCATGGTTGTGTCTGTAGCCAGTCTAAGGCTTGGATTTGTTACAGGTGCTTTGATTTATTTACAGGAACCAGAAATGCAGAATCTCACACCACAGAAAGATACAGAATATTCATAAAGGTAACTGCCACATTTAGTTGAAGCAAGGACCAAACTGTAAACATACATAACTTTGTACGACCTCAGAAATGCATCTTTGCACCTGGAAAATCCCTTCATATGGTACTACAAACCCACATTTCTTAGCAGAGTCGTAACTGATTTAAGAAATGTTTCAAAAAGCCCATCTGAAAACATTGATTTGTTAAACCTATAAACCTAATGGATATCTCATATATATCTCATGGATATTTCATATCTGAAAAGCAGAAATGAGTATCTTTCCTAACAAGTGCCATAACAAGACACTTGAATACAGGCATCTCATGTAGGCAAGTAACCTGACATTTCGCTGCTGGATTTTCTCTTCAAGAAAACATTGAGGTTTTAAGCTCTTGGTTTAATTCTGATGAGAATAAAATCAAATTCCAATACTTAGAAATAGCCATGAAATATTTTTTTCACGTGGAAAATAACAATGCTTTTTAACTTTGTAACTTTTGGTTGCAAACTTCTAAATCCTACTTTAATGTGCGTTAGAACTATGGTGCAAGTTGCTCACTTTGCATATGTGAGCCATGGTGCTGGTCCTGACACGCGACCAGGTGCTCTTGGATCAGGTCAGAACACAGCAGGGTGTGGTGTGTGTTGCTGTTATCAATGTGGTTTTGGCTATAGGGTATCTTTCAGAAGGTATCCAGGCTTCAAGGCTTGAGGAAGCTCTATATATTCATAGCTTACCTTTGTAATTAAAAGAATAACAGAAAAAAGCACTGCTACTCTGTCTGAAATTGTCCAGCTTCAGTTTCCCTCGCTGTATATTTATTTATTTGTTATACTCTTTTCCCCTAGCTTAACGAATGCTTCTGCATTTGGCATTTTTTCCCCAAATAACTATTTTTACACTGTCAAGTCAAGGTTCATCTTTCTTTTTTCTATATGAAAAAATTGATCCTGTTTTTGCAGCCTCGCTTTTTATTCACTATGGTCTGTGTTGTCATTATTCTTTTATGTAAATTTTTCAACACCCCTTAAAATGTGAATGTGGGAGTTTAGCAGATTTCTAAACCATTCTCTACACCAAACTGGCCTACAACCATTTTAACCAATTTCATCCATAGCTTATTATTTTTGAACTGTGAGCAGGCAGGGAAGAGGTTCAGTGCTAGTGTTACACCTTCATATTCTGGCCTTAAGCACTCACTTGGACTATTTAGCTCCTCAGAAAAGGGAGCAAGACTCCGAACACTGAAACTATTTAATTTAAAATTAGAGGATAAAATTAGACACAGAGAATAATTTAGGTGTAGGTGTATGGAATCCTAGTTTCACCTTTCTCAGTAGAGCTTTAATCAATATGCTACAGGCTAAGGACATAAATTACTTACTGTTTTCTGACTCTGGCATTCATTTTTTGTGTGCTATTGTGCTCCAGTGGTGGAACGACTTTTCTCCTGAATTGAGAAGTTATGGCAACCTCCTACAGAAAGGAGTTTTTTGAGCCTTAATCTAAAAGAGATGGAGGCTCCTACTTCCCAGCCAAATATTCCAATTATTTCTATTAAAGACACTGCAAAAACTGGTTCATTGTTTATTTTAAGAAATTATATTAACTTCTGAATGGATAGAAGTGCCTAATATATAGCCAAGAAACTGTTCTGGTTAATCCACTGAAAAATGAGTGGTCAGGCACTGAATTCTCAGCATTCTCCATTAGCCAGATCAATGCAGTTGTCTGCTGAGCCTGTCATCTTTCCAGATTGCTGTTTGGTTATATGTACTGATATTTACTGATATGATATACTGATATGGTACCCACTGATAAACAGAGAAGTTATTTCTTTTTGTATATTTCTTAGTTTTATGATATACCATTTAATGGAAAGATGTTTTGTTTTCTTTTTTTCTTTTTTTTTCCCCTGCATATCTTAAAAAGAAGATTCTTTCCTTTTTGAATCTTATCCTCTGTTCCTCTCACTGGAACTGTCTTCTTTTTGCATCTTCTTAATGCAATCAAGTCAAGATCACTAGTCCCCTAATAAATGACAAACTTCTAGGCCACTGATCTATAATATCTGTATAATGAAATCCAAGGTAGAGTTAGCTTAGATTTAGTTACTTTTCTCGTTGTGTTAGAAAGATACCAGCCCAAACATATGTCCTGTATAACAGATAATTCCAGAGAGTACCAGGAGCTGCTGAAGAAACAAATTGTCTTTTTCCCTGGTTTGATTCAGTCTCCTCTACCAGACACCATCTGTAACTACATTAGTTAGCAGATTAAACCACACACAGCTATGATTTAGGCAATTGCATTCACACTATAGAGGGCCAGGTCGGGAACTCCTTTTATGCACATTCTCCTTTCTAAACAGATTATTATCCAGGTCTTTTAACTGTCCAGGTATGCAAATTGTCCAGTTAAGTTTCACAAAAATGCTAATTACATCAGTTTCTTCTCATCAGTCAGAAACCTCAATCATTCTTTTCATTACTCAGTATTTGAACAATAGTAGAAGTCTTTACAAGATTCTTCATTATATGCTTTTTTTTTTTTTTCTGTTTCCTATCTTGTGCTCAATTTGCCCATCACATGCTGAGTTAGACTGGCTACTGCATTTCCTTCTTTTATGGTCAGTTCAGAGCTTTCAAGGATGCCCCTCATCAGATGATTAACTGATTGTGATCCTATGGAATCCGTGCTGTTTGTCACCTACTTTTCCCCTGGATAGTGGTCCAACGCTCCTCACCTGCAATGATATTCAATGATCATGGTTGTCTGTTTTATTTCTCTCTATTGTGCCTGATACTTGAAGAATCATTAGTAGGTTCATTTCTTGCCCAATCTCTTGCCAAATCCTTGTAGTCTCTTTTTAACCCTACAGTTTCAAGCGACGTGTTCCTTTTGGTGTCAGTGTGTATTATTGCCTGTGCTGACTGACAGCCCCTTCCAGTTTTGCATTCCATCCTCATACTTTCATTCTATTAGAGAACATGATATCTTGTCACCTGATTTGCAGGGCTGAATTTTTGGACCACTCTTCTTACTATGCTAATAGCTAGAGCCAAGTAAAATGTATTTTTGAAAAAAGTATGTTCCAAATATTTCAGATCATCCCCAAGTTGTCTAGAAATTCAAGTCAAATTTATTTAATAAGTGAGCGGAAGGGGAGAATATAGATTAAGTCAAAATAAGATCAAAAGTGCAGGAAGGGAGAGACTTCATTCATCTCATTGATCTCTGCCCTAGCTGTAAGCACTGCAAGCATTTAATTTCTCTTTTTCCTGAAGGGATTAGAATTCACATCATAATGCCAAGCATCCCAATCATTGTGCTATTTAGTATTTTGCGCAAAGACTCCAACAAGAGGGCAACCTCAGAATATCATATAGCCTGTAGTGGCTAAGGCACTCACCTGGGTGGAAGAACCACCAGTTCACATCCTTCCTCTTTCTGATTAAGGACTGGCATTTGAATGACAGTGTCTGATCTCCCAGCTGTGTGGTCTAACTAATTGGTGAGTATTGTAAGGTAGATTTGTGCCACTCGGTTTTGTGGGAGCTGTTCATTTCTCTTTATAAAATACCCTAAACAATTTTATATTAATGCTTTTCTAGTATCTGTGGTGTGTTTGCTTGAAGTTATCCCTTCCAAAGATTAAAAAAGAAAAAGAAAAAGAAAAAAATAGATATTTGCTTATCCCTTATTTTTCAGAAGTGCTACATTGAGGAAATGTGTGTTTGACAAAATAGAATATATGATATTTTACCTTTTTTTTTTGGATGTATGTGTTGTGTCTTATTAATAGACAGATGCTAATACACTTCAAAAATGGTTCTGTACATTGTCTTGCTGCCTGCAGTAAAGATAGGTTTGACTTTTTTTTCTATTTTCTTGATCCAACGATGCTTTAGTTATTAAAGACTGAATTGTTCCATGCAAACATCTAAAGTATTTTTTTTCTAGGATTTAGGGACTATCTATCAAATTCTTTGGTCTGCTGCCTAAGGATTAAGCAATTGACTATCACTTCAGGATTAGTCAGGTCAAAGCAGAGTTGCTGCTACAAGACTAAAAACTTTAACAACCCCATGTTTATTTTTTGGCAATATGTAGAGAGAATGATGATAGAGAAGGATGCCAGCACTTTACTCACATAATATTACCTGTTACTACATGTTGATTTACATATTTTCTTTCCTTCCTTCTTCTGTTCCACAGAACTTGTTTGGCTTCATTCCAGCAGAGGAAAGCGCAAGGAGAGAGTGATTGCTTTACCCTGGCAAATACACCCTGCCAACAGGTACACAGCAGCTGTTCAATCTTAGCATCAAGATTACGGACACACACACAAATCTCAAGCAGGCATACTTATTTCAATGCTGGTCACAATGCTCTGACAACAATTTGTTATAAATCCTTTCACAGTCACTCCAGATAAGATGAAGGCATTTTTGTTGCTGGTCTCTACAGATAATTCATTTTTCCTCTGCGCATGGAAGAAAAATACCTATGCTATCCAGTCTATTAAACTCCTTAGGCTTATTTATTTAGACACACACACACACATGAAAAAAAATCAAATATTTCTTGTCGTTAGAATATGCAATAATAACTCACTATAATTATAACAATGTATATAACATTCATATATCAATATTTACATATCAAAACAGTATTTGGTACAGGGTAATTCAAGAATATCACTCTCTAACAAATACTTCAATGATCTCTGCAATTAGTGAAGCCTGCTTTTTCTATGACTTTCAGTCTTGGCGCTGATTTACTATCTATTTTACTACTAAGTAAGTGCAAACACCAAGTTAAGCCTTTCCCTAGCTGGGGTATTTACAAGAGCTTTGTCCCATGTGAGATTTCCTGGCCTTCAGTAACACAGAAACTCCCCTACCAGCTCTCCATTACTCCCACTCCAGGCGTCCCATCACACATTGGAGCCCAACATTACACCCAACACATGCAAATTCAATTATTATGCGTAAATAAACACACATTGCTCTGGGCTTGGAGCCTGTCTGTCAGACCAGCACATTAACTAAGTAGTTTAGCCTCTAACTTTTTTACTTTTTCAATGAGTATCATTTCATAAACAGTCTGTATCTGTGAGAGAGAATCTGCCACTGAGTTC